>NC_066618.1:19811436-20113973 GCF_025201925.1 Gopherus flavomarginatus
CACACTTGTATAATCACAGTGGTGCCTACTTGTCTTGTAATAGCTAAGTGCCTGTGCATTAGTATTTCCATTAACCCCTCAGCTTTCTGGGATTTATGAACTTTGCGTCATCAAAATTCACAGTTGACTCAGTCAGTTCTACAAGTCCCATTAGGGAGAAAATTATTTTATTAAACAAAAACTAGCTGGGAAAATGTATTGTCCAGTGTTGATGGCAGGGATCTGTGAGCCAGTCAACCTGAGTTTTTTCTAGTCGCAGGCACTGATTCATTAGTCCTCTCAACACAAGGGATATTGTCCACAAATTTATCAACTTTCTTAAATTAGTTCAACTCTCGTGATTGCAAAGCTGGGAGCATTACTGTAGACAGCCACCTATAGTGTGACTGTAGGTAAGTAATTTAAACTTTGTCCATTAGTTTCTCCATCTGTAAAACGGGCTAACACTGATCCACCTCATACGCTCGTTGTGAGAATTAATTAGTGGATGTAAAGTGCATTTGTATCCCTGGCTTAAAGTGACTCCATAAATGCACAAAAGTGAGCAAATGTTATTTATTTATAAAATGTAAACAAGCATGTTTGGTCATTTTTAGATCACAGGAGCATGTCAAAATAAATGTCTGAACTTTCATAAATGACATTTTAATTTTCAAAGTCCTTTATATGCCCTTGGTAATCAAAATAATTTTCTTTGTACATAGAGATTTGATAGCCCTTAAAACTATAATGATTTTGAAACTTTTTTCCTAGATATATTTTCCTAGATCTGCTCTAGGAATTATTTTGGGGAAGTTCTATGGCCTGTGTTACACAGGAGGTCAGACTAGATGATCACAATGGTTCTTTTTGGCCATGGAATCTGCAAATCTATAGAACTTTGGACAAATTTTAAATATCACTTATTTTGTTTAGATAAGTAGCCATTAGGCATGTATAGTAACTTATTTTTAACAAAACAAAATACAAAAAAAATCTATAGGCTAAAAATACCTTGCAGAGCACTTTAGATGGCATTCTTTTATTTGTGATCCTCAACTCACTTTACAAGCACTAATGAATAAAGCTTATTAATACTATAGTGAGGTATGTAAGTATTGGATTTCCCATCAAATAGATGGCGAAATGGAAGCACTGATAGGTAATTAGACTGATTCTCACTTACACTAAGGACTTTTTACACTGCTTTAGTAGTGAAAATGAGCCTTAAAAGTGAATTTACAATGCTAGAGTGATGTAAAAAGGCCCTAGTATAAATGAGAATGTGACTTGAGGAAAAAGAGCCCTAGAACAGTGTTTCCCAAACTTTTTCGTCTGACGGTGCCAGACGATGAGCCACGGAGGACCGTGGTGGCAGAAGAGCATCCACCGAAATGCCACTGACAAGCGGCAATGTCAATAGGCTTCGTTGCCGACAAGCAGCGTCATCCAGAGGCATTGCCGCCGAAATGCAGCCGAAAATGCCACCCCTGGATGTAGCTGCTTGTCAGAGGCATTTTGGTGGATGCTCGTCCACCGGCCAGTAGGCGGGCGCACTTCGATGCCCTGGCGGGTGCCATGGCACCTGCAGGCACCACGTTGGGGACCTCTGCCCTAGAATAACAGAGTAACCACTAGTCCACAGTACTTTCCATTATGTTTAATCTTACCTAGTATACCACACACCACATTAACTGGTAAAAGTGAACAAGGGGCGAGAGGTTTGTTGCAGATAATTCTTCAAAAAAATTAACATTTTGCATTCTACCCTATTTTTCTTATCCAAGTTTCATTTGCCCAGATTTTAGATACTTCCAAACTATATGTGCATGACCCTGCTCCATTTTAATTCTACTGATTTCAGTTGGATAATGTACGACTTACAGTGGTGTGAGAACAGAATCATGTCTTGTATATTTAAATGGAATGCTAGGGCCATTTTCTGCAAACACGTAAACACGTGAGTAAAGAAAGGCACCAGTTTAAGCATCTGAAGGATCAGAGCCTAGTACAACCATTGGGAGGGGAGCTTTAGGTTTATTAGAAACTGGGGAACCTTTAGGGAAAGGAGGAGCCTATACAGGAAGGATGGGTTCCACCTGAACCAGAATGAAACCAGATTGCTGACATAAAAAATTGAAAAGATCATAGAGGAGATTTTAAATGAAGGGCTGGGGAAAAGCCAGTAGGTATGGAAGAGCACACGGTTTGGACAGAGACACCCCTTAGGAGAGAATTTATTAAAGGGGATACTTATATCCTAGTAAAAAAGAAATGATAGGAGTTGATAAAGTACAGATAGGAGCTGAGGAAAAACAGTCAAATGAAAAAGAGTCCTATTCAATGATATCACATGAAGGCAGTGTACTAAATATTGACACATTTTATAAATGCTTGTATACCTGTGCTAGAACTCTACATACTAAGATGGGTGAACTGAAATGCTGGGTATTAATTGAGAATATTAATATAATAAGCATCACAGAAACTTGGTAGAATGATTATAATCAATGGGACATAGTAATACCAAGGTATAAAATATGTAGGAATGACAGAGTAGCTTGTGCTGGTGGAGGGAGTAGCACTATATGTAAGGAAAGCAAAAAGTCAAATATAGTAAATATCTTAAGTGAATCAAACTGGCTAAATCAATCATGCATAGTGTGATGCTGGCAAACCAGATCCCCATGTCTCAACTGAACACTAACAAATACATAGCTGGAATCAATCTGGCTCACCTGTGTGTTAGTTTTGTTAAAATGGATATTAGAATGATAAAAATGTGTTTAGACTTTACTGAATGCTTGTAAGTTTCTGCATGCCTTAACCTCACTTATAACGTCTGTATCCCATATTGTAAGGTAATATTTGAGCTGTTGTATTGTGAACCTCTGTGACTGCATAAATCACCAGACAGGAGAGAGACATTAATTAGTGTGAAGGGGTGATCTTCAACAGAAAGTGTTACATTCTTCACAAAAGGAACGGTCCATTGATACCAGATGTTGCAACTGGACTTTCCATATGTACAAGAGGACAAAACACATTTGTTGTTCTCTCCTCCTTCTGAAGATGAGTCATGCAAGTGGAGCTCAGAGCACAATGCCGGAGGGGGATAAAATATCCAAACAAAAGGGACTAGGTATCTCTAAGCTGCTTGGACTCTAGGGGCCAAAGAGTTTCTAGGCTTAAGCAAGAGATCCTTTGTGCTTAGCCTGAGTTAGTCCAAAAGGACATATAGAGCTGGCTAATTCTAGAAGCTTCTATTACCCTTTGAAACTTAAGATTGTAACTCATTCATGTATACGTGTTTACATGCTTTAACCTTGTTAAAAAATCTCTTGTTTCCTTTTCCTATTTAATACACCTTTAAATAGTTTGTTTTAAGATTGGCTACAAGTGTTGTTTTTGGAGTGAGATTTAAGGGGCACGTGACTTAGGGTAAGTGACTGGTCCTTTGGGACTGGGAGTAACCTGAATATTACTGTGATTCTTGGTGTGAGGGCCAGCTATCACAAAGGTATGTTCACCTGGATGGCAAGAAAGATCAGAGTACCCAAGGGGACTGTCTATGACTCCATATTAAGGTTGTAATAGTGCCTGAGGAGTTTATACTTGATAACAGATTGGTGACATCTAAAGTATAGACCTCACAACCAGTTTAGGATTTGTGCCCAGGTTCCTAGCAGTCTGTTTTGAGGTTAGTATTCATGCTCTTCAGTCACTGCAGGCAGTGTTACAGATAGAAATTCCATGCTTGAATAATAAGAGTATAGCAGTAGGAATATACTACTGAGCACCTAATCAGGATGGTGATTGTGAAATGCTCAGAGAGATTAGAGAGCCTACAAAACCAGAAAACCCAATAATAATGGAGAATTTAAACTATCGCCATATTGACTGGGTACATGTCACCTCAGGATCGGATGCAGAGATTAAATTTCTAAATGTCATTAATGACTGCTTTTTGGAGCAGCTAGTCCTGGAATCCACAAGTGGAGAGCGCATTCTTGATTAAGTCCTAAACGTAGCACACCATCTGGTCTATATAGCTGATCTGTTTGGTTACAGCAACCATAATGTAATTAAATTTAACATCCTTCTGGGAGGGAAATACCAAAGAAACCCACCATAGTAGCATTTCTCTTCAAAAAGAGAAACTACACAAAAATGAGGGGGCTAGTTAAATGGAAATTAAAAGGAACATTCACATGAGTGAAATGCCTGCAAATTGCATGGAAACTTTAAAAAACTCCACCATACTAGCTGCTCAGACTAAATGTATACCCCCCAAACAAATAAATAAATAAACAGTATGAGGACCAAAAAATGTCACTATGGTAAACAACAGAGTAAAAGATGCAGTCAACAGCAAAAAGGCATCCTTTAAAAATTGGATATCAAATTCCACAAAGGAAAATAGAAAGGAGCATAAAATCTGGCAAGTCAAGTTTAAAAGTATAATCAGGCAGGCCAAAAAATATTTGAAGAACAACTAGTAAAAGACACAAAAACAGCAATTTTTTAAAGTACATCAGAAGCAGGAAGCCTGCCAAACAGTCAGTGGGGCCACTCAATGATCAAGGCGCAAAAGGATAGACCCATCAATGTCATTTAGCCAAGATGGTCAGGGATGTAATCCAACGCTCTAAGAGTCCCTAAACCTCTGACTAGCAAAAGCTGGGATGGAACACTCGATAGCTGCCCTGTTCTGTTCATTCCCTCTGAAGCATCTGGCATAGTCCACTGTTGGAAGACAAGATACTGGGCTAGATGGACTATTAGTCTGACCTAATATGGCCAGTTCACCCTCCCTAAATTTGTGAATGCTTATCAGAATCCAAAATGACCAAGTTACATCTGAGGCTGAATTTGTTATCCAGCTGTGCAGTGTTTATCATAATATCTATTCTCCCTTAGAAGCACACATACCTCAACTGCTGTCTGTAGCTCCAGTTACCCTCTTCCATATAAAAACCAGTGGGAGAGGGCTGGCCAAAGGATAAGCTGACATCCTCCCCCTTCTGCCCAGGGAGCAAGAGCTGCACATGGAGGCTTCCCTCCACATGTGGACCTTGAGGGACAGGGCCAGCTTTAGCAATTTCGCTGCCCCAAGCACAGCGGCACGCCGCGGGGGGTGCTCTGCCGCTCGCTGGTCCCGCGGCTCTGGTGGACCTCCCTCAGGCGTTTCTGCGGAGGGTCCGATGGTCCCACGGCTCTGGTGGAGCTGCAGCAGGCGTGTCTGCAGGAGGTCCACCGGAGCCGCATGCCACCCTCCCAGCAACTGGCAGAGCGTCCCTCGCGGCGTGCCGCCCCAAGCACGCGCTTGGCGCGCTGTGGCCTAGAGCTGGCCCTGTTGAGGGATCAGGCTGGAGGGAGGGAGATCTAACAACAGACTGAAAATGCTTTCATAATAATGGTGCATAAATTAGATTTACCAGTGGGAAAGCTCTCACTTGCATTCTAACAATCATATTTCTAATATACACAAGAGCTGCTACTCTAAGATTATGATACAAATGCATCCTAACAAATAATTATAAAATGCTTTTACAAACATATCAAAGTGTCTAGAAAACTATAGCAGTCATAAAATTTTAATTATTTTTTAAATTTTTTTTTAGCACATTACATGCTGGTTTATTGGCTGTGTAAATGTTTTAAATTCTCACTAAAACATTGGGGATAATACCTATATTTGGCGACAAATAAAAAAGCAGCTGTGGAAAGGACTTTTTGAGATGATCCTTTTTTTCTGTAGGGAAATATTTCAATAATAACCCGGTTCATATACTCAAATTCATATAGTCAAATTATTCATATAAGTTCATATAGCCAAATTGTGGAGTTCTGACTCATGTTGGTTGTCACTAAGGATATTTTTACATTTGCTATTATTTTAGAAAATGGTGAATGGTGTATTTCTTATTATCGATTTTTTCATCATGATGTGTTAAGATCAAGTTTGGATGGAAATTAAAATTCAATTAAAAATGTACAGAAGTAACATTTCTTTATTAAAAAAAAAACTACCTTAAATGTGTTGGACACATAAGGGGGAAAAGTTTTTCAAAATATATTTTGCATTTAAAACTAAATGATTAATTAAACAAAGGAAGTATTTGGTATTGATGAGAGGTGAAGAGCTCATAGAAGAACTGGTTGTAGAGGACAGCCTTGGTTCGAGTGATCATGACAGGCCAGCCCACAACATTTTGGCACCTGAGGCAGGGAGCTCAAATGACGCCCCCATGCCCCCTCACTTGGGCCAAAACTTTGAAAGGTCTCAATTCTGCCTTTCTCCTGTTCTGCTCCTCTCATGGTACTGCTTTACTACCTACCCCAATAAAGGATAACTAGCAACTTAAAATGCCTTGTTCAAAAATTTTAAGTAACAGATTAGCAGAGTCCCTGTTTTTTTTTTTTTTTTTGCCTTCCTCTGCAGCATGGGGCACAGGACACCTACAGGTTTAAATCAGTGTAAATTCTTGACCCCCTGTAGTTTGAAATCTTTAAATCATGATTTGAGGATGTCAGTAACTCAGCCAGAGGTTAGGAGTTTATTTCAGGAGTGGGTGGGTGAGATTCTGTGGACTGCAATGTGCAGGAGGTCAGACTAGATAATCTTGATGGTCTTTTCTGACCTTAAAGTCTATGAGTCTGTAATTAGTGAATTTAATTGATTATAACTGGTCACTACACATGTCCTTCAAGATATTAGAATTAGTAGATCTCATCCTCTCTCACCTAATTTTTATTCATTGATTGGATGAAAAAAACAACGTCTCCTGATTTTTCAACTCCCAATTGCTTTCTTAACACTGAATAAACTGAACTAGTTGAATAAATTGAAATGAAGAAAATATTCTCTTTGCACCTGCAAAAGAGGCTACTGCAGTCAAAAGCTGGTTTAGCATCACACTCTGGATGCAGGTGCTTATCCAGTAATTTCTTCCAGTTCAGTAGTTTGACTTTTAAAATTGGGCAGGAAATGTGTACTAATTGTTTTTTGTATTTAATTTCAATGATTTTAATAGATTATAATAAGTTTAGGCCTTAACATAGGTTGTCACTTTCAAATTAATTTTAAACAGATTTATTTAAAAAAATAAACCCATAGCTAGTTTATATTAAAGAAACTGTGATTTAAATTTAAAAAAATAGATTTGTAATTAAAAAAATATTCATTTTTTTATCCACTCTGCTGCACAATCTGGCTGATAATAAGTATTTTCAAGTAAGAGATATTGCTTATTTATATATACGTTGACTGTATAAATATACAAAAATATATACTGATATTGTACAGTTTACTCCTCTCAAAAAGAAAACTAAACATTAACAGTAATGGACCAGGTTTTGATATACTTCCTCATGGTGAATAGTACTTTACTCAGAAACAGGCAATGCGACAACCCATGAAATTTGACACTACTATGTTTGGGTAAGGGTATCAAAAACTGGTCCAATAATTATGCAGTTTCAATAATCAGATAATGGAATGTGAAAAGGGATTGGGGGAGAAGTTAGATTTTAAAAAAAGAAATCAGATGTAACATAGGGTGGCACTAGAAAAATCGGTCTAGAGCAGGACTGCTCACTTGGGGGTCTCTCCCCCATTCACTGAAACCAATAAAAGTATTTCCATTGGATTCAATGCACATTTTGATTAGGTCCTTGGGGCTTACTTCTGCTCCCATGGAAGTCATTCAGAGTTTTATTGTTTTGAAGACAATGAGTGAAAAATTAATCTTAGACTCATCAGCTGTAATTTACAGAATGATTCTTTATTATGGGATACACACCAGTGGTGTAGCTAGAAATAGAAATTAGGGTGGGCCCCAAATTATGGTGGATGGACAATGACCAAAGGTCTGCTGTTACAGCAAATCATGATTTAAAACAATTAAATCCCAAATTAATTAAATATTGCCCCAGTACATCCAATTAATACAGTTTAATTAGACAAAAAAAATAGATTTTACATAAATTTTCAGTAAAAGTATTTTAAAAAGCTAAACAGGCAGCATCACCAAACCATCAAAAACATAGTAATTTTACCCATGCCTGCCAATGGTTACACCCCTGATAGACACTCTTGAGAAGAGAAAGAAGAGAAATGTTAGTCTTTCTCTGTCTCTTTTTCTCTCTCTTTCTCCTTGTGATATTGATAATAATTTCTCATCCAATTATGAGCTTTAAGAGGCATGAAGAAGTGGATGGTTATCTGAAAAACACCCATGCCATTTTTATTTTCCAAAAGTGAAATTACCAGAAAGCTGAGCCAAAAAGTTACACTTTTATTTAAATTCCCAGACAAAAAACTCCACCTCAATGTAGCAGTTTTTCTTAGGGGGCAGGGAGAGAGTGATCTGGATTTTTTTTTTTAATTTTAAAATTTCCTACATGGACCCTAAACAAGCAACCCAGTGAGAGTTCTACCATGGATACTTCCAATGATTTGAAGATATGTAATTGTAATCTTTATATATTTTATTTTAAATTTTAAGGACAGATTAATCAATTCAGCAGAGCATCACAAAGCAGCTGAAATGTACTGGTGAATCTGGTCATTAATAACAATGGATAGATTCCTTCAGAAGCCCATGTTACCTATACTTAATCTTTTAACTATATGGAAAGTTTGAAGAGTCTATATTATATTCCATTGTTAAAATAATTCAAGTCAAAGTAAAGGCTGATAAAAATGTGAAATATTTTAAAGGATACATTTCAATTAATAAGCTACAAAAGGTCCTGTGGCACCTTATAGACTAACAGACGTTTTGGAGCATAAGCTTTCGTGGGTGAATACTTACTTCGTCAGATGCATCTGACGAAGTGAGTATTCACCCTAGAAAGCTAATGCTCCAAAACGTCTGTTAGTCTATAAGGTGCCACAGTACCCTTTGTCGCTTTTTACAGATACAGACTAACATGACTACCCCTCTGATATTTCAATTAATTTAACTCATAAGTTAATTAGAAAATTTACTTCTACAGTCGCAGAACATTCATTATATACTCAAAGATTAAGTGTAGTAAGTTTGAGGAGGAGATGTATTTTTCATGCATAAAAAGAAGTTGCTTTAAGTGCAAAACGCAACTCAGCCTGAGTTAATGGAGTCATAACTGGTGCCTCTGTAACAAAGAGTCTTGCATTACTGGTAATACTTTAATAAATGTTTGAAAGCCAAATGCTGCAATATTGTGCTTATGCTGGAGAAGCAGAAAGTGAACTTGACTCTAAACAAAAACTGTCCAAGCTAAGTGAAGTGCAATAAGTAAACAATCAGTATAAATGCTGTAAAGTCTTTTCAGTTTTTAAAAATTCCCCCAGTTTTCAGAAGCTAAAATGTTATTACTATAGGAAAGGAAATTTTGTTTAAAAAGAAACCTGACAGTGTCCTTGTGTTCAATGGGGTAGAAAATCTGATATATGAGGAAAGATCTTGTATATCAAGTTTCCTTCTGGAGCAGATTTACACAGCACAGATCCAAACACCTGACATAGGATCTTGCAATAAAAGCTTTGGCATAACTTTAACCATTAGGGGATGATTTCTAAAGAATCTTCAGTCCCAAATAACATTTATTATTCTGTAATATACTTTTCCAAGGTGATATACCTTATCCATGATGCTGGGATCACTATGTCAGGTAGGACTTTTAAAAACTGTTTTTCTGGACTGAAAAGTTAAGAGGTCAGGTAATTTAACTAGTGTTGCTTCCCTCATAATTTTTACCCCCTTTTACATTCTGTCACCAATTCCAATTAGAAATGCATTTAGTTTCCTTTAGAATTCCATTTACTCTCACTTTGTTAAACTGCAAACATGATAGTTCGATGTAACAGTAGGATGGTGTAGTGAGGTTATACTTTGCTAGACCATCATTATGTCTTTAAAAATATATTACTTCCTATTTACTAGTATAGAGTGAAATACACTTCTTTCAGCTTTTTCGGCACATTTTTTCTGACTCTATCTTTCCAGCGTCAGTCCCACGCTCGTGCCAATATAATAAAATAAATTTATAAAAATAAGAAAATCAATCAATTACATTTGTTAAACAGAACAAACATGATACATACAGTGGAAAACCTCATGATCTTCTATTGTGTATATCTGCCTACCATTAATCACAATCTTTATCAGTTGTCATGCCTCCTTGCGCCACTTTTTACTTAACTTAGGACTTGATCCTGCAACATTTACTCTTGTATTAATTCCATAGATTCATAGTTCATAGACTCTAGGACTAGAAGGGACCTTGAGAGGTCATCGAGTCCAGTTCCCTGCCCTCATGGCAGGACCAAATACTGTCTAGACCATCCTGGATAGATGTTTATCTAACCTACTCTTAAATATCTCCGGAGATGGAGATTCCATAACCTCCCTAGGCAATTTATTCCAGTGTTTAACTACCCTGACAGTTAGGAACTTTCTCCTAATGTCCAGCCTAAATCTCTCTTGCTGCAGTTTAAGCCCATTGCTTCTTGTTCTATCATTGGAGGCTAAGGTGAACAAGTTTTCTCCCTCCTCCTGATGACACCCTTTTAGATACCTGAAAACTGCTATCATGTGTCCGTCCCTAATGCAGGTTCGGTGACTTTTTTAATTGAGAGAGGAAAATTAAGACCAGACAAATGTAAACCTCAAAACACCACTTGGCCATTTATTAACAGGGAGAAAATCACAACTTGGGCTGGGGAGGAGCACTTTTACCAACTAACAGTACTATTGGAACAAAATATTTACACAACCTGAAGCAATCTATTTACATTCATTAACAAGAAACCAAATGATTCAAAATGAACTGCTCTTTAAAAATTAAGCAAATGAATACACCAAATAAAATAAACTGTGTGCACACTAACCAAATACTATTATCAAATACACCAATTAACTACAATAGCAGTTATTACAAAGACTCAGTTTTTATATACCATATATACACAACTTTACATCAGATACCAATATATGCAGTTCTGTACCAAATAAGAGAGGGGAAAAAAGAAGAGACTAAGCAAAGCACAGACAGAAAAATTAGAAAGCAAGTACCATATTCCAGGCACAGCTGACCAGCAGAACAGACACCAGGAGCATACCGAATCCGTAGAAGAAAACGTTGAAAAAGCAATAAAACGACACGTCCCGAGCCGGCTATATCCGGAGGAGACCCCTGGCCAAAGGGTTGATCAGGTCCTTTAGTCAGTACGTGGATACTCCTGCAGATCCTGGCATGAGACATGGTTTTATTCAAAGGCCCTTTTTACACTTGTCAGGATCTGATTGGTCCCTAGCTCCTACGCCCTCCAGGTTCCGAGCTGTTGACCCCTACGTAGATAGAATTTGCACACGGCACACTAGAAGCTGCTAGAAGCTGCACCCAGCACACTAGCATAGTTTTGCACACAACCCTAATCTGACTGTTTGAACTGAATTATGATTGGTCAGATTGGATCCCTTTGCCCATGGCACGCTGGTGTTATGCACACAGCACTAACCTGACCCCTGAGTTACCAGGCAGAAGAGCAGGAGACTGCACATGACACTAGCCTGACCCCTAGGTGACCAGGAAAAAGAGCTGGAAAATGCACACGGCACTCTAATGTTGCACACCGCACCACGGTGTTGCACACAGTACCAGTGTGACCTTTGGATGACCGACAATTGGCCATACAGACACCATGTTGGAATAAAGACCTTAGGGCTGCGACATCATGTTCCCTCTCAGTCTTCTCTTTTCCAAACTAAACAAACCTAATTCTTTCAGCCTTCCTTTGTAGGTCATGTTCTCAAGACCTTTAATCATTCTTGTTGCTCTTCTCTGGACCCTCTCCAATTTCTTCACATCTTTCTTGAAATGCAGTGCCCAGAACAGGACACAATATTCCAGCTGAGGTCTAACCAGCGCAGAGTAGAGCGGAAGAATGACTTCTTGTGTCTTGCTCACAACACACCTGTTAATGCATCCCAGAATCACGTTTGCTTTTTTTGCAACAGCATCACACTTCCAGGGGGACTACTGATGACTGCAATATCTTATCTTCAAGTGGCCTGTGCACAGCATATCTAGAAGATCATCTAAAGCTCCAGGGTGAGGATTGTGATCAACAACTCTGTTCCTTGCACACAATGGAACTTTCCGTCATAAGGGTAAAGCTTATCTGTGTGAGAGACAGAGCTTTCTTGGTGGCTAGTCTGACACTGTGGAAAGAACTTTTTGCCTTCTCTAACACAAACACATAGCAGCATGTACATTTTAAACAAACAAAAAACAAAAGAAAACAGTACCAAAACAGAACACTACAACTCCCTCCCCTTCCTTCAGGGAGAGGATCAGAGAAAGAACACACCACACATGGCAAACATTAGTCACGTTGTTTAATGCACTATTGGAAGGCACTAAGGCCCAGATCCACAAAGCTACTTTGGTACTCAAATTGCAGTTTTAGGATCCACTGCAATCCACAAAACTCCAGCTCAGCTGCCATCTAACTCTGTAGGCATCTACATTCATGTGATGCCAAAGTTTTCAGGGTAAAAGTACCTCGGCACCTAAATTTCTGCCTCTAGGCATGTGCACGGTTACCTCATTGTTGGCATCTGGATGCCTATCTCCAAGCTAAGCCTCAGTGTGATCCACAAACTGGGGGAAGATAGGCAGAGGAGCACCTATCTTGCCTTTAGAGCCCAAGTCAGTAGGTCGGCTCAGAGACGGCATACCAGAACAGATCCCATTCAAAATGTGGCTGGAAGAGTAGGTGCCAACCTTGTAATTTTTAGTCCAATGGTTAAAGCACTCACCTGGAATGTAGGAAACTTGGATTCAATTCCCTCCTCTGGGAACGGAGGTCTCCCACATCCCAGGTGAGTGTTCTAACCACTGGGCTAAAAGTTACAAGGTGGGCATCATCACCGCCTTCTCCAGCCATTTTGTGTGAAGAGAGGCAGGCACCTAACTCATTCTCACAAGAAATGACTTAGGTGTCTAAGCTGCCTGACTCCAGGAGAGGGCTTCCTTTTTGTAGATCCCAGACAGTGATAGGTGCCTCCCAGCAGCCCAAACTTAGATGCCTAACTCTTTGAGAAGAAAGGAGCTCAAGACACAGCCCTCTCATCAGCATCTCCCATTGTCTAGCTTAGGCAGCTCCCTGCCTAGTGTGCTAGCTTTTGTGGATTGCATTCTAAGGTGTCCCCTTGCCCCACACATTGTATAGAAGCCTAGGAACCTAATTCAGGCTTTGTGGATTGCATTGTCGTTCCAGTGATTTTCTAGGCATCCAAAGTTTTGGCATTGGAATGCTTAGCGTCGCAACAGCTAAGCCTCTTTACATAAGAACATAAGACCGGCCATAATGGGTCAGACCAAAGGTCCATCAAGCCCAGTATCCTGTGCTCTGATAGTGGCCAATGCCAGGTTCCCTAGAGGGAATGAACAGAACAAGTAATCATCAAGTCATCCATTCCCATTCTGAGCTTCTGGCAGACAGAGGCTAGGGACACCATCCCTGCCCATGCTGGCTAATAGCTACTGATGAACCTATCCCCATGAATTTATCTTTCTCTTTTTTGAACCTGGATATAGTCTTGGCCTTCACCACATCCTCTGGCAAAGAGTTCCACAGATTGACTGTGCATTTGTGTGAAGAAACACTTCCTTTTGTTTGTTTTAAACTTGCTGCCTATTAATTTCATTTGGTGACCTCTAGTTCTTGTGTTATGAGGAGTAAATAATACTTCCCTATATACTTTCTCCATACCAGTCATGATTTTATAGACCTTTATCATATTCCCCCTTAGTCGTTTCTTTTCCAATCTGAAAAGTCCAAATCTTATTAATCTCTCCTCATACGGAATCCGTACTATACCCCTGAACCTTTTCCAATTCCAATATATCTTTTTTGAGATAGAGAGACCACCAAGGACAGCAACTGTGAGTGGGGTGCAGAGAAGGGACAGGCATGGGTTGCTGGACTCTAGAACCTGAGAGGGAAAGGACACTGTCCAATTCATGATTCATGTTTATGAATCCTAGTTGAGGTGTTTTCCTAAATTAATGCTGAGTTACTTCCCTCCTTAAAAGTTTTTCCCTTATTAAAAGTTTTTGCTACACTCAGACTCTGTGCTTGCGAGAAGGGAAGTATTGCCTCTTAGATGCACCCAGGGGATGCTGTGTAATTGTCCCAGGTCACTAGGTGGGGGCTTGAGCCAGCTTGTGTTGTATTGGTGAACCCGGCCCCAGATACTGAACCCTGCCCTTCTTGTTGCCAACTCTACCTGGCAGAAAACTGACCATTTCTTCCTACTCTCTGTTTCCTATCTTTTAACCAGTTACCAGTCCACGAGAGGACCTTCCCTCTGTGGAGCTGGACCTGAGGTGAAAGTAAAATTGAAAACTTACCGGTACAGGGGATGGCTCTTCCCCCATCCCCGGGGCCTCAGGCGGAAGAGGTGGGGCTGGGGGTCAGCATCCCCTAGCCATCCCATCTCTGCTACCTGGTCTGCACCGCCTGGGGCTCCAGTGGCGATTTAAAGGGCCAGGGTCCTTTGCCACGGTAGCACTTTAAGAACCTTGTTTTAAGGACCCTGCTTTAAGTGCTGCCACAGCAGAGCTTTAACATTGTTCCCCCTTTTGCGCTCCCCCGTTGGCAGCCCTGCCTCTAGGCAGTGCTGTAAAATAAGGTGGTAGGGGCTGGTACTGGCAGCCACTTTGTACTGGTATGCCGTATTGGCCCATACCACCTTACTTTCACCCCTGAGCTGGGCCTAAGATACTATGGTAAGAAGGGTGGTATAAGAACTTGAATAGAAGAGAACTCTTGTGTGAGTAAGCACACCTAGGCTCCAGTCCCCCGCAGCCCTGCGCTGGTCACACCCTGAGCTCTGGTGCCCCCCATCCTTGCGTCTGTCACACCCTGAGCTCTGGTCCCCTCAGCTCTGCACCAATTCAACTGAATGCCCAGTTGAAAAGGAACCCTGGTGGCTTTGGTCAGCGGCACAGTGAGGGCCAGGGCTAAGGCAGGCTCCATTCCTGCTGTAGCTGCACATGGATCCCAGAAGTGGCTGCCAGGTCCTTGCAGTCCCCAGATGCATGGGCGGCCAAGGAGGCTCTGTATGCTGCCCTCGTGCCCGCAGGCACCGTCCCAGCAGCTCCCATTGGTTGCAGTTCCCGGCCAATGGGAGCTGTGGGGGAGGTGCCCGCAGACACAAGTGACTGCTTCCTGGGAACAGTGGTAAACACTGCTGGGACCCTGCACCCTGAACTCCCTCCTGCACCCCAATGCCCTGCCCCAGCCCAGACCCCTCACCCGCACTCCAAACCCCTCATCCCCAGCCCCACCTCAGAGCCTGCACCCTCAGCCAGAGCCCTCAGCCCCTGCCTCACCTCAACCCCCTGCCTCAGACAGGTGAAAGTGAGAGAGAGTGGGGGAGAGCAAGTGAGGGGGGTGGGATTGGCTCTTGGAGAAGGGGTGAGGCAGGAGTGTTCAGTTTTGTGCCATTAGAAAATTGGCAACCCTGCAACAGTCCCACTCTGAGTTCTGGTACCCCCAGCTCTGCGCTGGTCCCACCCCAAGTGCCTGTCACACCCTGAGCTCTGGTCCTCTCAGCCCTGCACCGGTCCCACCCTGAGCTCTGGTCCTTCCCAGTCCTGTGCCACTCCCACCCTGAGCTCTGGTCCTCTTAGCTCTGTGCCGGTCCCACCCTGAGCTCTGGTCCCTCCCAGTCCTGTGCCGATCCCACCCTGAGCTCTGGTCCCCCCAGCCCTGCATTGGTCCCACCCTGAGCTCTGGTCCCCCCAGCCCTGCATTGGTCCCACCCTGAGCTCTGGTCCCTCCCAGTCCTGCGCAGGTCCCACTCTGAGCTCTGGTCCCCCCAGCCCTGTGGTGGTCCCACCCTGAGCTCTGGTACCCCCCAGTCCTGTGCCGGTCACACCCTGAGCTCTGGTCCCCCCCAGCCCTGCACCGGTCCCATCCTGAGCTCTGGTCCCCCTAGCCCTGCGCCGGTCACACCCTGAGCTCTGGTGCCCACCATCCCTGCACCAGTCACATCTGAGCTCTGGTCCCCCCAAGCCCTGCACCAGTCCCACCCTGAGCTCTGGTCCCCCCAGTCCTGTGCCAGTCACACCCTGAGCTCTGGTCCCCCCAGCCCTGCACCGGTCCCACCCTGAGCTCTGGTCCCCCCAGTCCTGTGCCTGTCACACCCTGAGCTCTGGTCCCCTCAGCTCTGTGCCGGTCCCACCCTGAGCTCTTGTCCCCCCCCAGCTCTGTGCCGGTCCCACCCTGAGCTCTGGTCCCCCCCAGCCCTGCACCGGTCCCACTCTGAGTTCTGGTCCCCCCAGCTCTGCGCCGGTCCCACTCTGAGCTCTGGTCCCCCAGTCCTGGCCAGTCCCACCCTGAGCTCTGGTCCCCCCAGTCCTGTGCCAGTCACACCCTGAGCTCTGGTCCCCTCAGCTCTGCGCCGGTCCCACCCTGAGCTCTGGTCCCTCCCAGTCTTGCGCTGGTCCCACTCTGAGCTCTGGTCCCCTCAGCTCTGCACTGCTCCTGCCCTGAGCTATGATCCCCTCAGCTCCCTCCCCATGGTTTCCTACTGCCAGCATGGTGCCAGCTCCCTCATCTATAATTCCTCTCAGCCCAGACCCATGCCCCACCTTCCTGGTGCCTCCTGGTCCCCCTCACTCCCTTCCCCCATGTTTGATCCTGTTTCATGGTAGGGGATGGGGATGGAGCTACTGGGCAGAAGGCTGGCAGTTTGTATCCCCGTGGTCTAGCCTTAGCCACTTTGGTGTGGGAGGGAGAGCTGAGCCATCTGCCCAGCTGGGGGAGGTAAAGTAGCCCCTAATGCAGGAGGCTGCATTGCACCTTCCACCTCCCTGACCAGCTGCCAATCAACCAGCTGTTCAGTGGGAGAGTGGCAGAGCCCTGAGCATAGCTGGTCAGAGCAGCAGCCTTAGACTCCTTCTCTGGTTCTGCTGCCTCCCTTCTTCCTCTGCAGATGGGGGCTGAACATTGGGGTGAGGTGTGGGGGAAATTACACCCATGATCTCCCATCTCCATTCACATTTGCTCTATCTCTCTGTCTGTCTTCTCTTCTCCCCTTCACTCACACATACACTCAGTGACCCCTCCAGGTATGTCTTCATTATGGAGTTAACTGTTACTCCAGTGTGGACCCAACCTCCTGCCCCTTTCTACCCCTCCTCCCCCAAACTTCTGACCTGAGTTTGGTGGTGCTTTCAACCCTGCACAGCTGGCTTTCCCAGATCCGAGGGTAAAACCCAATGGAGGTGTTCACTCAAGCACTTTGCAGGGAAGATATCAGCTGAAGCACTTGAGTGCTGATTAGTCCTCCACTGCCTTCCCATAATTCCCCTCTCCTTCCTGTGCCCTGAAGGTTAGGCAAATTCTCCCACAATTCACTGGAAAAGACTCATAGAGCAGCTCAGTTTACTTCAGCACAAAGAACCATGGGATATGCTGCCAGAAATCATAGTGACACAGGCAGGTGAGCGCAGCACCAGTAAGGTTACAGTAACTCCAGTTGGGTTTTGTAGTGTGACTGCTCAGATCTAGACTTGGCTAGATGCTCAGACCTGTGTGCCAAATGCCCAGGTTAACTCTTCAGTGAAGACACGCCTTAAGTCTGTTCCTTCTCAAAACCCAAACCAGGCTTCATTTTACCCCCCACCTCATTCCATCTCCACAAACACCAGACAGGATGCCTCAGACTTCTCCCCTGCTTCGTCCTCCCACTCAGTTGTCTCTTGTTTTTTCCGGTCAGGGTACTAGTGTCAACTGCATGTAATTCTGTCTGACCCTGCTACATTGGTGCTTGATTGTTGCATGTATCTCCTGTCTATCCTTTCCTGTTCTCCTGTTGCAGGTGAACATGCTACCATGCTATGCATTATGGACCATTTCAGATGGTGTCTCATGATGCATGGCATAGTGTGCTCTGTGCAAACAAGAGGGAACAGCAAAGGACAGACAGGTCTAGGGATCAAGTACACTGCCATCCTGTCTCATCCAATTCTTACTTCCCTGGCCACACATGTATCTATTTGCAGGGGCCCTTCATGGAGCCACAGATCCAGGCTTTGTAGGTCCATGGGCACCTTCCCAACCAGGGGTCTGGATACATCTTAATCTATCTCTGTTCACTGATCAGTCGTGCCAGACTCTGAATTATTTTTATTGTTCTTCTCTTAATAATTTTCAGACTGTCACTATCTTTTTATGTGGTGCCATAATTAAATACCAAAGGTGCCATTGCAGCAGAGCCATACACCGAGGGTTCATTACCTTCATGGTCTGTGATGTGATCTCTTCAGTCCAAGATCAAATCGACCTTTTTCTCAAGGCAAACTCATGTCTAATTTACTCTTTACTATCATCTCTAAATCTCTTGCTGCATTACTGTTCTTTGGGTTTTTATAACTGATTGACTCTCCGGCTTTTGGCTTGCTTTTCCACAAATGTAGTTGCTTCTATCATCCAAACTGAATTTTATTTTTATTTTCCATTCATGTTTCCAGTCTCGTTGCATTCCTTTCCATTATTTCTCTGTCCTCAGTGGTGTTTGGAAGTCCTCCTAATTTAGTTTTATTTGCAAATTTCATCAACATGGTATTTACTTCCTCTTTTAGGTCATTAATGCAGATGGTAAATAGGTCCTGATTCAGCAAAGTGTTTGAGCATATGCTTAAGACTTAAGTGATTTGCTGAATAAGGATGACTATAGTAAAGCATGTGTTCAAGTGCTGCATTGAACTAGGGCTTCAGGCCTCAATTCTGCAGTTTACCATATGAAGAAGGTACCATGTGTTTTTACAGAGCCTCTCTGCAGTCAGTGGAGTTCTGTGTAAGTACAGGGGTTCACCTGCACATTGTAAATTGCAAGACTTGGCCTAAATCACGACCTAACATCAATCCTTTAATACGCCACTCAACATTTCTCCAAAGTCAGTACATTGTAGGGTTGCCAGTCCTCCAGGAGCCCCCAGGAATTAGAGATTAATTTTAATTAAAGATTATGCCATGTGATGAAACCTCCAGACTGTGGCCAACCAAAGTTCGCAACCCTGGTACATTGCCATTCATCACTTCTCATTGTTTACAATAATTTTCCCATCCATTGTTTATTGCATAGTTAATCTCAATTACTTTTAAGAGTAATATTTTTGAGAGGTTGCAGTAAATGTTCTACTAAAATCCAGTTGTGCAGTCCTTAGTTGTGCTGGTAAACATTTATTCACACAAGTAGGCCCATTTACTTGAATGGTGATACTTTAATTCACTCATTTTTAATTCTACAGAAAGGAAATCAAGTTTGCCTGGCAAGATTTGTTCTTCATAAATCCATAGTGTTTATCTGTAATACTTCTGGTAAGTGTCTGATCCTGCACCCATTGAAGCAGGTGAAAAGACTCCCATTGACTCTCACTGACATTGGATCAGGCTTTAAGAACTTGATAACACAGTAAAATTGACCAGAACAGCTATTGTGGAATAAACTAAACCATAACAGGTATTCTGGAACTGCTGTCTGTGTGGGGACTGTATTCCAGAATAAAAATAATTTTATTTAAGAATAATTATTACACTCACGGAGCACACTAATCATTGCAGAATAAAATTACCTTTATTCTGGAATAGCGTGTTTACAAGTGGAGCTATTCTGGAATAGCTACTGAAGAATAGTTTACTCCACAATATTTATTCTGGTCAATTTCCTTTTATAAACATGCCCTTAGTGGTGTTTTTCTTTTAATATTTGTTCCATTATATGATTATTTTAACAGATACAGTATAAAAATTAAGCTCACGGGATGACAATTATGAAAACCGTTCTTTTCTTTTTGTCAGTGTTGGTAACACACTGGTTTTTTTTAATCTTCCCGGAGATCCTCAATTCTCCCAATAATTGTTAACGTTTTGGAGATTTGTTAGCTAATTCCACTATCACCGTAGGAGAGGAATGCAATCCAGATTGTTAACTTCTATCTGTTCACATTTTCCAAAACTGCACTTTTGTTTGTGAATATCTATTCAAATTTTTAAATTAATCCACTTCAACCATGTTCACTTTCTGCACATATTCCAGTGAATAAGTTTGCTTGTAGGAATATTTATGAAACAGCAAATTTTAGGCATAGATGAGTGAGTATTCTAGGCAAGCAAAAGTGAGTGCAAATGTGAGTATACACATTGGCAGCCTGATTCTAAGATTTATGCTCTTCAGTCAGGTAATAGATCAAATTTTATATTTCTGTGTGTTCACTGAAAACTAATTAGGACCACTTACAATAAAGTGATCATGAACAGTATACAACGCACAAAAAACTCAGAGTTTTCTTGGCAAATTTTTAATAATGAATATATTTTAGATAAATGCAAATATCTCTGATAATCTTAAGAAACCCAACCAAACAAAAAGGAAAAATTAGTTGAATAAATAACTAGGTTTAAAAGTTTCCAAGGGTTCTTCTTTTCTTTGATAGTAATTATTTTAAGTCTTCATTCCATCCTACTTCAATTATCCAAACTTCTTTCCTTTTTCTGATTAAAGACAGATTTAAAAAAGAAGTTCAGTAGCTCTGCCATTTTTTAGTCACCACTAACTTATTTCCTCTCCTTATTCATTAATGGCCTAATGTCTCTCCAGAATTTCTTTTTCCTTTGATATAGGTTTAAAAGCCATTTTCAACCTCTTTGGCTAGCTTTTAACTTCTCTTTCGCCCACCCTTACTATTTTCCTATAATCCTTAACCAAACTGGAATATGCTAGTTTGATTTCCTTCCACGCCCCCTCTTGCCTTACCATTTCAAGTACAGTCTTTTTTTAATTAAAAAAAAATTAAAAGCCTCAGATCTTTGAACAGTCCCTTATGAAGCCACGTTGGCTGTTTCTTGTCCTCTCTGTTCTTTATTTTTAGAAGAACTGTAGCTTTTGCAGCTTAATTGTGGGTTCTTATAAGATTCCCCCTGCTTCTTCTCGCTCTGGTGGCTCATACAGTATTCCTCATCTCCAGTCTGCTGCTTTTTAAAAAAAATACAATGTGTACCATATATGGTTTTGGTTTTTTTTAAGACTTGCTTATTCTTACTTTGGACAATACCTTTTGGTAATATAAATTTGCTCTGCTGGCATATACTTGTGGACAGATTTTTTGCTGTCCGTTGGACAGACAATTTGCTTCTGCTACCAAAGCTGCTTTTATCATCTTCATTATATTGCTGGATTAAAGATTGTTGTTCAGAAAGGACAAGGAGATAGTAATACTTTTATTATTTTCAGCACTGATTAATTCTTTATATTCCCGCAAGTGTGCTAAAAAGACGGCTCTTGATACAAAGTGCTGTGGCCAAAGTTCTTACACATTTTACATTAATGAATCATATTACTCCACTTTTGAAATCAAAGACCAGATCCACAGCTGGAGTAAATCAGTGAAGTCTATTGATTTCAATGTTGCTAGGCTAATTTACACAAGCCCAGGATCTGTCTTGAAGTTGCTAATGAAGTGTGAAACTCATCTCAAAGCTGGTAATATTGACACTTCCAGATGCGAATTTCCTGATGGCTTGATTTTTATTGTGTATACACACACACGCATTTAGAAATGTTGAGGTCTTCAGTGTTTTAGAACTTATGGCTTGTATTTATGGACTCAATTCTCAGTTTCTAGTCTATTCAAATTAATCTGTTTCAATTGAAATAAGATGAATTTGTTCAAATAAAAGTGGCAGAAACAATAATGTGAATTGTGTTTGGATTGTAGCGCACCCCATTCATTTTTGTGACTGCTGCTGCACAACTATTTTCAACAATTATTTCTGTTCTTAGGTTTTCTCCTTTATTCGCATATATCTACTGTTACCTTTTTAGCTCTTTTGTTCTGGCATCTGTAAAACCCTCCTCGCCTGGTGGTGGGACTGAAATACTATAATGTGTGGAACTCCCTTTTAAGGTAGGCATTTTAAAAAGGCAGGTTCAGAATATTTCTCTGCTCACTGTTCTTGTCTTCCGACTGCTTGCATTCCTGTTATGGGTTTTTTCACATTGGTTAGAAATTTATTTGGGTTTGTTATAATTTGTTTTACTTGATTTGGTTAATTTTAAATGATGATCTAGTTCCTCAATTGGTATAAATTGATTAGTTCTATTGGAGTCAATGAAGTTATGCCAATTTACACCAGTTGAGTGTGGCCTAATGAGTTTAATACCAGTTTTTTACATTTTCACTTTTTTAATCTTACTGGCCTGGCTATTTTAACACCAGCTCTCACCCCTTTATCCTTGGGAGTTTTGCCCTGCAGTTTTCTGTGAGCTGCCTTTTATGTCGGTAGACTTTGGACATTTATTTGTTCATTCTTGATAGCCAATCTTTGGCAGTGCTGAGATTCATTTCCTCTTGTCATGACAATTGTTTGGACTGTTTGCCACTTACCGCTTGGATGATTTTTTTTCTCTCTCTCTCTGCTGCCTGTAATTCCTCGGTTGCCTTTCAGCATTTTGGCTGCTGGTCATTGGCTGAGACACGTACCAACAACTCGCTGTTTTGAGTTATTCTTTGGTGAGATTTTCCTCTGCATTTTCAGCATTTTTTCTGCCATTTGTTCTTCTTGCATTTCTCCACTGGTGTCTGGAGTTCTGTTACAGAGAGTCAGTGTCATGTGGGCTACCTCATTATTGACTTTCAGTCCTTCATGACTTTTATTTTGTTTCATTCAGTGTTAGCATTAGCTGGCAACTGAATAAAAAGCCCTATTCAGGTTATGGCTGTCGTCTGTGGTACTGAAGGGCTCCATTCCCTGGTCTGGGTAAAAGTCTTACATTTAAAAGAAATACCAGTAGAGAGGTTGAAGTAACACCATGGCTAATGCCTCTAATGTTTCCCTTTTACCTTTTATTTCTGGTACAAGAAAGGTAGGAATGAAATGACAGTATGTTTGCCAAGGATTCACACAGGAGGTACTGATGATTACATGACATTTAGCAGATGCAGTTTTTAATTTGAACTAATAATACAATCACAGCAAAATTATGGAAAAATCAGCCTTTCTATAATCAAAACACCAACATGTTGGCGTTTGGTTTTGTTTGTTTAGTTTTAGTTTTTGTAAAAAGTTGAAATCCCTCACTCAGTTGAAAAGTGTGATGGGTGAGTAAATGACACAAATGTCTAAAGGTTGGATTCTCCTAAGTACCTAAGTGACTTAGGAACACAAGTTGCACACTCACATACGTAACTTCCCTCACATGAATATTCTCTTTGTATTCAGGATAAAGTTACTTCTGTGCATATGTGGTTCAGTACCAGGCCCTAAGGCGATTTCTTCTTACTGAAAATATGCTGAGGTGAGTGATTTTTCTGACAATTAATTTCAAATCATGCAGCTGCAATGTCTGTTTTCACCTATATGAGCAGAAACCTTCTACCTATCTGTCACGGAGTGTGGGGGAGTCAGGGCCCTGCACCCCCTACTTCCTGCGATTCACGTGACTCTCAGCCAGCCAGTAAAATAGAAGGTTTATTAGACAATCGGAACACAGTCCCAAACAGGGCTTGTAGGTACAGCCAGGACCCCTCAGCCAGGTCCCTCTGGGGGCAAGGATCTTAGACCCCAGACTTGGGGTTCCCTGCATCCTCCCAGCCAGCCCAAACTGAAACCAAAAACCCCTCCAGCAGGCTCTCTCCCCCTTCTTTCCTCCCCCTCTCCCTTCCTCCACTTTCCTCGGGCAAAGGTGTTGACTCGCTCCACTCCCTACCTGGCTGAGGTTACAGGCTCAGGTACCATTCCTCACCTAAAGTCATCCCCTGCTCTCCCAATCCCCCATGCAGACAGTCCCAGTAAAACTAAATGACATTCCCAGTCAATCCGCCCCACTCACTACTGCGTCACACTATCTATCTAGGTCCTTATGTGGCTCATATCACTGTAGTATTTGAGTACCTTGAAAACATCAAAGGATTTATCCACACAACAGCCTTATAGGTAGGGAAGTACTATTAGCTCCATTTCACAGAGGGGGAAATGAAGGAACAGAAAAGTTAAGTGACTTGCCTGAGATCACCCAGGAGGTCTGTGGCAGGGCTAGGAAATGACTAGACCTTTCCTGAGTCCCAGATCAATGCTAGTTTTTGATGATTATTTTTCTGTTTCTCTAGGGCCTGCTTCCATCTGCAGAAGAACAAGCCTTACTGTGTCCTAGCATGACTGGTTTTCAATGCCACCAGCTGAGCAGACTACCAAAAAAAGCACACATCCACCTCGGCAGAAGTGCTGGCATGTGAGTTCCAAAGGGTCTGAGGGTGAGGATAAATTTCTAGAGGTTGCTCTCAGAGAATCAAAGTTATCACTGGAGAAGTTAGAGGTAGACAAGAATACTAGACCTATTAGATCAGCCATCTCACTGCAAGTGCAGAATTGTCCCTTACACTAAACTACACTGTTTGTGGAAGACCAAAAAAGCAGAAGCAGCACTTACAGGGTTTCTGTCAGAACAAAGCGCATATCAGAAAAGCAATTGTGAGGGTGGAGCAGATGGTTTAGAGCCCCTAAAGTGGCCAACGTCACTGCTGAGGGAACAAGTTCAGCATCACTTCACTTGAGTTAGTGGGGGTGGTTAGGGTGGTTACCATGGAGACTGGTGTGGGATGGCTGCTGGGCCTGCCAAGGATTCCCAAGGTGCAGTAACCAACAGCCACAATCCAGCAAGAAGGAGAAGCTGAAGGAAGAAGTAACAGACTGTCCACTAAAGAAGTCACAGCTCCAGCTCCAATGACTGAGAAAAGAAGAATGACAAAGTCTATGCTGTGGGCTGTTGTTCAGAAGATCACAAAGGTGGCTTGTCTTCAAATGTTGGACATAGCTGAGGACAGATGGCATGGGGAGCTAGCTCAGTATTGCCAATGCTTGTGACAAAAGGGGAACAGTAGCATCAAGGGATTCAACTGAAGGGGCAAATGGACAGCAAGAGTCTAGGTGCTGTACAAGAGGTCCCTGCCCTGAAGAACTTACAATTTAAGTTTAAAAAAGAGGCATGTGCATACAACAGACAGAGGGAGTGCAAGATAACTATGGGACAAAACTGATCAACATGATAAGCCGTGGTCACAGCACATCAGCTGTATATTAGTGGGTTTTTTGTAGGCACCATGGAAGAGGAGAGTTCTAAGCTGGAATCTGAAGAACAATGAGGTGGCCTTGCTGATATTTATGGGATGCTGTTCCATGCATGAGCTCCAGAATAACCATACTGTGATACACCCACTGATAAACCCATGGACAATGTTTGCTTTAGGTGAGACTCCCTATGCATAAGTAGAGAAAGTTCCACATTAGCCTGTCCCTTGGGTTTTTAGCGGTGGTTACACATGGAATGCAAAGTAGGTGTCAGTGCATCCTGCCCCACAGCTGGGAGTGTCCACAATGAGAGTTTTAATTCAAGTATCTGGGACTGGAGGTGGCCAGATCATACAAGATATTAGAGCTGCTGTGCTGAGGGAGGTGGCAGCATGTAGTCTGAATGGTACCGATAATCCAGCAACTAACAGTATGGGCGTGTCTCATCATTGGAGAAAACTGAAGCAGATCTGCAGTGGTCAGTAGTCTGGAAAGTGAGGCAATGAAGAAGTGGGTGTTGAATATATATAGGTATGATGCCCCCACTGTAGTTCCACTTGCTGGAATGGACCAGAAAGGAGGGAAATGTAGACTTCTAGGATGATTTTCTTGATGCACCACAGAATGCTAATGAAGAGCACAAGACTGATAAAGATGGGATGCTTTGCTCAGAAAAGTGGTGATGGAGCAACTGGATAGCTGGATGTCTGCAAATCTTATTTGTGCAACTGGGCTGTGTGAAGAATATTCCGTTAGGTGCAAAGCAAAATTCCAGCATAAAGATCTCAGTGGTAGATGGGGTGAGATGGTTGCTGGCTAAGGTATGATAAGGAGTATCAGCTGTGCACAGTAGCTGGCTCCAGCATGTCCTGTTAGTATTTTTGGCTAGCCCAGAAAGTCTGGCCTTTTGTCTTGGAAATGGATCGCTCCAAGATCCATAGATATCTATGCTTTTGGTACCTCCATACTGGACTTCCAACAGGAAGCTTCAGCTGGTGCAGAATATGTCTGCCTGTCTTTTATAGGATGGGCTAACATGGGCACAACACCAGTGCTGTGTTCCGCTCCTCAATTTCACTTCTAGTTTCAGTTCACAATGCCGGTTATTCATTGATAAAGACCTGGATTCTCTGAGATCTGGCAATCTCAGAAACTGACACTCTCCCTCTACCCCATTGCAGTAATCACAGCCAGCTGGAATGCTCTTGCTGTTGTCTCTAGTGATGAGTTTCCTGAGCTTGATGGCATGGTACCTTCACTGGAGAAGCCCAGCACTGGCAATCATTCTTTGATGCCAGGTAGAATCCAATTTGGATAACTTTTAGGATAGCACAAAAGAGGAATTAATTCACTGTAGACCAAATTACCAGGTGTTATAACTGATTTACTCTGTTGCTTTCAATGACGCTACCCCAATTTACACAAGCTGAGCATCCAGCCCTCAGTTTTACTTAATATGTTCCAACAGATAGGGCTATTTATCTTGTCCATGAATGTAGGAGTTGGAGATAGCTGGGTCTGAGTGACAATAGACGGCAATGGTTGCTTGTAGTAAGTTTTGAAGCATGCACCTAAATATCAGAGAGAGGTGTAATATAAATGAATAATTAAAAGCATTTCCTGTGGCAAGAAAGCGAATACTCAGAGCTGTGGTGACAATGGATGGCTCTACTTGACCTGCAAGGCACACACCCAACACACGGCAGATACTATGCAGATTGTTGGTTCCCTTCTAGCCATCAGCCCAAAAGACACAGGACAGTTGCTGTGCTGGGTGTTCACTGAGAGGTGATGTTTTCATCCTCTCTTTAGCCTACAATTAAATGTGAATGTTCACACCATAGCAAGTGACTGTATGCACGTGTCACAGGAGATCTGTTGTCCAAAGGGACAGTCTATAGCCGCGTTAGAGAATGGAGTGGGGCATAATTCAAGAGCTGGAATACTGGAAGGAAATGTTCTGTCCCAGTAGTGGTTCTATCATTACATTTTAGGTAGTGCTGTATGGATTATATAGCAACCTACGAGGTACATTTGATCATTATAGACTTTCCTCACGCAACATGTAGTTGTGCTGTTCCTGGAGCAAGTAGGGAACAAATTATGATGGAGAGTCTCAAGTCCTTACCTGCTCCCCTTGTGCTCTGGGCAGGAAGCAGGTTGCTTCACCTTTTCATGGCATAATTTCCCATTGTGCTCTGGACAGCATCTCGGGCCAATTAGTGGCAAAGCCAGGTCTTCTCTAACCCTAATATTTGCAATGGGAAGCAGCCACTGCCTTTCCCCTTACCCTTCTTGGCTGGAGTCTTAATGTGACTGGGGCTAAATAAAGGAGGAGTTACTCCCCTGTGTTTCTGAGTAAGGGGTGTGATGATCTAGCCCTAAGGGAGTTAGGGATGACACTTCAAAAAATGCAACACAGAAAACATCCTATTGAGTAGTATTTTAGAGTACAGTCCTGGAGTCTGACACAAAGTTAACTAAGGTGTGAGCTCCATGAAAGTAGCTCCCAAATAATAGTTATTAAAGAAGGGTTTAATTATTGGAAGCACTGCTTGTATGTCAGCTATGAAACTCCCAGTGACTTTAGTGGGAGTCAGACGGCTAAAAGGTCTACTTACAGCTTCAAAAACCTACTCCCAAATTCTAAACCATAATGCACCAGACCCTTGCCTATGACAGAGGAACACATGGGAGGTTAGAAGGGGAGGGAATGCACATGCCCACATACAAAGGAGGCATAATCCCTCATCCTTGGGCTGCTGTATACAGGGATGGTCTCCCAGCGGAAATTGTACTACTGAGAGCTACTCTAATTTATGTTGGCTACTAAGTTCTGGAGGGTCCCAAAACCCACAACCAGGGATCAGTGCAGTGTATAAGTCTCAGCCTTGTCCAGTTTCCTCCAGCCATGTTTTCCTGTGGCAGCATCAGGCTAGGAGGTGGCAAGAACCACAGCATCACCGACAGTATCAGAAAATTGGGGAGTAACTGGAGAGCCAAGGTGGGTGAAGTAATATCTTTTACTGGACCAGCTTCTGTTGGTGAGAGAAACAAACTTTCAAGCTTCTTTAGCTCTGTGGAAGCTTGAAAACTTGTCTCTCAGACTCTCACCAATGGATGTTGATCCAATAAAAGATATTACCTCACCCACCTTGTCTCTCTAATATCCTGGGACTGACACAGCTATAACGACATTGCATGTATTACCAGTAAATTGGTTTGAGTAGATCCCTCACCTCTGGAAAAGGAATGCACCGTCTGTGCTGAGACGCGACATTCTGGAGAGCAGTGATCTTTGGGGCCACATAGAGTGACCAGACATCCCGATAAAATGGAGACTGTCCTGATTTTGAGGAGTTTGTCCCGCGTCCCAACCAGAGTACGGTCGGGATGCCATTTGTCCCGATATTTTGTTTCCTGGTCTTCGGCAACAATTCGGCGGAGAGTCCTTCAATTGTGGATGGTCTTCGGTGGTATTTCGGCGGTGCATGCTTCTGTCTTTGGCGGCAAGGTTAATTATCCACCGCCGAAATACCGCTGAAGACCTTCCATGACTGAAGGGGTCTCCGCCGAATTGCCGCCGAACTCCTGGACAGGTGAGTGTAAAAAAAGCAAAAACGCACCCCCTGCGGCGGTCCCAATATTTTCCCCTTAACATCTGGTCACCCTAGGGCCACACAATCTCCTTCATACAATGGAATATTTGATGCTAGGTTTTAAAAGACTCCAACCCCACCTCACTTACTTATCAGAATTCAGTAGAGTCTCCAAAGCAGTGAAGAAGCATGGGTCTGTACTAACAATCTACTTAATTATCGTCCATATAGATCCCCATCTCCACAAGGTTAATTAGCAGTAACATCCTCGAAAGGACTGAGCATTGTCAATGAAACACAGATTGCAAAACTGCTCTCCTAGAGTGGGCCCCAGGTTCCATTGCTAAGGTGAGTGTAATGTTAAACTCCAGCCTTACACGTGTCTGCAAGAGAGAAATGCCCCAGACATGCTTTGGATTTAGTAAAAGTGATCTAAGGTACTGTGATACCTGCAAGATTATGAATAGGATTATTTGCAAAGTCTGATTTACATATAAAATCCCTCAGAAGTCTCTATCCATCTCTCTCTCCCACCTTGGACTTCCCTCTGGGCTTATGTCAAAATGTCACAAGCTCTGGGAGACTTGAATTAATTGTATCTTGGTGCTATTTAAGACCTATTTTAACATCTAGACTATGCAACCTAGCTTCTCCTGATAATGTATGGTATAGGGCAAAACAGGGAGATTTACGGATTGAGTCAGATGGGAAGTTAGAAATCACCTTAATCAGGAATTTGGGGTGTGGACATAATGCTGTCTTGTTCTTGTCAAAACACTATATAGGGAGGAGTTGGCCATAAAGGCTTGGATCTCACAAATTCTCTTAACTGATGCAATATCTGTTGAAAATAGCAGGTAGTATGAGACACTCTTCCTTAAAATGATTTAAAATGGCAATTCCATCTGTTCCCATAAATACCACATTAAAGTTCCAAGAAGCTAATGACTCATGGGAATATATGAATTAGCCCTCTCAAGAACCTCCTATTTAAGATGTGCAAAGGATGGTATATTAATATAACTGTCAAATGCATCTTGTCTGAAGTCAACAACAGTCAGGAGTAATAACAAATATCCCACAGGTAAAGAGAATGTTGAAGTCAGTGGAGCACTCCCACTGTTAAGACACTCATATCAGAATCCTTTTCCTCTTTTAGACATAAGACTTTCTTGTGAAAGGCTTCAGATTTTCCAAAAGGATCTGTGGAACTTCCCAGGAACAAGTAAAGTTGGAAACAGGCCATGAACCATACAGGGAGGCTGATGCATTTCAGATCTGGATGAAGTAATTGGTCCTCATATCTGTTATATGAGATCCAGAAGAGTTGGAAGTTCTGATGCGAGGTTTGGGAGACTTGAGAACCAGAACTGACTAGTCCAAGTAAAATATCACAGGAATTCTGTCCTGTCAGATTATTCTAAGGTTCCAGTTTAGTAAAGACATGGGAGGCTTGTCTACACTAAAGGGAAAAGTCGATCTAAGCTATGCAATTTGAGTTATGTGAATAGTGTAACTCAGATTGACATATCTTAGATCTACTTACCATGGGGTCCACACTATGCAACATCAATGGGAGATGCTCTTCCTTCGACTCCCCTTACTCTTCTTGAGCAGGTGGAGTACAGGAGTCGACATGAGAGTGATTGGCGGTTGATTTAGTGGGTCTTTACTAGACACACTAAATCAACCGCCAATGCATCAATTGATGCAGCGTCAATCCTCCAGTAAGTGTAGACAAGCCTGGAGCAAAGGGACATAAGAATTCTTGCCTCCAATCCAGAAGGATGATGTCCATCAAGAAACTAGGATCGCTGATGTTCTAGAGCAGAACTGAAAGTACGCTATGTACTCCTTCCTGGAAAAGAGATCTAGTTAAGTTATTCTCCATCTCTGAAAGAAAGACATAGCCAGTGTCCAAGAGAGATGTCTCATGCTGTGCACTGTAGTTCTAGCTCAGTTTATCAGCCGAGTTGTTGTCCTTGCCAGGAAATGCTAGAGAGATGATTTGATGCTGGATGCATCTTTCCGTAAGCTGGACAGCTTCCTGGCACAGAGAGAAGCCTGCTCTTGAAGACTATTGGAAGATATTTCACATAACCTGGGAGTGGTCTGTAAAGAACTGTACTGACTTGTTACCAATCTGAGGTAGGGAAACCCTGAAAGCCCAATGAACTGCCTTCACCCGATGAACTCGTTTTTCAATAAATTTGAATTGTGAGATGGTTTAAGAGGGCTCCCAGTGTCTGTCTGAAGCATGTCACATTCACTTCCAGTGGCAGAGAAGGCCTGAGTCCTTTCAAACAGAGAGACTCAAATCACCTGGAGTATGGTTTAAAGAAACTGCCTGTTGTCTTGCTGAGGCTGATGTGCTTCCTTGAAGCAGGTCTGCAAAGTTCTCATTCTGAATCTGGCAAATGATGATATGCAAGTGCAGGAAGCAATGAGATTCAGAAGTCTCCGGAAGACTTGTTTAGCATTTGGATGCTCAGTTATTACAGAGTATACAGAAAATTGGTCTCTTGTTAGTAATCAGTTGCAGATCTTGGGCCCAATTCTTCTGTCACATGGTATAAATCAAGAGTAAATCCACTGATGTCAATAGTGTTACACTGATATGAAACTGGTGTCAGGGAGAGGAGAATCAGGTTTCTAATATCTAGAAGAGACATTATGAGTAAGGTTGTGAGTTTGTCATGGAGATCACGGAAGTCATGAATTCCAGACTTGTGCAGCAGCCGAGTGGCTGGGCCACGGGCCACCTGAGCAGCTCGGGCAGCCCCTGGGCCACTTCACCCGTCTCCCCCAGAAGCAGCAGGAGTTTGGGTGTGTGTGGGAGGTGGCTCAGGTTGGGGGTTGGGGCACAGGAGGGAGTGATGGCTACATGCAGCATTTACCTTGGAGGGGGAGTCCCTGGAAGCGGTGACATGTCCCTCCCTCAGCTCCTAGCTCCATGTGCTGCCTCTGCCCACAGGCACTGCCTCCGCAGCTCCCATTGGTTGCAGTTCCCGGGCAATGGGAGCTGCGAAGCCTCAGGGGCAGTGCGCGGATCTAGGAGCTGAGGGAGGGACATGCTACTTCTGGGGAGCCAAAAGGAACCCAATAGGGGCAGGGCCAGCTCCAGCTTTTTTGCCGCCCCAAGTGGCGAAGAAAAAAAAAGAAAAAGAAAAACCCATCTGAGTGTCACCGAAGAGGAAGGGAGGAGTGAAGGACCCGCTGCCAAATTGCCGTCTAAGACTGAAGCTGAGGAATTGAGCTGCCGCCGAAGTGCCGCTGAAGAGGAAGCGAAGGATTGAAGGACTCGCTGCTGAATTGTCACTGGAGACCTGAATGTGCCACCCCAATAACAGACAGTGCCACCCCTTTCTATTGGCCACCCCAGGCACCTGTCCCCCCACTCCATCCTGGGTGACTAATATCCCAAAGTGTTCAGAGGGGTAATTTTTGGAGCACTACTGACTTGCATAGAGTGGGAGCAGGAGCAGGAGGAGGAGGTCAGCTCACACAAACACATACTGTAGAGTGGGTTCATGCAGATTGCATCCTTGGAACCCAGCCACTTGGTGTGAAACCAGAGTCACTAGCTTTGGAGGAATCAAGGCACTTGAATCTGACACATGTCCCATGTGTTGGTCTCTACAGGTCTGAGAAAAATCTCAGCACTGAGTACTCTTTAGAGCTGTTTCTCTTTCAATCTGAATGAGAACAGGAAGAATGCTCTGATCTATGGCACTCCTCTTCAGGCACCATAGCCTCTGACTCCTGAGCATGCACAGGGTCAGCAGCTAACTGGGATCCATCTCACTTCTCTCTCAGGCCTTGTCTACACTACTCAGTTTTGTTGACAAAACTCAGGTTTCATCAACAAATCAGTGGAGATGTACACACTGCAATGCTCCTTCTGCTGACAAAACTCTCCTGCTTTGCCAACAAAATAAAACCACCTGTATAAGAGACGTAGAGCTTTTTGCAGCAAAGTTATATTGACAGTGTTAGTGTAGACATTGTGCTTGGTTATGTCGCTGTAAATGGCATCCAGAAGGTGTCCCACAATGCCCGTCCTGACCACACTGGTCAGCAGTTCAAACTCCGTTGCTCTGGACCCAGGTACAAAGGCATCCGCTCTTCCCCCATTAAAGACCCAGGAGTTTTTGAAATTCCACTTCCTGTTCGCTTGGTGTGGAGGGCTCCAATCACATCTTCCCAGCTCACCCTGGTGGAACCACGCAGCAAACGCTCTCCCTCTTGGAACACATCTGAGTTGTTGGACCTGCTGGCACTGTGGGGAGAGGAGGCCATGCAGTCCCAGCTCCGTTCCAGCCATAGGAACTTTGATACCTACGGTCAGATTTCTCGTGGCTTGTTGGATAAGGGTTATGAACAAGACACACATTGGTGCCATGTGAAGATAAAGGAGCTGAGACAGGGATACCAGAAGGCAAGGGAGGCAAACTGTCACTTTGGTGCTGTGCCAAAGACCTGCTCCTCCTATAAGGAGCTGGACGCCATCCTTGGTGGCGACCCACCTCCATCACCAATAGCCTGTGGATACTTCAGCAGGGCTGGAGACAGCAGACAGTGGACTCAATCCCAAGGACGAAGTTGGAAGACAGTGTGAAGCACATGGCAGGGTCATCCGGTGGCATGGCAAGTCAGGATCTCTTTTCCACTCCAGAAGGGTCTAGCCAGTCCCAGCAGTCTGTCTTTGGTGTGCATGATGCAGGAGAGGAAAGCCCTGGTAAGTGCTTTTTTTGAGTTAATGCTGCTTGGCTATATGAGGTAGAGCAGTCCTTTGCTCTGTATGTTCTACAAGAGGGTGAAGGGACAGAAATATACAAGACTAGCTGTTTTTGGGTGTATTCCATGTTCCTTTGTGCAGCTAAGCAGTGTGGCGGAACAGTGCGTTAATGCACACTGAGATTTCATGGGAAGCCTCCTGAGAGATCTCTAGGAAACTTTCCTGGAGGTACTCGCCAATCCTCTGCTGAAGATTTCTTGGCAGATCTGATTTGTTCCTTCCCCCATTTTAGAAAACTTTCCCACACCAATCAGCAATCACTTGTGCAGAGATCAAAGCATCAGACAGGCGAGCAGCATAGGGGCTGGGTCTGAAGCCACATGCATGCAGGAGACGCACCCTGGTATCCTTGCTTACCCTCAGGAATGAGATATCAACGTCAATGACCCCCCCTACCTGTGGAAAATGGTGGCAAAATTTACAGTATTGTACCTTGTTGCCTGCAATGATCCTCTTAAAAAAACACCTAGACCCTTTGCCCCCTCTTGAGTGCTCACTTGCACCCCCACCCCAGACTCACCATTTTTAGGGTGTTTTCCAAGATGTGTTCTTGCCAAGGGACAGTGAAAAAATGATTCATATGTAAAAAGAGGTGTATTTTACTATAATGATTCAGTGCTGTGCCTGCACTTACAATCATTCTTCTGTGTATTTTTTATTGTCTTTCTGCAGATATGGCCTTCAGGGGAACCCCCTACACATCGGCAGAGTGTTTCCGCCAGATAAGGAAGTGACCAGGTCAGAGTCATGTTCCGAGACATGCTCCAATCCTCAGAAGCTGAAAAAAGAGAACACAGGGAGTGGAGAGAGACTCTGAAGGAAAAATTTAAAATAGAAGGGTAGGATAGAAATGAGAGTGAAGAGTGCGTGGTAAACAGTCAGGAGTGGATGGTAAAAGCGATGGAGGAGCAAACAGAGTCCCTAATCATGCTCCAGGCAGAAAACATGCATGCTTGCCTCCCACCCCTGCAGCTGATACAGAACTGCTTTCCATGCCCTTGCCAAACTCCTCCCACACATTCCTTGCAACTTCCCGGAATGTCTCAATACCCCATTCACTCCACCCCTTCAGACAGCTTCCAAAATGATAGCTGGACTTACACACAGCTATGAGAGCCTACATTGCCCTGCCCTCTTATCTCCCTTCCCACCAAGCCTTTTGTGTGTCTTGTTAATTGGTGTTTAATAAAAATAAACTCTCTGAAAGATAACCAATCTTTATTTGTCTCCTACACATGGTGGTTGCTGGTGGTAGTAATACATAGTGGCAATCTGATCATTTGCTGACTAGAAATCCCATTCTGAAATCATCACAATTTTCATGCAAGTCGGCAAGTTAACAAAGCATGGCCAAGTGCTGTATAGAAAGACACATTAGTGGTGCTCATTGTCAAAATGTTGCCTTAAAGTCTCCCTGATTTCAATAGCCCTCCATTGTGCCCCTCTAATAGCCCTGGTATATGTCTGCTCAAATTCAGCAGCCAGGTGATCCACCACCACGCTCTACTCTGGGGGCAACTTTTCACCTTTAGCCTCACAAATACTATGGAATGTGCAGCAGGCTGCTATGACCACAGGAATATTTTCCTTATTTAGGTCTAAACTGCCATAAAGGCAGTACCAGCGCGCTTTTAATCTGCCAAAGGTACATTCAGCACCTGCTCAGCCTCTTGTTGAAGCACTTCTTGCTGCTGTCCAGGTTTCCCATGTAAGGCTTCATGAGCCATGGGAGTAAGGGGTACACTGAGTCTCCCAGGAACCCTATGGGCATTTCAACATCCCCCATTGGAATCTTCAAAGAAAATCCCTGCTTGAAGCTTTCTGTGCAGGGCAGTGTTCCTGAAGATCATAGAATAACACGGTTGGAAGAGACTGCTGGAGGTCATCTAGTCCAACCCCCTACTCAATGCAGGACCAATCCCCAGCTATTATTTTAGCCCCAGATCCCTAAATGGCCCCCTCAAGGATTGAGCTCACAACCCTGGGTTTAGTAGGCCAAGGCTCAAACCACTGAGCTATCCCTTCCTTAGAATGTGTGCTTCATGTACCTTCTTGGACCACCCAGTGTTAATTTTAGTGAAACACCCACTATGACCCATAAGTACCTGCAGTGCCATAGAGGAGTAACCATTTCTATTGAGGTACTCCGTCACAAGATGGACTGGGGCCAAAATTGGAATATGCGTGCCATCTATCACCCCTCTGCAGACAGGGAATGCCGTTGCCACAACATCATCCGTTATTTCACACACATTGCCAAGAGTGAGTCCTTCATAGCAGGATGCAATTATTGGCCCTGTATGCTTGCATTACTGTAGCCCCAACAATCATCTTCCCGACTCCAAGCTGATTCACGACCGATCAGTAACAGTATGGAGTCACCAGCTTCCACACAGCAATGGCCACACGCTTCTCCACTGAGAGGGGCACTCTCATTTTGGTCTCCTTGCACCGCAGTGCTGGGGTGAGCTCTGCACACAGTTCCAGGAAGGTGGCTTTCCACATCTGAAAGTTCTGCAGCCGGTGATCATCATTCCAAACCTACATAATGATGCAATCCCACCACTCAGTGCTTGTTTTCCGAGTACAGAAGTGATGGTCCATCATGTTCAGCTGCTCTGTGAATGCCAAAAATAATCTGGTGTTGTTTCTTTCCATGGCACACAGCCAGGCAGGCACCTTTGATTCCTGTTCAGATTGGGAGCTCATGATATACTGCAGGACCATCTGCGATGTGTTCATAACAGTGACCACAACAGTAGAGAGCAGTACAGGAGCCATCCTTTTGGACACAGATGGTAGGTGCACAGTAAACAAGGGCCATTGAAAAATGATGCAAAACGCAGTCGGAAGCCCATGGAATGCTGGGACAGAGCAAACTGCATCACAGGAAATTGAGCCCACACCCATGATGCTCTGTGATCCACTCTGCCTTCCTACCACTCCTAGCTGCAGAATGTGGCAAGTAGCAAAGTGGGATAGCTACCCACAGTGCACTGCTCTCACTGTTGATGCTAGAGCACCAACTGTGGACTCGCTCTGCCGACAGAAGGAGCGTTGTGTGAACATGCAATGTAATTATACCAGTTTTTGATTGTCGGATAACTTTTGTGTAGTGTAGACAAGGCCTCACTTTCACTTGTGCTGGATCTAAGTCACGTCTTCACCTCCTCTGAGTCTATTTAACAGCCTCTTCATTGAGGTAGCTATTGGTGCAGAAACTCTTGAGAAAACTGCCTTAAAGTGGGAGCAGAGTCAGCAACTGTGCCTGAAGAACCTCCTCCATCAGGAAAAGCTGCAGCTTTCTCATACCTTGCAGGCTTGAGGTGCAAAGTACACACAGGCCTTCAGTGTATGTCCCTCTTCTAAAAACAAAAGGCAGCAGATGTGCTGAGCTGTGTCAGGCATTGCAGCACAGACACAGTTTGCAGCCTGAGAACTTTAGAGCCCACCACAGGGCAATAGAAGCAAAACTGTGGGAAAGAAAATGGGAATCCAAACAGTGGATAAAATATTAGGAGTGGAATCAGACAAATCATGTAGTACAATGCCACTAACTGTCACATAGAGTCACAGAGTTAGTGATGGATGGAGTGGCCTCCAGGTAACTTGGGCCAGTCCTATCAAGGACTCTGAAAAGGAAGACTGAAGCCTTGAATTTGGTGTAGCATTGTGCAGGGAATCAGTAAAGGAAGAGTTTCATAAGGCTAATGTTCTTCTGGCTGCCTGTACTGCTGAGCAGATGGGGTGCTGTGCTCTGGTCAAACCTAGGTAGCTGGAGGCCATGAATGTGTGCATCATTCCGACAAAGTCATTTTAAGCAATGTGGTGCAGTGGGTAGGGCACTAGACTAGGAGTCAGGAGAAATGGGTTATATTCTCATTTCTTCCACTGAATCACGGTGTGACTCTGCCTTTGAGTGCCTTGGTTTCTCCATCTTTGTAAAGTGCTTTGATAGCCTCAGATGAAAAGCATAAGATGAATGCTATGGATCATATAAAGATGACATGGGGCCACAAGCTTCCAAAACTCTTGAATTTCTCCAATGGCCTAGGGTGGGTTTACAAACCCAGGCCTTAAAAAAAGGGCCAATTCCCGTCTCCAGAACTGTATGGACACTTCATTGTTCTCCCACCTCTTACATTTTTATCTTGGTTCCAATGTTGAGCTGCAGAGGGGGGAGTTACCACAGTTCATACTTAGTAAGCAGCCAGATGCCAGACCCAATGATTCGGGATGTATGTAAACCAAGACTGTGAGGGAGAAGTGTCATGCTGCTGCTTTCTGGGGCTTGTAGAGGAATGGGGCAGGGCACTGTAAGCAGGGATTTGATGGACTAGAATTAAAGCCACGGGACTGGACAGAGGAAGATTTTTGGACTGACAAGGTCTTACCAACCTGAGGCAGCTCAGTTTTATATTCTGAAAATTTGGCAAAAGAGGGGAATTAGGAGGGGTAACTCATACTTTAGTGTATTCATTTTCAAAACCTAATATGAAGTATGACCTTATCTCTCCCTACCTTCAGCTATTTAAGTACAAAGCACCTGGGGGCTCACACAGGGCTTTCTGGTGCTCTTTGCATGCATCAGTTTAAACATAAAATCTGCTCGTACTCTGTTTCCTTTGTTAGCCGATGCTTTGTCTGAGCCTAACAAGATAACTGTGGTGTTGTTCCTCAGGGATCCATATTGACTGAGCCAAATGGAGGAGAGCATTGCTCAAGGGCACTACAACATTGAGAGAAAGACCACGTCCTACATGCCAAGGACAAACCTGCACACAGAAAACAATTCTAAGTGGGCATCGACAGCAGCCCTCCTTTGGCTTGCCAAGAGTGGGGCTGTATCTGTACCTCTCCTATCCATTCTCATAGCAATCTGAATGTGTCAGACAAAACCTTCAAATACACTAGCAGCAGTCATACATTTCATGGACTGTGAATTATACTGGCTCGCTTATCTTCCAGAGGAGCCTAGAACCCTGTCTTGATGGGGGTGTGTTCCCTGCTGATAAACATGTTAGCTTAAACACAATTGAAATACCCCATTAAAATGCAAACAAGCATGTTTGGAGCCCTGTCCTTTCATATCGGGAGAACCTAGGCTATAACACAGCCAGCTAACACAGTTTCAGATGTGTTACCATAACACACTTAAAAAGCCCCGCTAAGATGTAGGACACTGTTTGAGCATTGAGACATAATTTAAGGTGGTAAAGCAAGTTAAAACACTAGACTTTGAGTTCTTGGGTAGCAGCGAACATGCAGTTGGTAGCTGCTCTTGATCTTAAGTGTACGTTTGTCTAAAAGACAAAGCCATATAATTCATGTCCTCTGTTTAGGACAGGAAGGATGGTTGTGCCAATTTTCAAATTGCCAACTTTCAAATTGCACAAAACTCAACACCTTTGCTCCTCTACCCTGCCTCTTCCCCGAGGCTCTGCCTCTGCCCTGCCCCTTCTCTGAGATCCCACTCACTCCAGCCCCACTCCCTCCGTTGCTCACTCTCCCACACCCTCACTCACTTTCACTGGGCTGGGGCAGGAGGTTGGAGTGCGGGCTCTGGGCTGGGGCTGTGGGGTTTGAGGTGCAGGAGGGAGCTCCAGTCTGGATCCAAGGGGTTTGGAGTGCGGGAGTGGGCTCAGGGCTGGCGTACAGGAGGGGGTGTTGGGTGAAGGCTCCAGGAGGGAATTTGGATGCAGGAAGGGGCTCAGGGCTGGGGTAGCAGGTTGGGGTGTGGGAGGCAGTTTGGGGTGCTGGCTCCATGAGGGATTTTGGGTGTAGGAAGGGGTTCCAACCTGGGGCAGAGAGTTGGGGTGCTGGTGAGGAGTGTAGCCTCTGGGATGGAGTTAGGGTATGGGAAGGGGTTCTGACCTGGGGCAAGGAGTTGGGTTGTGGGAGATGGGTCAGGGTGCAGGCTCCAACTGGGCAGCATTTACCTCAGATGGCTCCCAGTCAGTGGCTCAGCAGGGCTAACGCCACCGCCCTGCCTACCTGGCTCTGTGATGCTCCCAGAAGTGGCTGACATGTCTGTTCACTATGCGGAGACATGGCCAGGTGACTCTGCATGATGCCCGCACCCACAGGTGCTGCCCCCACAGCTCCCATTGGCTGCTGTTCCTGGCCAATGGGAGCTGCGGAGATGGCATTGGGGGCATGGGCAGCACATGGAGTTTCCCTGATTGCCCCAGTGTGTAGGGACTGCAGGGACATGCCAGGAGCTGCGCAGAGCCAGGGCAGGGACAGAACCTTCCTTAGCCCCTCTGCGCTGCCGACTGGACTTTCAACAGCCCAGTCAGTGATGCTGACCAGAGCTGCAGTCCCTTTTCAACCGGGCAGTCTGGTCAAAAACCAAACACTTGGCAACCCTAGTTGTGTGGTTAAGGCTCAAGACTAAGGCCTGGTTTACACCTAACCCTAGCTACATCGCTTAGGGGTAAGAAAAGATGTAGTTAAGCCCGAGCATAGACACACTAGGTTGATGGACAAATTTTCCTGTCGACATAGCTACCACCTCCGGAGAGAATGGATTAAATACAGCAATGGAGAAAAACCCTCCTTTGCTGTAGCCTGTGTCTACACTAGACTGCTATAGGGCACAGCTACAGTACCATAGCTGAGCTGCTGTAATATCTGTAGTGCAGACAAGTCCTACAACTCAGAAGTCCTGGGTTCAATTCCCAGCTTTGCTTGCGACTTCAGGGAAGTCACTTAACCTCACTGAGTTCCCTAGCTATGAAAATACTGCTATTCCCACATTTTCATTGTCTACTGAGATTGTAAACTTTTTGGGACTGAGATCATCTCTTACCCAAGCACAAGGAGATCCTGATTCTGGTTAGAACCTATAGTCACAACTGTAATACAATTAATAATGATGACAAGAGCATATATTATACACATTAAACATGAGGTATTTTGGTTATTGTGTGAGAAACTTTACTCAGTACTTCTCCTTTATTTTACACGGCTCTAGCCAGCTATTACCCCCTCATTTTTATGTGTCCCAAATTCACACTGAAAACTATTTGCCTATATTTGGCTCTATTAAATAGTAAGTTGCTGTAATTGGGTGTTTACTACTGAACAGTTGACAGAGTTTTAGATTTATTTGGCCCTCACCACAGATCTGAGCAGTGGCATCTCTGTGCTGCTTCAATGCTTATGTGACATCAAAACTGGCTGGAGTTCAATTCCAATAGACCAGAGGTTCTCATTAGCAGAAAATGCAATTGATCAACTCCCTCGCTCACACAAAAAAAGAAGAAAAAAGCCAAATACAGACACTAGTATTCAGTCCCTGCTAGACACTGAGTCATTCTGAACTCTCACCTTTCCTTCCTATTGCATTTAATATGAGAGTGAAGAATTTTTACCACTTGAGAAACAACCATATTGAAATCTTTTCTTTCTTTCTTCATTAATGCCCATGTAACCTCAAGAGTTGTTATGATTCTTTATTGGCTGCCGTTCCAGAATGTGGGCTAAGGAAACGTTAGCTGATTTAGCATGCTGCTGTAAGGTCAGCTAGCAATATCAAATGGCATGAACACGCTGGATATACACCCATCTGCTCCTCTGCCACTAAACCAGCTTCTCATAAAGTTTGAAAGTGATATTAATATTTAACTTTTAACTCACAGGATCCTTCATGGTCTCAGCTCTGCTTAATTAGCTGACATTTAGCTCCCTGTATTCCACAGCACACACCTAAGATTCCTTAGGTACCCGTTTATTAACATTCCCCAAAGTAGATTGGAGCAGGCAGTTCCCAGACTCTTTATCAATTGCTCCTGAAGGGTATGGAGTTCATTGCTGAGTGCCATTAGACCAGACAATTCTGTAAATATGTTTAAAGGCATGAAGATGTCCTTGTTTTCAAAAGCTTTGCAAGCAGTTTAAATGAGATTTGTGAATTGTTATTTTAAACACAAAGCCTTCTTGAGATGCTCCTCAGGAAAGTCAGTGTATTAACCTAGGTTGTATTATACACAATTCTGCTGTTAATCAACATTTTTACAGCAATATGTGATCCTACAACACTGCTCAGGCACTTAGGTCTGTGAAAGCCATTAAGTGTGGCAACTCCATCTTGTATTTATTTTCTAACCCTCTTGCTCTCTCCTTACTGAAAGCCCCCCCCTGCATCTTTTGTATGATCTCATGACGTTCTGGATTAGACACTTTAGGGTGTATGCTATTTTTTAAAATTTACACTTTGCTCACAATAGAAGAACATAGCAAGGTAATTTGATCATTCTTCCTCTCATGCCCTTTTCTAACCTCTTGGGAAAAGGCTGTCTCCTATTCCATCCCCTCCTCCCCTAGGTGAAAGCTACAATTCTGAGCAGTGCCCACTTTACCTGGCTCAGTGGTATAATTCAAGTAAATCTTACTTGATGTATATCTGGATTTACCTTCAACAGCAGCATGTAAATGTAGGAGCTGTTATTAGAGACTAACATAGCTTAAGCTATCTAGCAACTGAATAATCTTAATACTAATTATCTACTTAGCTACCATAACAAAATATGCTGCATAGGAATGTGTATAATATAATTGCAGAGCATTTCATACAGCTCACTATGTAAGAGCCATTAATAGCATTTAATTAAATTTAGATTTGGATGCCCTAATTTGTGATAAACTTAATGTGCGCAGGAATATCATACAAGTTAATATTTTCCTCAGAATATTTTGACATAATTACACCTTATGTCGATAAAATACCAAAATACTGCAGACTAATAGGCATTTTCTAAAACTGTATTTTGATGAAGCTATCATATGTGTAAACAAAAGTCAGACCACAGAGACACATATGAATAGAAAATATGACTAGTTACTGAACAGCCTTGTTTTTAGGGCTTATCTTAGAAAATAATGTATTGATCTTTCCCATTTGCCACCTTGGTTCAATTCCACTTTCCATTCCTAAGTGAAATGAATGTAGTGGTTTCAGCTCATTCATAGCAAACAGTAATCCACATTAAAACTAAAATCTGTCACTGCAAATTTGTTCTTTGCCGGGTAGACTTGACATGGAGAATGAAATAAACCATGCAAAAGCAAATGTATAACTTTAATGGTGTCATCATCACTTTAACAAAAACTTGGGGCCCAGAACCCCAGTTGGGTCAAATGGACATAGATCCATTTGAAGTCAGTAGAACTACCCTCAATTACACTAGCTGAGAAACTGGCCCTGGATTCTTCCAAACAATCTCTATGTTTTTGTTGAACTAATAAAAGGCCAGATTCTTCATGCAGTCATACTTGTAGAACCCACTGACTTCATGACTGTAGGATGATATAAATAAGGATGAAATAGGGTTTAAAAAAGAAATGTATTAGGATTCCATTTCCCCTGAGTTTTGAGTGAGTATTCATGTATTGGAAAAGTAAGAACCTATCAGAGCTGTATACCAAAATTCCTATTTAGAACAGTGGATTATTTTTTATTAGCTAACTATTAACTAAGCAGCAATATTTCACTTGGCACTCAGATATCATGGTGAGCAGTGTGTGATATAAATACCTACATAGATGGCATCCCAAGTACACTCAGGATGTCTTTTACGTAATCTGTTAATTTATAAAAGGCAAAATGCATGCAGTATTTTATTAGGCACAACACTTCTCACCGAACAATAATTAAGATGCTTTAGAGAGAGCCTCAAAGATTAAGTACATTTCTCAGTACATAGTAATTGCAGTAACAAAACAGTACTAGCACGAGATGAAAATTCACACAAAAGTCTTTCCCAAGATGGTCACAGAAGATATTGGGTGTGATCCACTACTGTGTTACTCCATTTTTACAGTAGAGCAACTGGACTGATTTCAATGGAGTTATGCTAGCGTAAAACTGGAGCGATGTGGTGGTGACTCTGGCCTACATTATATAACCAACATACTAAAGTATTGATATGAAAGGCTCCCAATATTGTTTTCATTGTGAAATAGAAAAACAGGGTTCAAATGTGCAGAAAGATTCTTTATTGAAGGGCCACATACTGGTACTACCTTCTAGATGCAGCAGAAATCACACTGACCTCAGTGGTTATGTGCAAGGATTGAAGACGGCATATGGCCGTTGATGAATAGTAAAACACTCCAGACGGATAGTCAGAATTTCATTCATAACCTGTAAGTACACGGCACTATCACAAAAGATTCTCAGTGCTTAGGCAAGAAAGTATAATGCAGCATCAAAGTTTTAAAGGGGCATGAAAAAAAAGTCTGAAAATATTTATTACAAGCAACACCTACGATTAATGTAATTGAGAAAGATTTGAGGAAAATATTTCCTCTGTTCCTGTACTCAATCCCCCAATTTGTTTACTTTATTTTAAAAGAAGTGCTGTCAAATACCTAATCTGTTGGTTTGTATCTCCTGTATAATCAGTTTCCTTTGCTTTTTGTATGGGTCTTTCACACATTAATGGAGAGAGAAATAAATTCTTATTTATTTATTTAAGAGAGAGGAAAGTGTGATTGTCAAATCCCCCAAACTGGCAGGGCAGCTAGAAGGTACTATTTTAAACCACTTCTGACTATTTTTTTTAAATAGATGAGATTCCACATGGACTGTGTGTCTCTTTATTATAACATATTAACACATTTCTTTTTAAAAACACACTCGGAACCAAATTCTGACCTTACCGTCCCCTCAAAAAAATCAATAGGATTGCATGGAGTGTAAACAAGGGAGGAATTCGACCCTTTCAATTTAATTTTATTCTCAAATATGGCTAGGCGGCCTTTTCCTACTGTATGAGTCTAAATGAAACTAACTGGAAAACTAACTGTTTATGGTTCATATTCAGAGTGTTTGCTAAGCAAATCAGTTTATCATGTCCTCAACTTGGTAAAAGTTGACCAATTTTGCACTTTTGTTGAATAACATAATAGAAATGTAGTTTAAAGTTTAATGTAACTTTTTTGCTCTCGATGGAATGTTTATATATACATGCAAGCTTACAGTTCAACTATATTATTGAAAAATGAGAAATGTTCTTTAACCATGGAAAATGTTTCCCATTTATATAGTACTATTGCTTTGCTGTATTCAAACTGTAACTCTTGCTAATCTGTTCCATAACACTGAACTGTCAATAGGAGATGGCAGAAAATATTTCACATTTAAAAAAAAAAAAGTAGAACACTTCTAAAGAACATTAAATAATGCAACATATCCCATAACTGTATGGGGCCAGATCCTCAGCTGGTGTAAATCACCATAGCTCTGTTGGTTGCAGTGGAGCTATGCCAATTTACACCATTTGAGGATTTGTGCCTGGCTTTATAAATACTCCATTTCGTAAACTTCAATGTTTGTAAATAAGCTTAAGAAAGAAACTTTCACAGATACTAATACTTTCTTTCAGTCACTATGCATGATTTGTTTGCATAATACTGCATGCCGGTTTATATACCTTAGATGGTAGTCAAATTGCAACTATGGTGACATAAATTTTTAAGAACTCTTTTTAAGTTAAAACAATCTCTTTTTCCTCTGAACATTCCACTGAACCTTCATAATGTTTTGGATGAGCTATCCTGGTAATTTCAAAAACACAACTAAGTTGTTCAGTCTTTCAATATAATATTTTCACAGGATATTTGAGATCTAACCAAATATTCTCATACAGCGTCCTATTGGGAATATTCCACACACTAAACTCCAATTTACAACCATTGGTGTTCTGTGTGTGGAACGACTGCACAATCAAATAATCAAAGACAAATAACTTTAAGCAGAATTTTTCAGAAAGTGAACAAAAGATTTTGATAGCTAGATTATTAATATATCCCATAGCTATTGGACTAGACAATTTTATGATAAAATATTGAGAAATATAAAGAAATACTTTGTGTTAGTAAATACCTTGCACTAAAAACAAATTACTAGATGCATTTTACCTGTGTGGAGCATATTAAGGGTACTTCCATGTTTCTCCATTCGAAAAGCTGGTTTAAAATCTGAATGCCATTACAGTAATTATTAATGTTAAATAAGATCACATTTTAATATCTTTTGATTGCAGACTTTCTGAACACTTACAGCGTGCATCAGTAGTGCTTTGCCACCAGATTAAATATTTCAATGCTTGTTCAACTTTTCATTGTACATAAAGTTCTGAAACTTAGGATTGGAAATTTTAAAGGAATGGCTTGTTTTAAAGAAATCATGTGTGCTTCATTAGCTTATATAATTTATAAGGGAAAGCATAAATATTTGGAAAGATTCTCACTTTCATCTATAAAGAGAATATAAAGCTAACAAGTACTCAGAACTATTTTGTAGTGAAATTTGCTCATGTATATTTGGAAGTACACTGGAATCAACCATTTGTTATAAGAAAGGACAAATGCACAAGAACAGTAATAGGTTTACTTAAATTGTATAAGGTATTTGCTTCAGTTAAACAAAAGCCATAATTTTCACACTCAAGTAGTACCTTTTTTTTTTTTTTTAACAATCAGACATTGGTTTTGTCAAAATTAACACACCTGGCATGAATATCTTGAGACGTCAATTGTTTTACCTACAGAAATGGTCAACAATTAATTACATGTTAAACCTAAGATCCTTGCCAAAACCATGCAAACTTCAGTTTAAATATTTTAATATGAAAACATAAAAGGAAATAAACAAAGAGAAACTTACGCACATGTAAAAATATAAATGTAAAAAACAAAAGATATTACAGGGGCAAAAAAGGCAGAGAATCACTATTTGATTACACGGGAAGATTTTTTTGTGGTTGTCATCTTACTCGACTCTGTAAAATTCATAGTTTATCGATGCTATAGCTCAGTGTGAGTAGCAGATTCTTCACAAAGACCTGAGGAGAAAAAGAGTTACATATCATTATAAATGTTTTAAACAGTTACATTTTGTTAAAAACACAAAATTTTTGAATAAATGACAATAAACCAGTGACAAGTGGGTGTCTGAAGGATAATACTGAGGCTTTGATACCAAGCCTGTATTTTTCCTGGATACCGATGATCCATCCCTCTTTAACACAGAGCAACCAGGCTTTTTACAAAGTACTGTAAAACTACCAGGCTTTGGCCCCTGGTTTTCAGATATGTTAAGTTAAAGTATTTTAGAGGCCAACACTTCTGTTACATGGTATGAATATGAGCCATGCAAATGTATGTGGGGAGGCATCTTTGCAAAATGTTTTAAATGCTATGAAATAATCTGTGTGTTCCTCGTAATTCAACTGTTATCCCATTATGAGCTATGCAATCCTTAATTATCACATCACAAAAACATAGATGAATATTTTAGTGAAATACATATTTAAACACTTCAAACTCAGGAAATGCCCAAGGTTTCCACACACATTGCGCACACGGGTTTCAATCCGTTCTCCAGCTATTTCCACGTACTTGCTGAAGTTGACTGAAGTTACATGTGGATCTCTGAGGGTAGAACTGGACATATTATGTCCTAAAGTTACATTGAGCAACATTAGTCATAGTAGAAAATTTCACTACTATGCAATGTGAAGAGTTCGGGTTAATATGAAATGTAATTTGTGTATTGCCTGACTTCTGAGTGTTTAATTGTAACCTTAAGGTTACATTAAAATATGGTTCGAATTAATTTTTTTTAAAAGTAAAAGGAGATTATGGCCCCAATTTTGTAATAAGATCTGCCAGCATGTACCCTTCTATCTCTGTAAAGTGTTACTGAAATCTGTGCTAACAGATTCCATTGCAGGAAAGGAGCCTAAAACATAAGTCTCTGTATTGACTGTGAATTTCCATTGCTGCATGGTCAAAAACAAACAAACAAACAAACAAAAGTGAAACGATGGAATTCCACAGTGAAATATCAACACAATATCACATCCATATAACCAATGTCTGTGCTTTATTTCATAACCCAGTAAACAGTATCATAACACTTAACCTAGTGGAAATGTAACATGCCACACATACACAAAACAGGTATTTTCATTGCTTATCACTGTTATATTTTTTAGCTTTGGCAAACTGTCCTGGAGTTTAGTTCTCAGTGAGAACTAGCAACCTAGAAAGTATCAACTTGCAAAACACAACTGTTTGAGTAGTACAACTGCAGAACTCAAAAATGGATGAATAGAATCTGCTCAAAATTTCATAATTAGTAAATGAATAATTAAAAATCACCTTTGGGATGAGACCAAGAATGGAAAATTTCAGCCAAAAAGAATAATTTTGCAGCGTTATGAGCACATAAAAAAAGGATTGTAATAGAAGTCTCACTGTCACTTTAATTATAGCTTTCACTGCTAGTGCTTGTATTGTTTTCCACTGACAAAACGACTGACACTAGACTATACACTAATATAATCCACTGTTGGCTGGTTTCCTATTTCTCATTGGTTTAAATGCACTCTATCATAATTCAGTACAAAATCTGAATTAGAAACAACTGATATGCCAGTGTTCCAGAATTATCACTGTGTGTGTGTGGGGGGGAAGGGGAGTATGAAAACTTTTGGACAACACTTTTTAATTCAGGATACATCAGTCTGTCTTTATTTATCAAACATGTTATCATTTGATTGACCTTCCTGTTTGTAGCCTGAAAAAAAAAAAAAAGGTAATGTGTTTGAGAACTAACTCCTAGACTCTCAGGCATTTGACAAATTGTGGAATATCTTAAGGCATGTCTCAGCACTTTTGATCGCTTGTCTATGGAAAGGGTAGCATAGAGATTTTTTTTGTGTGATCAAAGAATAGGTGTGACAGAAAACGGATCTATGGTTACAAATATCAAACAGTTTGATCTTTCTAAAACACTTCACTGAAGTTTTTCCATTCTTTAATCAAATAAGAAACACCAGTGTATTATGAACCTGTATATAACATCTAGAATAGAGATGTGACTAAAAAAAGAAGTACTAAACATGTCTTGTGAGTAGTTTCTTCTCAGTGTGCATGACTCCTATTAGCATCATGTTTATGCATTGAGAGGATATTGTGCCCTTTAATATTTTACCTTAGCATGGATTAGAAGGGCTATATTGGGTTATACGGATCATAAGATGTTTGTTATAGGTTACCAGCATAAGTCACATTCACATCCTTTGCTTTTAACAATTTAACATTATGGAGGTTAAACCATCTATTTTGATTTTCCTTTAAGATGAAATGCATAACAGTAAAATCAATTATTTGCCCATAGCAAAACTTTATATAAAGTTTGTCCATGATGGTCACTCTGGTATGATAATTTTTGCACCCACAATGTTTAAAATGGTATCTTGAATTCACACATACAACTATGGATGCAAAGGGCCAAAAGTTGACAGTAAGAACAGAAGTCTATAATATTACTTTAATTTTACATATGAATGAAGTATACCATTGTAATATAGACAAAATATTACAAAAGTCACTTTTAATTCTTATCAGCTGTACTCCTTTGTAAGTTGTGTATAAGGGTTTTATACTTGACACACATCTTTACACAATGATTTTCAGAGAATTGCAATTTCCATTTTCTCAGGCGTTTGATGCCAAATTCCACGGAAAATTCAGACACACATTTTCCTACCACTCAGGTATCACCCTTTTCGTCAACCAGCTGCTAGCCGCAAGATTATTTGTGGCATCTTGCTTTCACTGAATTTCACTGATGTTTAATAAATGCCTTTTTATCCCTTTTCATGGCTTATTATATTAATTAATTTTAAAAATTGTGCATAGTGGCTTTTTAAAAAAAGTCTTATGAGTTATTGATTTTCTTTTTCCTTTAACACAATGACTTTATTTCCTTGTAAAATCAGATCATACAAAGAATGGCAAATTAATTTATTTCCCTCTGCTTTTCTTCACAGTGTTAGAGAGGTTTTCTTTTTAGCTTGGCTATGGTTTTTGCAGCTTCTTGAATTTGCAATGGCAGCTATTTGCATTGTTTTGCTTATTAAATGGCACCTTATTTGTCTGTGCTAATTGCTGGTAAGAGTAAAGAGTACAAAACTTTTTCTCCCTTCTGCAAAGAATTTTTGTTATTTCCTCAGTCACGCAAGTTCCAAGCCCTGCTCTCCCTACTCATGTGAACAGCTACCTACTTCAATGGGGATGCTCATGTGAGTAAGACTAACATGTAACAATGAGAATCTTTTCCACTGTAAATTAGGGAATTGTTTTATCAAAGTTATAATGTTGAATGAATATGTGCAGAAAATATGGTCATACAGTTGAGTTTAAGCCCAACAAAAGCATTGTAAAAAAAAAATTAGGGCATCTTGTTAATGAAGAAAGATATTTCAATAGGTTGGTTTTAAGTGAAAATATTTTCTGTGCAACTTGGCCTATTATCTAAGGTGTACAAAACAGCAAGTTATTTTACACCAGGTTTACAGGCAATTGTGACAACAGCCAGCAAGATGAAGAAAGCTACCCAACTTATTTGTTTACGAAAAGCATATTCATTATTGTTTTTCTAAACTGTCCTTTCAAGGTCTTTATTTTTACCTCTAAATTGCCTTTTTCTTTAACAAGCACAACAGCAAAAACAATACTGTACATTTTGAAGGAGCTGAGGTGTTTTGAGAATTATTTGTGCTAATCTCTTCGTCTACTGATTATTAAGACCAAATATAGCTCTATAACTATAGCATAAATTATTTTTTTAAATGTAAACATTATTGGAAAATTCTATTTTTTAAATGATTTGTCTGCATGGCTGATAAAAAGAACTTTAAACTTCATAATAATGGATTTTTCCCGCCCTCTAGATTGAACTTTTTCAGCGTATGTTAAAATACACACTAACATGAACAAATTCTATATTCTTATTTCTATTAACTTCTATCAAATCAACTTTTGTACTTTTATTGTATGTGCTACATATTAAAGACTTTGAACCTTTAAACACATAGTAATATTACATACATTGATTCTAAGATCAATATTTCAATGCATATTCTATCATTTTTCAGTATAAAAAGCACATCCAAAAAGGATGGTCCTGCCACATTTATAATTTTACGATACGAAGTGCATTCAGTGATGTGCTTCTTGGTTTTAAAAATGATTACATAAAATAAAATCACATTGAAAACATGACCAACAAATTGCATAATGTATGAATTTTCTTAAAAAATAAACTAAATGTTATTTATCACGGCATTTTTTTCCTAGTTCCAAAGTTTTAAGAGGCATTACATTTTTGAGAGGAATATATTTGACATAGGAATGCCAATGTATTTAAATGCATTTTTTCCAACAAACATCTATAGCATGCCAGCAGTTTTAAAGTTTTAAGCAGAACTTCCCACTGATGTCAATGAAGAGTTCTGTTCACAAATTGATGGCTACATGTTAATTCTAGCTTGTAACATGAACTATGAGCAATAAACAATTAAACTTAAAAAAAGGGTCCCCATCCCCCCCCCACCCCTCGGTTTCATTACAAGAGGTTATTTTCGTTCCTTGCTTTGGGATGGCAAAACAAATACACAGAGTAAAAATGTGCTGACCGTGTAACACTAGGAGAAAAACACCCTTCATTACATGCAGAATGCTGAAATTATGCTACGTTCAAATGTGCAAAAGAATTAAAAACGGATGTTAAAATCTTTCTTTTAAAAGAATCATTTTAAAAATAGTTATGTAGTGCTGTTGCTTATTCAGCTAACACTTCTCCTGCAAAGTGGTTTGTTGCACCCAAAGCAGTACACTAGGTTTCGGGGTGGGGGGAGGGAGAAAAAAATGCTGTAGAGAGAGCACATGTTACATCAGACACAGTACCTGATTTTTCACTGCACAGCTTGTCAGCTAGATAGTCTGCCTCCTGGGCGATAAGTGAGAAAATTTCATCTTCATACTCTTCTATAATACTTTCACACTGTAAGAATAAAACAGGAACATATATATTATATATACATACACATACACACAGAGACAGTACCGCTCCAGCAATGAAATAAACAAGATTGCTAACCAGAACTGTAAAGTAAGACAGTGGACAGGGGAACCTTATTTTGGTTTGCACTTCCTGTTTTGTACAAACAAATGATTGCCTGTTAATTTTCAAAATATTCCTTAAGTTTTAACTATACGCTCTCTCTGGTTGTCTTTTTAAAAATACACTAACTAGGATAAGAAATGTCTTACAAATCACATTTTACTTGCTTTTGAAAGAACACCTTTCAATATCAGTCACTATATTCATGGAATAGTCACTCAAAAGTTAAATTAAATAATAATCCATTTCATGTTATTACACTAGTATTCACAACATGCAGATAAATAAAGCTCTCTGATCAAACTAATGCATCTTTGGTTTCACTACAGACAACAAAATTGACGTTAATCTACCAAATGGTCTTTTTCAATGTTTTAAACGTTTTAAAGACTATCAGTAATTTGACTTCACTTATAGAAAATGGATTTCTGATGTTTTGAAGAGAGTTCAACACTACTGCTGAGGCAGAGTCTTGGTGGAGTGTGTCTAAAGAGACGTTTTGTTCTGAAGAGCTGTATTATCTGGAGTTATCTTTTGGCAATCCTGAGCACAAATTAGGAAGGACAGAAAGTACTTTCCCAAAAGCCCAGACTATGGTTTAATCATTAAACAAGGGTAGAAGCCCCATGAAATGGATTGCAATTAAAAAAAAAATACACCAAGGAAAACTCTGATTTAAATAAAGAAGTCATAACTCTACTACCAAAAAAAAATAATAATCTCTTGTATTTCTTGAAAAATTAGCTCTAGAATGTGCCATTGCAAGAATAATATTTTTTTGTTGTTTTAAGTCAACATTTCACAGCACTCAACATCTTTGAAACTCAGCCATTAACTTTACTTCTCAGTGAAAATGCAAGTCACTAAATGTGCACGCTGGCTTAATTTCATGGATTTAATAGTCTCACAACATTGCTTTTGTGGTGTACTGAATACATGTAGAATCATATGCAGCATATCACTGCCCTAGACACTCTTTTCTATATTGTGTGTTTCCTGACTCTAGAAAGATACTTAATGCATAAACAAAACAAAATTATATGATGTACCTGGCACCTAAACATTTGTTTAACTCAGCCTAAGCCAGCATTCTTGATTAGCTCACAGAAATTTGTCTCCATTCAACAAGGCCTAAAGAAAAGATGACACCCCTACTCTCTCTTTAATCCAACTATAAATATTAAAATTACAGTAGTATTAATTTGGATTTTTACCCAACACAATAACTCCCTATTTCCTGCACAGAAATTAACAAATATACTTCCTTAGTAACACTGATTTGTATTTAATCACTTACAAAAATTCCCCAAGTAAAACATCATTTGAATTGTTCCAGTTTGGGAAATTTGTAACATGTAAACTGAGAACACACAGTATAATCCATGGGTAATTCTTGCAACTAAAATGCCATCTGTTTCTAAATAACATTATAAACCACATTATTATTATAAAACACTTAATGCGATACTGTGACAAGCAAATACAGAGCATATAAGAATATATTATTAAAACAATTTACTGTATGCACGAATTTAGTACTTGAAGCTATATTTACCATACAGTGAAGAGTATACACTAGTAATACTTTAACATACAATGTTACCAATTTGTTATGTTAGCTTACCGCAAATTTCAAAGGTTTGTAAGCATCAGAATAAAAATAGAATTTTTTAAAATCTGCATAGATTTTCTCATCTTTCCAAGGAGCAAATCTCTTGAACGTCCTTTTTTGAGGTTGAGGATCCACTTGCAGCTGGTAATCATTCAGTCTATCACATATATTTTCCATTACTTCCGTTAAGTAGGTCTCTGACTTTGCTAAAGGAACCTAGTGGGGGAGGAAAATGGAATTTTCTTTTCTTATTACACATAGTACCAAAAATAACTTTAAGAGATTGTATCTCTATAGACTGATGTGTCATAGACAGCGAAAAAGAATCAGTGCATATCTCTTAATCTGCATAATTGTTGACCCATAGTATATTACACACATAGTTAAAAATGTCAGCTAAAGCTAAGGTGACACTGAAAAATAAAACATTTACTCTTGCATAAAACATCCCCTTACACTGAACCAATTCTAGAATGCAGTTATCAGATTTTAATTTGTAAACATATTGTCATTCAAAAAGACATATACCATGCAGCAAATAAATAGAGACCATAGACCACAGTTGATATTTTATCGACATAACCATGAAAGATTTCTTAAGTCACTTTGTTTCTTTAGTTGAGGTAGAGTTCTAGAAAGTCTTTTGCTTTCACTTGGTCTGTCTTAGTTGCTGTTCGTCAACTCAGATGCAGCTGTTTAATACCTCCCAGGGGTTTTGTGAAGAAAATAATAGCTTACAAAATTTAACTTCTCCCAGGTTCTACTATTTCAGCTTTATTTTCGAACAGCTGGTCCATGTCTTTGTCCATTCCTTTTCCTTCAGAATTAAGCAAGAATTCAGCAGAAACATTTAGACACTACCTACATACTTAGTGAGAGTCTCAACAGCTAGTGATCCCAGGGTCAAAGAGCACCCCTCGCCCTTGGTAACGGGGACAAAAAACTTCTCTCCCGTCTAGACAGGTCAAGGTGCAAGATGCTCCTATCTCTGTTGCTTCTTCCGGAAGGGGGCGTGAACTGAAGCCAAGTGCACAGTAAACAACAGTGCTGCATCCTTGGACCTTTAGAAGATTTTTCTCTCCACCCTCTGCTGATCAAAGCAGGAAGTTTTCATGACAACCATAGTCAAAGGGGCTGAATCACAAATGAACTCGATTTCTGCAATGTTGATATATCCCGTCTCTATTGTCTCTTTTCAGACACAGTATGAACCCTTCCGGTCTCAATGATTACATTACAGAAGCACTTTCACATGTGTGCTTCATTTACACAAAGGGTTTCCTTGCTTCACCACCATCTGGCCACGGATCAGATAAATAGAGGCAGGAGAATTAAAATTAAAGCCTAAAGGTTTTTCTTCTTCTTAAACTAGGTCCTATTATGAAATCCTCCTCCCCCAACCTCATTCTGGATGTGGAATCTACTTTTTTATGAAACTTGGAAAAAGCAAAAAGGGCATGAGGCAAACACTGTATTTTTTTTTAAAAGTCAGTTTTTAGTTTAAAAAATCTACATGTGTATCCTATTTTACAGTAAGGTTGGGTTTAGTTGCATTTTGCTATGAAAACTATTTTATTACTTTCAATATTAACATTTAAAAAGCAAATGTGTATCATAAAGCAAGGAAAGCTAATGGCAGCAAAACATGGCTCCTGAAAGACTATTTGGATTATGAATTCCAGTCTCAAGTGATTTTTTCCCCATCTATTAGAAGTTGAGGATAACAAGACAACATGGCACATGGATATGTCTGACTGCCTCTTCCAAATAATATGCAAAAAAGAAAAACTGAATTTGCAAATAAAATAGAACTTTTACAAATCCTCTTGCAAAAGACAAAAAATTTGACATCATAGACCAAATGCTCTTCCAGTGTAACTTCCACTAAGGTCAATGAGGTTATACCAAAAATGTATCTGACTCAATGTGCTTTCAGTAACAATAAGCTATTACTATGCTACACACACACACACACACACACACACACACACACACACACACACACACACACCTCTAAACCTACTTGCAGGACAATAAATCAAACCAGCTCACCGGCAGGGGGGATTTTTAATGGATACACTAACTATATTTATTTGCAGATAAAAAGAGATCTACTGCGTTGTCCTAATACAAGCAAGACTGTATTTTAAGTTCTGAAAAAGAGATCTATTCACAGTCCAACTGTTGTTCAAGAATTCACTCACATACTAACACTCTTCCTCATCCCCTTCCTGTCAGTAACTCCCGATCCAATCACAAAAGCTAACAGTGGCTTAGCAAGAGTATACATCATGAGTGGCAAGTACTGTATAAGAACATAGAGAAAGAGACTATTACTATATGCTGAAAACAAACCATGTACGCATTAAAAAATGCTTCTGAAATACACTGAATGAAAATCAAACTTCACAATGCATGTAACAGCAGCTACAGATCAAATTCCCTGGATACTTTGTGTACAGGGGTTAACACTTATGAAAGGAATTTTTGCAACCTGTTTATTCTTACATTTATACACCATTTTTGCTCTCATTTCCACCACCTATTATATTTCCCATAATGTTCTCAGAAGCCAACATATGAACTGCATCTTCTTAACCTCTCTTTGTATTTCAGTATGTTGTCTTATTATATTTAGGAAAATAATTTTAGGAGTAGCATATTCATGAAGTAGATTAATAAAATCATATTTATAAGAACTTTGCTTTAAAATGGTTACATCTGATTTTTTCTTGTCAAGTTAATAAAAATTATACTTAACATGTGACCTCCAAATAACTTTATTTTTTCACATAACTATTAGTTTGTCTGGAATCAGACTCTCAGTCCCTGTAAACTATATTGAATGGAGTGTGCAAATATATGGGAAACCCTTACACATGACAGATGTATGTATCTACTCATTTCTGGTGTCTACTTATTAGCTTTTGGATAGTGAGCTTTTATTACAACCAAGTACAACTTGAATTTAAAAGAATATAAAAGATTTTGTTAAAATATACTCAAGAGTTATACCTGATCCTCAAAAGTTGAGTGTTCTTTTAAAAAGTGTTTTAATAATAAGAGCAATAAGTATTTGGACAAGTAGAAGAAAACTAAAGCCTTTCTTTCTATACGGTGAAGATTTTGAATAGTACTTGTCAATAAAGCAACTCCTATTGTAATCGTACCGGAGACATGGGCCTCCTCCCCGAAAAAGCTGTCTCAGAGATACTAACCTCATTAAAATATGAATGAAAAGACAGCCATCATTGTAATGGGACAAAGCCATTTTACCCTGCACCAAACTTTATCTGCCATTTTTTGTAAAAATATAAATATGATACCCAGCAAATTAGTCATTAGATTTGATGTGCATATTGATGATAGAATGCATGAATTATTTTAATTTTTCAGATAAATCACAGCCTCTGATCATTCTAAATGTTTGATTTTTTGTTAATTATTTCATAATCCTTTGATTCTTCATATTATTTGAAGTGTTTTAAGAGAATAAAAGATACTCTCTAATCTTTTTTAAAAAGTTCACTGAAATTTTTGCTGTTTATTTTTGTTTTCCAGAATATTTCAGCCAATTTCACAAGACAGCTAGAGAATTAATTACAGACTACTATGGCAATACCTTAGTAACAGTCAGTTACAGGATGTTCATATGCCAGTTCATTATTATGTCTCTGTTAATCTTATCGTAAATGTCTTGCTTGATAGATACCACAACCAGCCACAACAAGAATACAATTGCATTATGGTGTGTGATAAGAGATATAAAAATGTAACTGCAATATATATGCATTTTCAAAAACAATCAAGTGTTTCTCAATAAAACAGTACATATTTGGTTATATTTTAAAAGAACAGAGAGCCAGAACTGATCATATGCAAAGTTTTATATTTTCTTGGAAATTGTTTCAAATAATTTTTAAACACGTATTTTAAAATGTTTCATGTAGTTTAATCACTATCTTTTCATCCACAAAGTGTTCAAATCATTTTTGATATTAGTTAAAAGTCAATATTTAGAAGTGAAAATCCAAACCTCCTTTGCTTTAGGCTAAAACAGGAGAAACATGAATGCTGATCTACTCTAAAGGCTGATGGGATATGTAATTAGCTATTATGTTAATTGAATCCACTGTGAGTTTGTTGTATGAGATTTCTTCATATAATATGCAAATAGCTTTTAAGGTTGAGTTTTATTAGACAATACAATTAGAAATCATCTAAAGGAGTGAATTCTAATGAGGCATAATAAAGGTTTGTAAAAATATCTGTTTGCTACATGAGCAGACCATCTGAGCTTAATCAATAAAAGAAACTGTATTGTGAAGTGGAACATTTAAAAAAAACTTTTAAGAATTTACCTTTCCAGTATCCATTCATAACAAAATCTACTTTAAAAGCAGGAGAGTTCATGTTATTAAGGAAAGAGGTGACATTCTTGTAATATGGGAGCGAGTCATTCTGTTAATCAGACAATTGGAATATTGTTTACTCAAAAATAAAAAGCAGCTCTCAGCTGTGATGTCAATTGTGTTCGTATAGATAGATACACTTTAAGTGAAGTGTTCCATGAGCAAAGTTAGCCATTATTATTGCTATTAAAGACGTGATCCAAGCAGATATACATACATTAGCTTTTGTAGTGTAACTAATCAGCGTAACTTCACTTTCAGTAAGATTCTCCAGCATTTTAATATCTGGAATTAAGAACTTTCTGACAAAGGAAGAAATTCACACTAGGGTATTCCACAGCAAGTCACAAACTCAACAGTTGCATTCCTTTTCATTTATGGCCAGCTCCAAATAATAAACTGGTTTAGTTAATGCCAGAATTCAAAATGTGTGTGATCTCTGGTCTAATGTAGGCTATTCAAACTTTAACTAGTGCCCGGAAAAAATATTGCTCAACTCCTAATCATAACTGAATATCATAATAATAGTAATATATGTCACTCTCCTATGGTAGCCAAAGAGTAGTGTGGGTTTGGGTTCTTTTTAAACATTTAAAAATGGTCACTAGCAACCCATTAAGAAAAAGCAGAAGCATAATGGCAGCCGAAGCTCCACCCATACAAAAAGAAATATTCTCCCAATGAGTACACTGCCACTTCAATTCACGGACAGAAGTGAAAGAGGACTTCAAAATATGATTAACCGACTCATTCATCATCTGGACTCTGTTTCTTCTGGAATAGGCTTAGTTTTACTGGTCTATGTCGGAAAGCCTATGCTCCTAAAAGGAAAAAGTTCTGAAATACAAATAAATAAATAAATAAATAAAATAAAAAAGGTAACTTCTTTTTGAAAAGGCAACATTGTGCAGATGGCATGATAAACCTATCATACCCACGTATATAGCTGATATGAACATAAGCCTATAATTGCAGTTAATTAACTCTTCTTTAATCTAGTCCCTTAAAAACCGGCAGGGGCAAGTGTTTGTTACTCTGAATAATACGAAGCCCTCGTCACTATAGAAAAAGGATCACTTCATACACACCTCTTCTTCAGCTGAAATACAGTTTGCTCGAATACCCATTTTCCTAAGTTTTGCTCTAAACCATTAACTGGTTGCTTACCATCTCTAATGGGCATCCAAACACTGCCTAGTGTGCCTAAAGTAACAACCAAGCAACCCAAACAAACCATCCTATCAAAACACAAACTTTATTTACACTCCCACTTTCATTTTCTCCTTAAAATTTAACACCTTCTTTAAAAGAATGTTGAGCTGCCCTAGCACAGCCTTCAGAAATCAGGTACACGCTCCTGAGCATTCGTGTTACTTAAGTGTCAGAGGGGGATGTCACCTATTCAATATTTCTACTAGTCGCTGATAAGCCTCTTACTGAACAAGCCCAGGATGAGTCTGCTTTGTATAAATTAAATCATTCTGTTAGCTGAATGCAATGTGTTCAGCAACTACCAGCAAAGGATATCCCTTCCACTGCACGGCACAGAGGGAATCTAACCCACCCAAATACACCTAGGAAGCAGGTGAAGAGGAGACCATGTGGCTATTCATTCTCCTCTCTCACCTCTCCTGAGACTATAAAAGCCCCTCTGATGAACACCACATGGTTGAGACCGCAAATGATTTTGGGTGTGTCTGTCTGAAGGCAGAGAATGAGTACTGTTCATTTCCTTGGCAAACTAGGGAAGATATAACTGCACTAATTTGGGTTCTGTATATGGCTTCTATCCATGCAGATAATGTAACTATACAGTCACAGTCAGGTCACTAATTATTCTAATTGAGCTGTGCTGCTAATAATAGGAGCAAGCCAAAGAACACACAGGACCAGCCTTGTACAGGAATACCCTGATATCCATGGAATTAACACTAGGATTTCCTATGTATCCCCCTCAAACTCTTCTTAGTCCAGATGTGCTCCCCTCTCTGAGTAGCCACTAAGATTTTCTCTCCCCAGAGTTAGTACTTTGTAAATTGTGTAACGAATTTTCCAAATAACTATTCCACTTCCACGCACATTTGGGCGCAGAGGGATGATGGTGCCCAAATAAAAGAGCAAGACGTCAGAAGTAGGGAAGCGTCTGTTTTTGATGTTCTATTAATGGAATGATTTTAAAGCAACAGCATCTGTACAGACAATGGATTCATGACTCCAGCACAGGAAACTATGTAAATAAAGAGAAATCCCAAAGGAAATTTCGACTAGGTTTATACATGACAGTGAATAAAGTTTTCTAATCAGCTGAAAGTTTATATGCTTCCCAGATTTCCATTCTAGAAGCTCAAGAAACAACAACTATCCCTCCCCCATATTCTGTCTCCAGAAATACAGACCCTTGATTCTTCTCCCATATCAATCAGGAGTAATTCCATTGAAGTCAATGGAGTTACACTGGCATAACATTGAAAATTAGGCATTGTCTATAGTCAGAGTTGCCCTCTTTAAATTGTTTTTTAATCTGGTTTAGTTAAACTGATGTAAAACACAGTGAAGACAATTCAATTTTAACCAAATGTATATCAATTTAGTTTATCAATTCCTTACCAAATTAAGTTAAATTGATACCATAGATTTGAAACCAGATTAAGAGTGTCCACATTGTGTTTTGCACTGATTTAACCAAAATGGTTTAAAAATCACACCCTTAATAAAAGTGATGTAACTCTGAATACAGACAAGGCCTAGGTGAATCAGATCCCCAGCACCATGCAAATGTTCATTCTTTCCTGGATTCTTTCAAGATATTGCCACCTTTCAATTTCCTTGTCACAGGATCATTTCAGAAGGTCACTAGAACAGCCTAAACTAATGCTGTGATTTTTAGGAATATGACCAGGGACTGAACATTAACCACCTAAAATCTCTCCCTAGAACCAGACATTTTTAAGTTAAAGATGCTGGTTGTTGGAATTACCATGGACATCTGCCATGTTTGTGGCAGAAGAGCAGCCTTCTCCCACATGGTAGATGCCACTTCCGACTCCTTGTGAAAAATGTGGAAATGAATGGTCAACTATACCACATCAGGAATTGTCTCCACAGATGTGGAGCCAAATACACCAAGTCCTCCCAAAGCACACTCATTATGCAAAGGGGCCAGCTGGCCACATATCTGACAAACAAGCCAGAACACTTTGTATGGCTTGTGGGTAAGAACACAGACAGCTGAAAGGAGCGGGGATGAAAGGTTTGCTGACATTCTACTCAACCTTAACCATTCTTTACTCACAGAAAATAATGGTTAACTGCAGGAGACTTGGCTCATGACCCCATTCATCTATCCAGCTAGGTTCGCTCAGCTCAGGAGAGGTAGAAGGCGACACACCGTGGGGCACTCTGCCATTGAATGTACTTTTGGATGGTTGAAATCTTGCTTCAGGTGACTGGACAGAACAGGCTGGGGAGGAAGCAAGGAGAACAGACGTACTCCCAGTGTTACCTGGCAAGAGGCTCTCTTATCTATTCCAAGCTGCACAGGGTTGCAATCTAAAATGGATTCTATTTCCCCAGCAATACACTTTCCTTACTGAAGAAAGACACCCTACCTAAACAACACGAGAGCCAGAGCTTGCCACAGTTAGTCTCCTGTGAATCTCTGGAGCAAAGAGAGTCCTCTGCAGCACTATTCTTACAACTAGAACGATTAAACGCAAAGTCCAGACCAAGATTTCTGTATGCACCCTTCATGGGTAGAGGAAAGGCATCAGGAGTTCAAAATGATTGTAACTGTATAAAAACACATAACATCTACAGCCAGAAAAGGAGGAGACATTAAAACAGCTCTAATTCTCTTGTTATGCTTCTCCTAACTGATGACAATTTAGACTCTGATTCAGCAAAACAGCACAGCATGGGCTGAAACTGAAGTATGTGAGTGGACCCATTGACTTCAGTGGGATTTAAGCAGGTACTGAAGTGTTTTGCTGAATTGGGGCCTTGCTGGCTACTTTCTTCAATCTAGCACAGTGTTACTTTAGCTTCTCAGCTTGGAACTGCTGGGAGAATGCCTCAGTAAAGGGCACCTAAGGACCCTTGCTAAAGAAAGTCTTGGGTCTTTGTGAATGATGGATCAACAGCCAACGTGGCCCAGCTGAATTTTCCTGCTAGGAAAAGCAAGAGGCAATCATGCCAGTAATTAGGCCTATTTTCTGAAGGATTTTCTATAGTAATACACAGTCTTGAATTGTATTCTTCAGCAATGTGCATCCCAGAAGATGCTTTAAGACCAAGCACTGAGATGAGATGGGCACTCTTCAAACCCAGCCAAGTGTGCTGCCAAGAATCAGCTCTCTCAATACATTCAAGCTCAGCTGAGTATGAAGGTGTCATTTTTACACAGTCACCTTTCTGAGCAGAACTGTGAGTAATGCACGCTTATCTGTTAGCTGCTATGAGCCCTCCTCTGTGTGCACATGGCAACATGCTGACCAGAACTCAGATCATCTGCATGAGCCACTTTTCATACATGGGCACTGACAGATATAAGTACATGTCCCCCATAACAGAGTTCTATGGAAATCAAAAAATTATAGGGCCAGTTCTTGGTTCATACCAAATCTCCTTTGAACCACTCAGGCAGCACTATAAGGCCTGAAAACTGCCCTAAATGTGTGGCTGAGGCTTTCCCCAGTGATCCCTGGCCAGTGTAACAGTTTCTAGGGGACTGTGACAAGACAGCCTAGTTTAGAGAAGGTTCAGGACAGCTCTAAATTACAGAGCACCCAACTGTCCAAGAGATGGACAGGAAGTGCAGAAGTGGGCTTAAAGTCACCTTCATACCGTGCTGCTCAGCCACGCTGAGTGAGCGTCAGCACAGCTCAAGATTGGGACCTCACTGTCCAAAAAACACGGTTGCAAGGAATTAACGTACTGCACTTCCTTACGTCACTCAGTTGAACACAAGCACATGTTGAAGCTGACAGTCCTTCCAGCTTTCCTTTTCGCAAAAGATATTTTAGAAATTCTTACATTTCAGTATGGATTTTGCACTTTTAAAAAAAAATTAAGCACTGCTATCAAGTTTTAGGCCTGTTTCCTAGCCTACAATAATGCTACCTACATCTATAAGGCAAATCAAATCAAAGCAACTACAAATTTCATTTAAATATAAACATTCTGAGTTAAACTTGCCTTCCTCATGAGTTTCCGCCAACTAATTTAGCCATGTGGAGAAATGGGATCTGTTGATAAATAAACATTACAAGCTAGTTCTATACAGACTTATCAGCTATCACTTAACAGAGACAAAGAGGATTATCACCACAGCTGTCAGGAAAGACGGCCTCTTTACTACACTGACAGGTACCAAAGGTCATGTTCTTGTGACAGTCTTTTGGGACTATTTCTCCAAAAGAATTAACCCACATTCTGAAGAAAGTTTAAACAGGACATATAAAATAACAGCATACAGGTAAGTTCACATTTTCAAACTGAAGCACACATAGTTGCATAGACATCAAGTACTTGTGCATGCACGAGAATGTGGAAATCTACACCGGGAACTGTGCATGTCTAACTTTGAAAATCTGGCCAACTATAGATGCACAAACATACAGTAACAGAATACATCCAATGCTCAATGAGATGGTTGTAAAAGTGACACTCAACTCATAACAGCTAAAGAGACTTTGATATTGAACAATCATAAATAATTAAACCTTTCAAATACACAATGAATGTGACAAGCTTGTTATGAAGTAGCATGTATAGAATATCTCCAGTAGAATAACTTTCTGAAAGCTTCAGCATCAAAGCAGATATACCTGTGCAAATATGGGTTTAGTCCCTCTGCCTGACCGTGTCTCTGATGTTTTTTTCCCCCAACTGCCATTTCTCCTCCCCAAAGTGACTGCCACATTAACGTCAGATACATTGCCCAACAATTGACACAGGCATCAGAAGAGACTCCCATTCAGAGCTGTAAAGACCTGTGAGCTGAGTATCTCTGGTTTGAAACATAAGTAGAACCTCAGAGTTACAAACACCAGAGTTATGAACTGACTGGTCAACCACACACCTCATTTGGAACCCGAAGTACTCAATCAGGCATCAGCTGAGACACACACACACAAAAAGCAAACCTAGTACAGTGCTGTGTTAAACATAAACTACTAAAACTAAGGGAAAGTTTAAAAAAAGATTTGACAAGGTAAGGAAACTGTTTCTGTGCTTGTTCTATTTAAATTAAGATGGTTAAAAGCAGCATTTTTCTTCTGCATAGCAAAGTTTCAAAGCTGTATTAGGTCAATGTTCAGCTGTAAACTTTTGAAAGAACCATAAAGTTTTGTTCAGAGTTGCGAACATTTCAGAGTTACACCCAACCTCCATTCCTGAGGTGTTCGTAACGTAACGTAGATTAAAAATGTTACACATTTCATTTCCAATTGACAAAAAAAATGACACTTTTTATGCATATCAAAATTGCAAGCCTGAGAAAATCATAGATTAATCAGAAGATATTCTGATGATTATTGTAGATTTAAACAGAAGGCATTACAGAACTTTTTGAAGTAAACAAAGTAATTTTACTTGTAACTTGTAAGTTATCTTTTGTATCCCAACTCCACTAATCTGGAATTGATGGATATTTCCTTTCCAAATAGGATTGACAGGCAGCAGTGACCAATGAGGAATCTTGAAATGTTTTGGCACCAACTGGCAGACAGCCATTTCAATCTTTACTTCCTTCAGTGTTATATTTTCAGAAAACCTCCCAAGCCTCCTTAGCTGGCAACATACAAGGGAAATTTTAGTAACACACACAAACACTATGTTACCTAATTTGCAGTATGGCCAAAATTTTTTTTTTTCTAAATGGTGCCTAAAGTTAGCCTCCAAAATCAATTGCAAGACTTTCAAATGCCCCAACTTCAATGGGAGATGCTGAGTGCTCAGCACATTTGAAAACCATCACTTAAGTGCCTAAATATAATTTTAGGAACCTAATCGGGAGTTGGTCTGGGGTCTTATATGCCTTTTAATTTCTTACTATGTTTGAATTTCTTTTAAGTCTGACCTTAACTCTGAAGTTCCTGGATTTGCAATGCTTGGCTTTGGGATAATTACAATATCCCTGTAATGTTTTCTTAAGTTACTGATACATAGTCTCAATATTAAATCCATTTTAATATATTTTTTCTCTAGGAATTTCCTTAGTTTTAAAAAATTATTTTAAAAGTCATAAACAAATAAACAAGAGAGCCAAAGAGAATGCTATTATGAGATATTTTGAATTCTTCCTCTTCCCCTTATCCCATCACCTGGAGTTATGTCATCATGCAAGCATCCACCATCTTCTTCTGTCCAAGGCCTGCTTACAATCTTCTTTGATTCAGTCCATCCATTGCTTCCTCAGCGTCTCCTTCCTACCATGCTGTTTTCACCAGGTCCTCTTCGTTCATCCTCTGCATGTGTCTAAACTTGCTTCCCAGATTTAGTCAGCCACATTAGCCTTTTTGACTGCCATCCTAATACTTTCATTTCAAAATTTGTTTCTTTGTGTAACTCCTATTGTGGTGCAAAAACATCTCATTTCCAACACCTGTAGGCATTGAATATGCTGTTTCTTTATGGTCCGTGGTTCTGCACCATACAGCGCTATGGGCACATCACTGTTCTATACTATCAGCCTGTTGGTTCTCAAGCTACTTCTCTATCCCTTGCCAAATTACAAATTACAAACATGGCATCTGTGGTTCCTCATCTTTTCCTAAAGCTGAACTGTTTTTGTTTGAAAAGGGGTTCCACCATTCTCCTAGTCCTAGTATCCAGGATACATTCCAGTATCTTCATTCCATGCAACAGCAGCTTTATCATTCAATAATTTCCACATTCACTTTAACCATTCTGCTCCTCCGTTTTATGCCTCTCTTGTCCAAGACTTTCACCAGGTTTGTGGTCACTTCATCAGGTCCAAATACCTAACTGTTCTTAATTTCCTGGACTACTTTTTCAGGAATCACATTAGGATCACAGGTTGGCAATTCTGTCCTAAAACAGTTCATCTCATTTAATACACTCTCAAAGTTTTGTTTCCAACTTTCTTTCACTTGTTTGGGTGTTACTAGAAGTCTCTTCAAACATCATTTACAAACGGCATTACAATATCATCCTCCTTCCCTTGCAGCTCATTTTTGTAATGCTATAGCTTTTTGCCAGCTAGCTGAGGATCATTTACAAGCTCAGGATACAAGTTGTCTAGAGCAGTGGTTCTCAAAGTAGGGCTGCCGCTTGTTCAGGGAAAGCCCCTGGTGGGCCGGGCCAGTTTGTTTACCTGCCACATCCGCAGGTTTGGCCAACTGCGGTTCCCACTGGCCGTGGTTCACCGCTCCAGGCCAATGGGGGCTGCAGGAAGGGCGTCCAGTACGTCCCTTGGCCCATTCCACTTCCCACAGCCCCCATTGGCCTGGAGCGGCGAATCGCGGCCAGTGGGAGCAGCGATCGGCCGAACCTGCTGACGTGGCAGGTAAACAAATCAGCCTGGCCTGCCAGGGGCTTTCCCTAAACAAGAGGCGGCCCTAGTTTGAGAACCACTGGTCTAGGGCATTGTTTTTGGCCTTCTTCGCTGCCTGCTTGGAAGCTCACCTTGCTTCTTTGTATTCGTTTTCATTTACACTCAATGGCTTCATTGCTTTTTCTCTATGGACCATTTTCTTATTTCAGATTGTTACTTGCACTTCTTCAATCCACCACCACTCCTCTTTTTCCTTGGTTTTCCCCATCTGCATCATCCACAAGCCTCTTCCACTTCCGCAATCCATGCTCTTTTGAGGTGGTTCCACCCCTCTTCAGCCAATGCTAAATCTGTTTCTGGATATTTATCCTGTACTGTTTGCACAAACTTCTCTGTCATGCTTCCTCTTAATTTTATGTACTTTAATCTTCCTTCTTTTGAGCTTAGCTCCCTCCTTGTCCAACACTCTACCACAGTCTTTGCCACAAGAGGTTTGCATTACAGTGCTACCATCTCACTAGGTTTCACTTTGCAGTTGATAACTCCACAGAGATTTCCTAAGAACATAAGAGTGGCCATACTGGGTCAGACTAAAGGTCCATCTAGCCCAGTATCCTGTCTTCCAACAGTGGCCAATGCCAGGTGTTTCAGAGGGAATGTACCAAACATTAAGTGACCCATCCCCTGTCGCCAATTCCCAGTTTCTGGCAAACAGAGGATAGAAACACCATCCCTGACCATCCCGGCTAATAACCATTGATGAATCTACCCTCCATGAACTTATCTAGTTCTTTTTTGGACCCTGTTATAGTCTTGGCCTTCACAACATCCTCTGGAAAGGAGTTCCACAGGATGACTGTGCATTGCGTGAAAAAATACTTCCTTTTGTTTGTTTTAAACCTGCTGCCTATTAATTTCATTTAGTGACCCCCAAGTTCTTGTGTTATGAGAAGGAGTAAATAACACTTTATTTACTTTCTCCACACCCATCATGATTTTATAGACCTCTATCATATCCCCCTTAGTCATCGCTTTTCCAAGCTGAAAAGTCCCAGTCTTTTTAATTTCTCCTCATACGGAAGCTGTTCCATACGTCTAAATCATTTGCTGCCCTTGTGTGTACCTTTTCCAATACAAAAATATCTTTTTTGAGATGAGGCGACCAGACCTGCATGCAGAATTCAAGATGTGGGCCTACCATGGATATATATAGAGGCAATATGGTATTTTTCTTATTATCTATCCCTTTTCTAATGATTCTGAACAGTCTAAGGGAGGCAGAGCTTGCCTAAAAGTGGTGGGACCAGAGCCTCTAACTCCTGCCCCTCTTCTTCCACCCAAGGTCCTACCCCCAGTCAAGCCAGAAGTCGAGTGAGACAGGAGCCATGGACCCTCCACCTGCCTTTTACAGCCTCAGGAACAACTCTGACATCATAATCAAAAAGGCTGACAAAGGAGGCGCTGTCGTCATCATGAATAAATTGGAATATGACCAAAAGGCTGCTAGACAGCTCTCTAACACCACATTCTACAGGCCATTATCCTCTGATCCCACTGAGGATTACCTAAAGAAACTACACCATCTGCTAAAAAAACTCCCTGACAAAGCATACATGCCTAGAGCCCCGACCAGCGGCACTGCTATGGGTACCCGCATGGCCCCACAGTATGCTAACATTTTTATGGCCAACTTAGAAAAACACTTCCTTAGCTCTTGTCCCCTAATGCCCCTACTCTACTTGCTCTACATTGATGACATCTTCATCATCTGGACCCACGGAAAAGAAGCCCTTGAGGAATTCCACCATGATTTCAATAATTTCCTTCCCACCATCAACCTCAACCTAGATCAATCCACACAAGTGGTCCATTTCCTGGACACTACTGTGCTAATAAGCGATGGTCACATAAATATCACCCTACACTGGAAACCTGCTGACCGCTCTACTTACCTACATGCCTCCAGCTTCCATCCAGGACACACCACACGATCCATTAAGATACAACTACATTTGCACCAATACCTCAAACAGAGACAAGCACCTACAAGATCTCAATAAAGTATTCTTAAAAATACAATACCTACCTGCTGAAGTGAAAAAACAGATTGACAGAGCCAGACAAATACCCAGAAGTCACCTCCTACAAGACAGGCCCAACAAAGAAAATAACAGAACACTATTAGCTGTCACCTTCAGCCTCCAACTAAAACCTCTCCAGTGCATCATCAAAGATCTACAACCTATCCTGAAAGATGATCCCTCATTTTCACAGACCTTGGGAGACAGGTCAGTCCTCGCTTACAGACAACCCCCCAACCTGAAGCAAATACTCACCAGCAAACACACACCACTGAACAAAAACACTGACCCAGGAACCTATCCTTGCAACAAAGCCTGATGCCAACTCTATCCACATATCTATTCAAGTGACACCATCAGAGGACCCAATCACATCAGCCACGCCATGAGGGGCTCTTTCACCTGCACATCTACCAATGTGATATATGCCATTATGTGCCAGCAATGCCCCTCTGCCATGTACATTAGCCAAACCGGACAGTCTCTACGCAAAAGAATAGATGGACACAAATCTGACATCAGGAATCATAACATTCAAAAACCAGTAGGAGAACACTTTAACCTGTCTGGTCACTCAGTAACAGACCCGATGGTGGCAATTTTGCAACAGAAAAGCTTCAAAAACAGACTCCAAAGAGAAACTGCTGAACTTGAATTGATATGCAAACTATATACAATCAACTTAGGCTTGAACAGAGACTGGGAACGGCTGAGCCATTACAAACATTGACTCTATCTCCGCATGTAAGTATTCTCACACTTCTTATCAAACTATCTGTACTGGGCTACCTTGATTATCACTTCAAAAGTTTTTTCTCATACTTAATTGGCCTCTCAGAGGCCACCTTTTCATGCACTCTTTATGTGTATATATATATATATATATATATATATATATATCTCCTTGCTATATGTTCCATTATGTGCATCCGAAGAAGTGGGCTATAGCCCACGAAAGCTTATGCTCAAATAAATTTGTTAGTCTCTAAGGCTCTAAGGTGCCACAACTACTCCTGTTTTTTTTACAATTGTTGTGTCTATCTTAATTAGGCATAGAGTTTATGGCCAGAAGGGACCAGTAGATCATTTTAATTTCTTGATGTATTGCCTATATGCAAGATTTTAGTTTATTTTAACTATATAGAAAATTTGAGAAATCTGTATTATTCCATTGTTAAGATTGTTCAGGACAAAAAAATACAGTGGTAAAAAAGTGTTGAAAGACTCAGTTTTTAATTCATTTTAATTTATAAACCAGTTAGATTTACTTGTAAATTCTTGGAAAATTCATTCTGTAACCAAAAAGAGTAAGTGCTACAGGTTTGGGAAGGATATACTGGATTTTTCACATCAAATACCAAACAGAGAGGTTGAATACCTGCTTTAAATGCAAAATGGAACCCAATCTTAGCTATGGAGTCACAACCAGCACTTTCATAATGTAATTAAAGTATCTTTGTGAACTGGTATAGGAGTAATATTTAGTCATGTTCTTACAGTAGCTTTGGCTCTAAGTTTAGTCTAATTAGAGAACTTGGAATTATGTTGCTCAGTAGAAAAAGATTATTATTTGAATGTGCTTATATACTACTGCAATGGCTACTAGAGAGAAACAGATGATATTTAGATAGCTTGGAATTGTTAACATGTCCATGATTTTGCAGATTGTATATGGGTTTATGAAAAACCAATGTAGTTATTGCTGGTGTTATATTACAGAGGCAAAGATAAGGCTGGCTGGGTGTTACTCATTGAGAATGTTTCTCAATTAGCTCCTTTGTGAGTTGGGAGCTCAGTATCTTTTATTAATTTTAGCTTGTTATTTGTCTAGTTTTTAATGTTTGTGGGGTTTATGTATTTTATGTTTAATAGTAAATCTTGCTCTTTAGTTGCACCTAACTACTTTAACTGTCACATAATTAAGGGGGCTTTTTTTGAATTTTCTTAGAGTTTTCCTAACTCTCTGATTTAATCTGATGCCAGGGTCATGCTATGGTCTTTGAAAAGCTGGACATGTTCTACAGTCAATGCTTGAGTGTCAATTCAAGCTTTCTCTGTCAGGTGTGCAATGTTATTCCTGGATCAGCTATGATAGTTTTACCAGCTTCCAGCATCCATTTCTCCAGCTGCACACTTGGTCCCTCCACCGTCATTCCTCATTGCCCAGATGCAGCCTTATTCCAGGGTTCAGTATGAACCAGCCCCTCCCATTGGGTCTCTTTATGTCTGTCACCAGTTCACTGTGCAGAAGGGAAATTCTACTCCACCGGACCTTGGCAGGTCTGCCAACTGCTAAAGATGCCTGCATCTCCGAGCACAGAGTCTTCCCCTCATTCTGACCCCTACAGCCCCATATCAATTCAATGCTCCACCAAGAGCCACCCAGCTCTGCCACCCTCAAATTCTGGTGCAGGTAAGCACTTAAAACTTTAGGTTGAGATTTTCAAAGGGATTCAATGGGATTCGGTGCCTAATCCCACAGGCCCCTTTGAAAATTCCAGATATATATGCTAATTGGTTAGTAATAAAAATGTGAATGACCCATCTGATAAACTACTTGAATCACCATGGTGCTGCTGGAAATTCAATCTTCAAAGCTTAATTTATAATTGTATAAAATTCCTGTGTGAAAACTGCCCTATTCTCCAGTGGGTAGAAACTAAAATACCCTATGGGAAATTTGGAATCCTCAAAGATTTCCTGTGATGAAGAAAGAATGGCCAAAGAATCATGAGACACTGCTGTGAAATTTAGAACATGTCTAATTTCAGATGGAGTATCATATGACTGTGTTTTTTCTTTTAATCTTCTAGTTTCTAAATTCCCAGGATAAACTCCTGTCTAAACTATTTTACACATACACACATCCAGACAAATCATTTGGATGCACTCCTTAAATATGCCTGAGATTGTAGGCATCCTCGATCAGGCACTTTCTTTTTGTTCTGTTTGTACAGCACCAAGCACAGGTGGCTCTGGTCTATGATTGAGATCCTCGGCACTGCCACAATGCAAACAGCAGATACTATCCTGATTGGACCTCCTTAGTAGCCACTTCAGGAGGGATGTTACAAACACTGCAGAAGAACAGAATTCTCAAGAACAAATCACAGTGATTTGCAGCTAATCAAAAGGTCCAGGTCTCCCTGGCAGTTGGTATGTGGCTTCATTTATAGGGGTCTATGCCTTAAGCAGAAGAGTCAGTGAAATGCCTGGAGTTCTGGAAGTTTCCTAAGGGAGGGACACAAGTACTCACACAGAAAGAGGACTGGGACTCAGGAGATCCAGGTTCTGTCACTGACCTGCTGGGTGAATTTGGGCAAGTAGCTTAATCTCTTGCCTCTGTTTTCCCATAAAAATGTCCATGAATGGCTATTTGAATATTTCCACAATCAATGTAGTATCTATGCCCCTGTGTAGAAGGTCATGTCAGAGCTGTTTTCTTCTACTTTTAAATTGATTTCCTGGTGATTGGAAGATGTAAGAAAACAATCAGTCAGATTTTGTATTAAGTGCTTCTAAAAATAAAGCACGTCCTTACTATTTAGTGTCTAGGAGGACGTAGTTGGGAATAGCAACACCTATAATAACACACACACATATTTCTGTATATTAAACTGTATCATGATCTCAGACTACATTCTTAGACCCACCCGCCTTCTTGCTGGAAAGTATCAGTAAAATGGTACCTCCCAATGACGGAGACTAGAGCAGTCACACTTTGGGGAATACGGAAAGTGACAAGAATTTCTATGAAGAGGTTTAAAAATACATTGTATGTGTATATATGTCATAATATATAAAGGCCTCAACAAGGGATCACTCAAAACTGTGCTAAACACCGCACACACGCACACACACTCCTTGCTCAAACAACAAGACACAAGAGATGGCTATAACAGACAGAAGGGAACACTTACTAAATTAGCTGTATCTTAAATAGCAACCACTGTAGTTTTCCCTTAAAAGTTTTCCTAGCCCTATTATTTTCCTCATTTTTTTTTTTGCTTGCTTTTCAACATATCCAGTTATCTCCTCCGTGGGGGAAATGAGCTGCTTCCTTCTAACCGGAGTCAACATTATTTCTTCCCTGTAGTCAATTTTAACCTCTCAGCTGTACAGAGCAGTGCTTTCTGCAGCGTGCTAGGAGAGATCTCAGTGGTGAGTTTCAGAGATACAGCCATGCCTTTGAGACTACCCTTGGGCTTGCTGTAAATTGTGTCTCTAAAGAGAAACAGAGTCTTCACTTCCATTACTCTATGCAAAGCATTAAAGATACAGCTGCACACTGGATGCTGATATATAAATTAATTTTAAAAGTGCTATTTAAAATCATGTATGGGTTATGACCTTAGGGCAACAAAGCAAGAAAACAACTGCAGGTTCTCCATCTGCACCTCACATTGTCACTTCTACATGGTACAAAACCGCCTCAGCTGGGCAACCCAGCTTTCCAGATGAAGATGGGTGACTATGGCTGCCTTCAGATCTTGTCATTGCTTTTTCTCAACGTGATAAGGGAGGCTCTATACTAGCCTGCAAAAATCCACCGAGGTCCCTGTCCATGCAGTGATCCTCACCATTACCAGCAGGGGAGCAAGCGCATATGAATCTCTTGTTCAACAGCATGTTGCACTATTAGAATGCTGGCCAAGTCTTTCATTTTATTATTTCCAGGCAACATTTTGCAAATAACTTCCCTCTCTACCATATTTCTATCAAGCATGTAAAACAAAATGGAAAAGAATATTTCAAAAAAAAGCATTCCATTTTTCCTGATACTGAGGAGGAGGCACCTTTAGCACAGAAGACAGGTCAGTGGACCCAATAACTATTGGCTATTATTATTTGTAGCATATATTCACGGCACTGTGAAGACAACTATCCACTAGTGCCTAGACTAAGAGTAATGAATGCATTAGAATTGTGGCCTACAGGATGTCACATAGATCCAGGTCTCAAGAAGTGAAAAGGTGTACCTAACCCCTTTCTCTTGATGCTTTTAGCATAATCATAAGACTGAGAAATAGTAACGCCCAAGATACTTTTTAGTATGGTCATGAGCGCTCCTGAATGACTATGTATATTTATGAAGAAAACAGTGAAAATGGGTGTGTCCTGGTGGATCTGAGATCTTGCTGTTCAATTGTTCCGACTTGCAGGACAATCCTATGAAGGCAAGCTGAGAAATCAAACATCCATTTCAGTTTAGCTTTTGCTAGGGTGGGACAGTGATTGTTCAGACCTGAAGGGTTCAGACCATTTTGATGGTGTTTGTGAGAGCAGCTTCAGATTTAACAGGCTGATTTTTTTTGGGAGGGGGTTTAAGAGTGTAGGATAAGTGGCATATAAGGCCCAAAGAGCCTATTTTATCTAATTTAAGGAAATATATTGGAGAACTGCTCCTTTTTTAAACAGAAGTTAAATTTTTAAATGCCTCAGTTCCACACTTTCACTTGCAGTTAACCCAATCCAAATGGAAGTTTTTTGGGGGTGGCAAAAATTGTCTTCTTCAGAAGGGGAATTGTTTTAAGGGAACAGTCCTTAAAGTCTAAAATACGCTTCTGCAGGTGGCTTATGCAAATGCATTGTATTAGTGCAGTTCATGGCTTTATGTCCACAGGGTTAGATTGTGACTCCAGGTACAACCAAACGGTGGTATATACACTGCACCACTTCAGAGGGATTCTGATTGAGAGACACCTCTTTGAGGTCATAATTCTCTCCTGCTTCCTCCTTGCTGGCCTAAAGCAGCAGTAAACTACCATGTGCTCCATGCATCCTTTTCTTTCACATCAGCTTTGCTGCATTGGGCAGGAGGGCTAGAGGGTGGGTGGTTTGGAGCCAACGATCCTCCCATTCTCTGCCCACCTGCTCCATGGTGGGTATGCCTGCTTACTCCAGTGTTCCTGGATTCCATGTCTGGGTAGCCCATTCAGAGGAGTAAGGAATTATGGTGTTCTCACTCCCTTGAACAGCCATGTAGCCCAAGTCTCAACTTAACCCACAGCCACTGGACTCCATCAAGGAGCAAAGATTTAATTGAAAAAAGAACTTGGACCTTCTGCAGCAATCGGTGCAGCATTACTGTAATAGCCGTTAAATACACCTCTCTTCAGTTCATGCAGAACTATATTTCAAAGGTTTAACCTTGAAAATCAAATGCAGCGGTAGCCACAATAATTGTATACATGTGTGACTCTCACACAAGCTGATCACACAGCCATAGTCTACTTTGGAAAGTTCGTCTCTTCCCAGCTATGTGAGACGATGAAAGGTTGGGCAACAAGAAAGCCACAGAGTCTGCTGCAGAGCAGTCTCCAAAAATAATTAACATATAAGCTGTCACTTATCTTGCCCCTGCAACCCCCAACACTTTGAGACTCCCATACACATTCACCAAAAGTTGCCTTGAAATGTGACTCACATGGAAGTAAATAGGATGTTCTTGTTCTCCTGCCACCTCTTCATATTCCAATCTATTTCCCATAGAAAGGAATAACAGGGACGTGATCAAAGTATATAAAATAATGACTGGATTAGAGAAGGTAACTTGGAAGCTTCTGTCCTCTCTGCCTCTCAACACAAGAACAAGGGACCTTTCACTGGGCAGCTGCCCTCTGAGATCTTTTATTAAACACACCAACCAACATAAAAACAAACACATTCCCGACAACAGAACAGAAATATCAGAATACACAGCATAGGGAGGTCAAAACAGATCGAACTGATGCCAGAGAGTACAACCCACCCCTCCCTTTCCTCCACTTCCTGGAAAGGAGAGCACCAGCACTGATGACTTGCCACATCCTCCAGTATAGTCCTTTTGATGCCAAAAGTCCAATTAAGCCAGAAGTTATCCACGACTAGTAGTCCTTGGTCATCCCCAGAACAAGTGCTCCATTCCTTCAGAAAGAGTTCATTGCATGGTGCTCAAGATTCCACTTCCTGGGTCCTCCCAGTAGCCGGTCACAAGTCTGGCTTCTCGATACACAAAAATGGGTCCCTCCATGGCAAACAAAAGACAATCATAGTCAACAGCAATAGCAGTATCCTCACAGTCACTCCACAATATTGATACCCTGGACTCCTAATACTGGTCTCTGTGACAGCTAGAGTAACTATAATGAACCATATTCTTGGTCCAGCATGATTTCCCCCACCCAACACAACAATCTCTTTCCAATTTCTACCATGTCATGAGCTAAAACACTCTCCAACATCCTCTTACTCCTTCACTGATTTCCCTCAAACAAATTCCCAAAGGTTTCTGAGCCCATAAACCAGTCTTCTCCCCCATCTTAAAAGGAAAGAGGCTGGATGCAAACCCAACCATACTAAACTTGGATGTCCTGCCACCACTTTCTCTTCTTTTCCTGAAAGTGCTTTCTCTCTGCATGCCTCAATCCCCCTGCCTCCCGCCTCCCTGCTCCAGCTCCTTTTGGGTGATCTGCATCAACTCCTCCAAGGAAGCCTATGTCAGAGGGCTCTTCTGAGACACCATCTCCCACCTTAACAAAAACGAGGAGTCTGGTGGCACCTTAAAGACTAACAAATGTATTTGGACATAAGCTTTCATGGGTAAAAAATCCACTTCTTCAGATGCATGGAACACTCCATGCATCTGAAGAAGTGGGTTTTTTACCATGAAAGCTTATGCCCAAATACATTTGTTAGTCTTTAAGGTGCCACCGGACTCCTTGTTGTTTTTGTGGATACAGACTAACATGGCTACCCCTCTGATACTTGACATCTCCCACCTTGCCTTCCAGAGAAATTTGCATAAGACCATGCTGATGAGATAGAAGGTCTCACCCTCCCATTACTGATAAGCCAGACCTGAGAAATCCCTGTATCCCCACTGGGCCCAATTTTGTCCTAGGATGACTGGTATTTTAAGTACCCTCACTAACCCTGCCTGCATCTTCCAAGCCTATGGGCATTCCGCCAACAGATGTTCCATAGTCTCCATGACCCCCACCTCCATGACCTGCCCCCCACCCCTGACATTGCTCTTGCCTGGGGCACTCCCATCTTGTTTTTGCTAGATTTTCAGAGTTCCCTATCAGCCACTTTACCATGGCAAAACCTCCAGGCCATTTCTTTATATATAAATGGGCCCCTCTGGGACTGTTAGAGCCTCAAAGCCCCCCAAAATGTCCAAACCACCTGTGCAACCAGCCAGCTACAGAAGCTCATAACTACTGATATATCCCCAGCCTAATCTGTCCTTCCCTCACTTGATCCCAATATATCCCCTATTTCTGTAAGTGCTGGAACACTGCAACCAGGTATTCAGGGAACTGGTTCTGTCTACTCTGTACTTGTTGATGCTGTTGCTTCCTGCGCCTCCTCCTACTGTCGTACGTCTCCGTCCTTGCCATGGCTTCATATACTTCCCCTCCCACCATTCTTCCAATGGTGCCCACCAACTGATGGCACAGTGTTGATGGCACTGAACCCAACTGGAACCATATTCTGCATGCAACCTGGTTGATTGCGCAAGACCTGCTGCATCCTTTGCAGATAAATATGGAAACTCAGGGTCCTAGAATGTTCCTCTGGGTGTCTAACCCCCAAACCGCCATGTTCCATCAATTGACAGACACAAACTTCTTAATAAAAGGAAATGTCCTCCAATCCCAGAGGAAGAGAAGAAACAGCCTCCATCACTCTGCCTTTCAGTTGCACCAAGGTCAGCATGTACATTCTGGCTAAGTGAAGGAAGAGCAGAAGCAGGTACTGATGAATCATTCATACTCTGTAGAAGATGGAAAGTATATATCAGCTCCTCCATCACTCTACCGTCCACTCCACTACTCCAGGGCCCTCTCCCTAGACACACCTTCCAAGCAGAACTCTACCCCTAAGTTCTCCAGTACACCTTCCTGCTGTCTACTCTGCAGCCAAGGCAGGAAACCTGGACTGTCACCACCCTTGTCTCCCATCTCACCCAACCATAATGCCTCACTCTTCATCAGATTTAACCCAGTCCACCATGTTTGCTCATACTACCTGAAGCAAGTCCACAGCTTGTCATTCTCCTCATGGGTTGATACCACAACTGATAGGTCATCTATGAAAGCTAAAACTCCAGTGGAAATAACACCACTCTGTCCCCCTCCTCACTCCATCACCAGCTGCCAAGAGCCTAACCAGAGAATCCATGAGAACACATAGAGCAAAGGGCTCAAAGGACAGTGCTGCCTCCCTCCCCACCTCAGAGGAACATCCCTCTGTCCTAGCCAACCATAAGTTAAAGGGTAACTGACAGCCCCCTTGTACAAGGACCACAGCAGGCAATAAAGGGGCGCAGAATCCCATAATGCAGTAGCACATCCCACGGAGACTCGTCCTGCACCGAATCAAAGGCCTAGTTTTGATCCAAGGAATGTACATACTCACTCCAGGCTCCTGCTGCCCTTGCCTCAAATACCCCCCGAAGATCACACAACAAGTCTGCTAGCAGCCCTACCCTTGACAGCACTGGCCTGGACCGGGTGTCTCAGCTCTGGACCCACCCCACCAAGCCACTTCAGGTGCACCTTTGCCAAGATCATACCGCCCTACCAAGCTTCACCCTCTCCCTCCTATTCACCTACCAGCTCAGCAAAGAGGAAAATACCTCAGTTTTTTACTCTGAATCCTTAAACTTGGTAAGGAAGTGAAAAATCCAGGCCTCTTTCCCCTGCTCCACCTGGTCACTACCACTCATTACTTCCAATGACCTTGAGTTCAGTTTCCGAATCCTCTTCCCAAACCAAATGACCATCCTCCAACGCAGTAACCTGCACCAACAAATGATCTGATACCTCCAGTGCGACAGTCTAGAACCCTACGTACTTCAGTCCCTTCTGTATGTACAGCCTATCAACTCTAGTTTTCCTTGCCTCTCTAAAAAAAAGTGTATATCCATCCCCCTTCATACCTCCTTGCTTCTGAGGTGTGGTCTCTAAATCCTCTTCCGAAAAACAACTTTCAGTTCAGCTTTTGGCACCAATATACATAGCAGAAGAACATCTGCTCCCCTGGTCTGTTGATGTCCCTTTCCATACACCTCACTTTTACCACTATCCTGTGCCTGAACAGGAGAGTTAGTCGCCTCCAAAAATAACAATCTGAGAAGTAAAAAGAAAAGGAGTCACAGCCTCCAACAATAGAACGCTCTCTCTCCCTGAGTGAAAGTGTCTGTAAACGTTAATGAGCTTTTGACGATGTAGAATAATACATTTAGACCAGCAGTTACACTTTCACCCACAGACCACATGGACCACTTTCCCCTCCAACTGGATAGGGCCTTTTGACAATCCATTGCAGAGAGTAATCGAGTATCCTGAAACAATAACACATCCAAGTGCTGCAGGTCTTGTAACACTGCCATCTTCCACACCTCTGTCCTTGGTGCTCCAATACTACTGGAGGAGGGGGAGAGGGATAGCTCAGTGGTTTGAGCCTTAGCCTGCTAAATGCAGGGTTGTGAGTTCAGTCATTGAGGGTCCCACTTAGGGATCTGGGGCAAAATCAGTACTTGGTCCTGTTAGTGAAGGCAGGATGTTGGACTTGATGACCTTCCAGTTCTATGTGATAGGTATATCTCCATATATTATTATTTATTCACATGCAAAGTCCTCACCAACAGAGGGCCCAGCTTCCCAGTCTGCCTATGCGGGTTGTGGGATCCTCCCATATAGTCAAAAGACACCATCAGGAGCACTCAAAAGAAATTTAATAGGCCTCCCTCTAAAATCATGCACTTTTCCATCCCTCATCCTCAGTATCTCAAATCGCCTTCCTTTCTTCCCCCTTTAGATCTCTTTAATCCCTCCACAGTTCTTGCTCTGAGCTTTCTTATTGGGGTTCCCATCTCCAAGGCTTTTGAACAACAAAGGCACAGGGGAGACAATGTTCCAGTGGCACAAAACTCTCCTGTGGCTGGCGAATGAGAATCAGTGGATGTGATTCCACTACTGAGCACAAACGATTTCCAAGGACCAAGCCAGATGTCACCGCCAACTCCCTCAGGCTCTTCCTCCAACCACCCCCAGACTTCTTATCTTCCTTTGTCCCTCTTCTGCTGACCTAACAACACTGCCACATTTCCAGCCCTTTCCCCAATATGCACCACCAATTCCAGAGCCTCTCTTGTCACTATGAGGGTGCTATATGCATCTGCATCTCCAGCCAATTCCTGAGCTGCTATCTCTTCTGACCAGTTGTCCAGAGGATGGAATTTATTGCCCAACTCTGTAGTTAAGGTAACAGTCCTGGAAGAAGAGATGTAAAACAATCCAGGGTCCCTAGCCTCAGATGATCCACTTCACCCCTGATATCCCACCATCCAATCAAGATCCTTTGTGTGATAGGGGTCTCTTGGTGATGCCCCTCATTAAGAGCAGATGGTGGAATTGCCTGCACTTGGGATGGAGGGGAAACATCATCAGTGGAATAATCAACAGAGAACGACCTGAAGAGAGCAGTCCAGAGGTCAAGAGAGGAGAGGTAGCCCCTTCCTCCCCACCAGCCCAACCTGGCATCCAGAGCCATTATTGGGGTTCTACCCAGAGACCTCTCTCCCTGGGGATCACCACCACCATCCATCTTACTGCTGTTCAGCAGTGAATCTTTCTTCATCAGCTCCTCATCTCTCCCTCTAGGAACCTCCATTTCTCCTTTCTCCCTCTCTGCCTCTGAGTTTTGCTCTTCTACCGCATAGAATTATAGAAGATTATGGTTGGAAGAGACCTCAGGAGGGACTTCTGGGGAGAGCTGGAGTTCACCAAGAAAGGGAACACAGGAAACAGACATCTAGAGAGAAGAGGTTCTGCAAGGGAAAAGCTATGAGTACCTGAACCCCTGGGGAGCCTTAGCCCCAGCAAAAGGACCTTATTAGACAAAGGCTGGCTGTCCAATTGCAAAGGAATAACACACAACTCCAGAAAAAGCTGCAGTGGTTTGATCTCTGAGCGTGGGGCTGGAGTGCAAAGATCACTGGTGATGGCAAGAGACCCAACCCCAGAGGGTGCCAGCATTGAGAGGGCCTTGCTGGATGGAGGAGATGGATGAACTCAGGTGGGGCAGACAGACTAAGATTAACTCATCCCTCCAGCTGAGATGAAGGCTTGCTTGGGTGTCTGTTCAGCCTTTGGTTAAATAAATTAGACCCCGGAGAGACACTGTTCACTATATAAGAAAACAACACCTCACTGAGCTCACTGAAAGCCCATTAGGGGAACCTGAGGCAGGGGTACACTTACCCTTCCATGCCATGGCATTGACACCAGCCTTGACACAAGGGGGTGCTCCGAGGTGAGTACCCACCAAAACATGAGTCTTCAAGGAAATTTAAAGATGGCAAATTCTAAATGATAACAGGAAGTAGTTTTTCCACAGACTATGGAAATTGTTGCTTCAGGATATTGCTGAGACCAAGAACTTGGCAAGATTAAAAATGAGATATAAACAACATCCAGAGTTATACTAATTAATGCTAATAAATTTTTTTGAAAGGGCAAGACCTTCCAGGAGGCAGATTATCCCATATCCAATTACCGTGTGGTAGGTTTGTCCCCACCTTCTTCTTGCAGCATCTGATGCTGGCCTTTTTGGAGACAGGCTAATGGATTAGATGGTGCATAGGTCTGACCCAGTAAGGCAATTCCTATGTTCCTAAAGGAAAGTCCTTTTCAAAAACTAGAATACACCATATAGCCTGGAATACAGCCCTGAAGCTGACATCTTATTAAGATGAAGGGGATTTGGGAGATGTCAGTGGTGAGCAATAGAAGCATATTTTAACTTGTATTTCTACAGACCTACTGTACACTATCACTTAATTTATTGGCATTAGTATGGATTTGGTAGATGGTAAATCATGTAAAGCAAACTCTTTTTTATCTGACTGTAAACTGGCTGCTATCCTAGCAGAGATTTTTATGACAACTGTTAGTAATCTTTTTATAAATTGTAGAAGAGAGGAGCTGTCAGTTTCCTTCCTATTCCAAGCCTGTATGCTTACGACTTCAATCTCCTACACAGAATATTTTCAAATATACTATTTTATTTTTTTAAAAGTGCCGTTCATACCGTCCATTGTGCAACTCCATCATTTCAGATAATATCTGAAAATAAATGCACATTCCTTTCTAATCTATGCTGATAATTTGAGGAATTTTCCCTCCCTCTGAATGAACTTGTGAGATCTACTGAAGCGTCTCCAAATCACATTCCCACTTATTTCACTATCCATGAAAAATAGACAAGACTCTTGCCATTTTTAAGATGCTCTAAGTCTGCAGTCCAGGGTAATTCCAGGATTAACATGCCAGCACAGGGATTCTGAAAGGTTTTCATTGAGTCTACCACAACGCGCTTCTATTTTGCCCACTGTTATATATCTTTCTCCATCACATTCTCAGCGTACAACATAGGCCTTTCCTGGTGCCATTATAAGGCTCTTTGACTATGACACAAGTAACCCTTATCGCCTTTTGCGATAAAATAATTCCTTACTGTTTATTTGATGTCTAGGAACTAGATCTGCCCCACTGGATATTTTGCTGCCTAAAGACTAAAACAATCAAATCAGGCAGATGCAGCAAGTGAGTAATAAGAACTTCATGCCAAAGAGATGACGCTACAAACTGCATGCCATGGTTTACAATAATAAACACAGGAAATGAAACGCCCCAGAGACTCTCATAAGAAATGGGAAGCGATTTAATACTCTGAAATTTCTGGATCTAAACATCCAGGTGAGAAGTTAACATTTATCTTCATTAATCTATGTTGCTCAACAATGCCCCCAGGAAAAGATATGAGAGGAGGTAAGGCACATGTCTGAGAATCCCAAAGCCACAGGCTGCAATAACAATCAGGAGAAATTCACACAGCCGCATAAGGGCTGCAGAAGGCCACCAACAAAGCAGAACATGGAGGGTCAACGACATGAGGGGCAGACAGCACATGTGCACCCAGGGAGTCTCACAAGAAACATTTTGGTGGCCTCGGAGGGCTGCCACCAACTCTTGCTGGTGGCCACTCTGACAATTTTTCCTAAAATACTTAATTAACTTTAGGAAAAACAAATAAATATGCACATATACACGTCCAAATCATTGTAATTTATTTATATAGGTTTTTATTGCAGACTCAATAATAAAAATAATGTACACTTATCTCTGTTCTTTACTGGACCTAAACAGAATGGAAACAAAAAATATGCCTTGCATGTTCTGGTCTTTGTTGTTGTCATTTCTTTTGCTTTTTTTCTTTTTTTTCCGACTCGCAGCTAGTAAGTCTGTTTCTGTGAAAAGTGATATTTTCATCTTTGTTAACACTGCTTTGCCCCCCCCACCCCACCCCAATCACCACCCCAGAGGTTCTGGCTGCACAAAAAGCCCCTGGTGGCCGCATGAGGCCACCGAGGCAGCATTTGAGAAATGCGTAGGTCTCATTATACCATTACTGTCAGGTTTTGTTCTGCTCTTCATTTTATGCAAAATGTTTAATGAGCTCTAGTTAAATGAGTTGCAAATTAACCATAAACTTAAGTTCAAACACACCCTGCCCCAAGCCGTGGTTGGAGAGTAGGTTATAGAACTTAGCTTTGCCTGTAGGAGGTAGGTGGATGGGTGCTTGATGGTGACAGGTGGGGTAGCTGGGATAGTCTGAGTGGGAAGCTTTTGGGGCTGTTAATATTGATCCTGAGGAGATAGGTGGGTGCTGGGGCTGCTAAGGGTGGTGGCACTATCTGCTGGGAGCATCAGATGAGGGCAGGGGGTGGAGCCCAGGGTATCAAAGCCCTTTGTGTGCGCCTACCCCCACAGCCACCACCTCCTAGATCAGCTGCCCGTTCCACACCCATGTCCAGCAGAAGGAGCAGCGAGAGTGGAGGCGAAAGGAAGCCAGTTCTGTAGATGCCACAGCAGCATCTAGGGGCCAACAGGCAGAACTGTAGGCAACCCTTTGCTTTCTTCCCACAGCCCAGCTGGATGCATGACAATCCAGCTGAGATGTTGGACTGCATGACAGAGCTGGCAAATGTACGACACTCTAGTGCTGACTCTTCGGTATCACTTCCAGGTTATTACTAACCACCTACCTACCATGCTTGCCTCACTGTTGTACCTCATGGACTTGCCTTTATTATATATTCATTGCCTTGCCTTTATTTAGCTGCTTTCATTATAGTACACTGTAAGGCAAGAAACCTACAGAATCCTGTAAGACATTAGCTGAAGCATAAGTCTGCATAAGGGTGGTTAAGTCAGCTGTAACCCTTGGCATAGATCAACGGTTACCTTTAGATTTTAGAAACTAAGAAGAGCTTGCTCAATGATTGGAGGCTGTAAGTGCTACTGCAAGGAACATGGAAGTAATTACCACAAATCCATTTAAGCAAGGCGTATCAGATACGGTCATGAGCTGAAATGGTAGCTCATGTATCAAAAGTCTAACCTATAGAAGGACACCTCAACATTAGTAAGGGGAGGAAATACTAATAAAGAAGAGTGGAGAAACCTCTGCTGAATATGCATTAGACATGGTAGCAGCAGCATAACGTATTATAAAAGTGACATCCCAAGCTGTGGGCAGTAGGCGACAGACAAATGTAGCCCTTTGGAGGTGCCAGAAAGATGGTCACTGGTGAAGATGAGGATGGTGACAGTGATGAGGAAGATTTCAGGCTGTTCTGCAAGGAATGGTGTAAGTTTGATGTTCAGATGTACATTCTATAATATCTCTATCTACCTTGCTGAGTTAGACTGTTTGTGACTGTGCTAAATGTATTAATAGATTATTTGTAAATATAGAGGAGTTCCTAAAGTGTGAGTGTTGCAACTGTGCACATCAGGGCTCCCAACTACATAGTAATTTTAATAATATGGGGCCTGAACTTGGGACAAGAATCTCTCTACCCTCACAATGATAACTGGGGGGTTCTTAAACATAATCTACAGATTAGGCTACACTGTGCAGACAGCTCCACCACCTGATATGGTGTCAGCAGTAGCCTCCTACAGCCGGAGATAAGGGAAAGCAAGAATAAGCAAGGGAGGCTCCTCTGCAGTAAGGGGAGGGGTTGTTTGCCTTGCCCCACCTCAGGCTGCAGGAGGAGAGAAAACAGATCAGGCTCATACAGGGTCTTCAGTGGCACTTCGGCGGTGGGTCCTTCAGTGCCACCGAAGACCTGGAGTGAATGAAGGACCCACCGCCGAAGTGCCGCAGAAGACTCGGAGCACTGCCCAGTGAGTACAAGCCCCACGTGTTTTTTTACGTGTGTTTTTTCTTTTTCTTTTTTTAGTCATCCCTGCTGGGGTCCCGTCGAAACTGTTTGAATTGGGCCCCGCACTTCCTAAAGCTGACTCTGCTCATATGTACCCCTACACTAGGATGACCAAATGTCCCGATTTTATAGGGGCAGTCTTGATATTTGGGGCTTTGTCTTATATAGGCGCCTATCACCCCCCACCCCCGTCCCGATTTTTCACACTTCCTGTCTGGTCATCCTACACCACACAGGCCCCTCTGGAGGAACTCAAGGTTACATTTCACTCATTTAATGGGGTAATTAAATTATGGACTTTGCACCAGTCAGTGGAATAATCTATTTGTTGCCATTTAGGGTCCATGAGAATGATTACACCTCATCCAACTCCACTTTGAACCCGGATGGTGCTGCATGGAGTAGTTCTTGCAATAGCAGACCTCCTTTGTGAGACAGAGTGATCTGAAGATCCAAGATGGAAACTTCTGGCCTTATAAAATGGAGGCATGATGACCTTATGTGAATGTCAACTTTAATATACTACAGAGTAGACTAATTTTTCAACATGTGGAGATGTAGTATTGAGAATGCTTTCTGTCTCATGAATGAATAAGTATGTTCTGTAAAAAGGGAGTCTTTATGATTTATCAGTCTACTCTCTTTGGCATCATCTGGATCTGCATTCACCATATGCAATTTGGTGCTACAATTTCTATCATGTATTTAATATTTTAACCTAGCAATATTGCTACTGAAATGTAAATACCTACAAGAGATATCACTGCTCATTTTCAGTGTATAAGCTGTGATTGCCTGCTGGCACTGAGAAGGAGTTCTCCACCTACTTACCTGACACATATACAGGACAATGCATATTTGGCAGAATGCATTACTTTTCTTTTAATCTCAAGCATCAGATATCTAAACCACTGCCAAAAGTAGGATTACCAGAGTAAATGGTCTGCTCTCATACTGCCCCACGCCTAGTTTCCCAGCCTTTCTTCACAATTTAGCTCTGAAGTCAATCCAAATTAAGTTATAAATCAATGTAAATCAAACATAAATATGAATGACTATGTAAAGACTGGAATTTCTGATGTCTAAATGCCTATAAGTAACTACACACTTGATATCAACAGGAAAATCCCCTTTAATGTGGGATATCATACAACATATAGAAGAAGCCAAGGACAAAGACAGTTAGCTGCATGTTAACCAGAACAAACGAACAAAACCACAATTCTATCTTTGTGAGATTTGGTGAAGTGACACTGCTCCAGAATTCAGAACTAAGCAAAAGAAGGGGGAGGAGGAAGAATTTCCAAAACTAACTGAGATTTGGCAGGTTCTTTTATTCACCCAAGTAAGGGATCTTCTATATAAAGAAATTACACCATTTTAATTAAATCAGTTTCAAAATCAGCAACAGAATTAAGCTAATTTGATTTCAGCCACTGTTAAACCAATTTAAGTGAAGTATGATTCAACTCCCTAGGCTAGGCACTCTTAAACCAATTTAAGAGGGTCCACACGAGGGAATTGTATCATTTTAAAGCTAAATTAATTTAGAAACCGATCTGGTTAAATTGGTGTGTTTTCTGTGTGCACGCACACCAGGCCTAAGACTAAGGCCTTGGCTACACTTGCAGGTGTGCAGCGCTGGGAGTTACAGCTCTCTTCGTACAGCTGTGTAGGGAAAATGCTGGAGTGTGGCCACACTGACAGCTACCAGCACTGCAGTGTGGCCACATTTGCAGCATTTGCAGCGCTGTTGGGAGTGGTGCATTATGGGCAGCTATCCCACAGAGCACCTTGTCCCATTTTGGTGCCATGGGTTGTGAGAAGGGGACGGAAGGGTGCGGGTCATTCTGCTTCCTGTCCCAACGCTCCGTGATGCATCGCTTCACATCCCAGCAGTCCCTGTTTTTCCATCCACGTTTGGCACCATTGTGACTCTCCCAACGGTTTCTGTGCAGAGCGATTTCTGTGGGAAATGGAGCCCGAACTGCTGAGGAATATGCTGACGAGTCTCGCCAGCACATCATGTTTGGCAGTTGAGCTATTCCTTAAGCTCCAAAGTGATGAGGAGTCCGACGATGATAGCGAGTCGCTTGACGCGTACGACACGACATTGCTTGTGGCATTCAAGGAAATGCTCAGCACCGTGGAATGCTGCTTTTAGGCTCAGGAAACAAGCACTGAGTGGTGGGATCACATCGTCATGGAAGTCTGGGATGACGAGCAGTGGCTGCAGAACTTTCGGATGAGGAAAGCCACTTTCATGGGACTATGTGCTGAGCTCGCCCCCCATCCTGCGGCGCAAGGACACAAGATTGAGAGCTGCCCTGCCGGTGGAGAAGCAGGCGGCTATTGCAGTCTGGAAGCTGGCAACTCCAGACAGCTACCGATCAGTGGGAACCAGTTTGGAGTGGGAAAGTCAACCATTGGGATCATTTTGATGCAAGTTTGCAGGGCCATTAATCACATCCTGCTAAGAAGAACCATGACTCTGGGGAACATGCAGGACATTGTGGATGGCTTTGCACAAATGGGTTTCTCTAACTGTGGAGGGGCGATAGATGGGATGCATATTCCTATTCTGGCACCACCCCACCTAGCATCCGAGTACGTTAATTGGAAGAGGTATTTCTCTATGGTTCTCCAGGTGCTTGTGGATCACCTTGGGCATTTCATTGACATTAACACAGGCTGGCCTGGAAAGGTGCATGATGCACTCATCTTTCAGAACACTGGCCTGGCAGGGACTTTTTTCCCAGACCGGAAGATCACAGTAGGGGACGCTGAAATGCCAGTTGTGATCCTTGGAGACCCCGCTTACCTTGTTAATGCCTTGGCTCATGAAACCGTATACAGGGAAGCTTGACAGGAGCAAGGACCGGTTCAACTACAGGCTGAGCCAGTGCCGAATGAGTGTGGAGTGTGCTTTTGGCCATTTAAAAGGACGCTTGCGATCTCTGTATGGAAAGCTAGACTTGGGGGAAAGCAGCATTCCTGCGGTTATATCTGCGTGCTGTACCCTCCATAATATTTGTGAAGGGAAGGATGAAACATTCAGTCAGGAATGGGCCTCCGAGGTTCAACGCCTGGAGGCTGAATTTGCACAGACAGAGAGCAGGGCTACTAGAGAGGCCCAACACAGGGCTTCAAGGATTAGGGATGCCTTGAGGGAGGAATTTGAGGCTAAAAACCAACAGTAATGTTCGGTGCCTTGCACGAGAGTGAAGTGCAGTGGTTATAATGTTAGTAGGAATCTGTTTTTCCTAAGCTGATTTGCAGTGCCTGTTTCTTTCCTCGGCTAAGGTATCTTTGACTTTCTGCAATAATAAAGATTGTTTGCAAAGCCAAGAATTCATTTATTGAAAAGAAAATAACTTTATTGACAGACACACAACATTTTGGGAACCTAAAAGGGCAGGGGGGTGCGGTGGGGAACTGTACAGTCACAGGTTTGAATATGTCTTGTCTGGAGTGCTGTGCAATGACTGCTGCACGTCAGGATGCCTATACTGCATGGTGATGGGGGTTGAGTGCAGAGGGTAAGGGTCGTAGTTCTCAGGGCTGGTTGGTGAACGTACAGGTGTTGGAGGCAGCTGGTGGAGGTAAGAACCTGGATGCTGGGGAAGAGGGTTTGGAGCTGACATTGAGGCACAAGGGAAAGAGCTTTGGGACGGGGTGGGGCCGGCGCGGTAGTGCTCTGCCTGCATGGTTACCAGAGCCAGCTCTAGCAATTTCGCCGCCTCAAGCACGGCGGCACGCGGGGTGGGCGCTCTGCCGCTCGCCGGTCCCGCGGCCCCGGTGGACCTCCCTCAGGCTTTCCTGCGGAGGGTCTGATGGTCCCACGGCTCCAGTGGAGCTGCCGCAGGAGTGTCTGCGGGAGGTCCACCGGAGCAGCGGGACCAGCGGACAGTCGGCAGAAACGCCTGCAGCAGGTCCACTGGAGCCACCTGCCACCCTCCCACCAACCGCCAGAGCGCCCCCCACGGCATGCTGCCCCAAGCACGCGCTTGGCGCACTGTGGCTTGGAGCCGGCCCTGATGGTTACGAGCACCTGGATAGAGTCTGCTTGGCGCGCCAGGATGCTTATCAGCTGCTTTGTGCTTTTCTTCCTAGCCGCTGTGTTTCTCTGGCAGATCCTGCTTTCCCTTTCCCTCCAGTCCTGCAGTTTACCGGGAACCCGCTCCTCTGCTTGTCCTTCACCAAGCACCGGCTGCTGCGACTCGCTACCTTCCTCCCGGCTTGAGAAGAGCTCTTGGTTGCATGCCTCCTGGGACTCCGGGGTATCTCCCCCCCACCCCAGTACCCTCACTCTCAGTTTCCTCCTCCCCCCTCCTCCTCCCCCCTTCCCCGCTCTGAAGTGTCCATCGTGGTCCTCGGATTGGCAGTGGGGTCACCCCCAAGTATCACGTCCAGCTTCTTGCAAAAATGGCAGGTCGTGGGGGCAGCACCAGAGCAACGGTTTCCCTCACGGGCTTTGTAATAGGCACTCCGCAGCTCCTTCAATTTAACCCTGCACTGCACTGCGTCCCGGTCATGGCCCTTTTCCAGCATGGCCCTTGATATCTGCCCATAGGTATCGTAATTCCTACTGCTGGAATGCAGCTGGGACTGCACAGCTTCCTCTCCCCAAACACTGATGAGGTCCAGCAACTCGCCATTGCTCCATGCTGGGACTCGTTTGGCACGTGGAGGCATGGTCACCTGGAAAGATTCACTGATTGCACTCCACACTTGGCTGAGCAAACAGGAAGGGGATTTTAAAAATTCCCAGGGCATTTAAAGGGCGGGTCTCCTGAGGCCAGGGCAGTAGAGTTTGAACTGATGAGCAGAGTGGCTGAGCAGGCATTCTGGGATACCTCTGAATACCTCTGGAGGCCAATAACAGCGCTTTTGGTGGCCACACTGGCGGAGCAGTGCTGCATCACCAGCGCTGCAATCGTTATTCCCCAGGCAGAGGTGGAGTACATGCAGCGCTGTAGCCAGGGAGATACAGCTCTGTATGTGCCTTGCAAGTGTGGACGGGGAGTAAGTTGCAGCGCTGTAAAGCCACCACCAGCGCTGCAACTCTCCAGTGTAGCCAAGTCCTAACTCCTACTCTGTCATGTTTGAAGAAAGACCTATCAGAACCAGTCTGTATTTTATTTTTAAAATCCAGGTCTGCATCGAGCTGGTTCAAACTTTTCTAAATTCAAAATGTCAATGTTTTTCTCTAACTATTAAATTTTTTAGATAAAAATGGGAGAATATGTTTGTGAAAATGTCCTTTTTTGATCAGCTGTAGTCAGACATGACAATCACTTGGGCTCCTTAGCCCTACTGACTTTCAATGAAACCTACAATTTGTCTACATGGCAAATTAGTGTGTGACAAGCCAGGGAGTGAACCTACAGTGCACTAGCTTGCCACACATTAAGGGCTTGTCTACACTTGAAACACTACAGCGGCACAGGCACTGCCTCTTGGGGAGGTGGATTACCTACACCAATAGGAGAAGCCATCCCATCAGCATAGGTGGTGCCTACAGTGAAGTGCTAGAGCAATTCAGCTCAGCACTACAGCGGCACAGCTGTAGTGCTGAGCTGAGTTGCTCTAGCACTTCACCGTAGGCACTACGTATGCTGATGGGACGGCTTCTCCCATTGGTGTAGGTAATCCACCTCCCCAAGAGGCAGTGGCTAGACTGATGCAAGAATTCTTCCATTGACCTAGAATGTCTACACAGGGGGTCAGGTCCACTTAACTATGTCGCTCAGGGATGTAGCTGGGTCAACCAAACTTTTTAGCACAGGCCATGCCTAACTGGTGATCCAGACCTGCTACTGAGCACTGTAAATTCCATAGTGCGCTCTGACATGCTGCTGTTTTAAATGGGAGTACGTCAAAACATGCACGGAACTTACAGTGCACGGAGGAAGGGTCCACATGGTGGGCTAGTGCATTGTAGATTCACACCCTGGCCGCACTAACCTGCTGTTTAGATAAAGCCCTTTGGGTCCTCAGTCCCTCTTTTGAAAATGGGACTTAGACGCTTTTGAAAATGTTATCTAGGGTCAATTCATACTCAAGTATAAATATTATGGATCCGTTTGCCATTGACTAATTGTCATATGCATTACACTAATTACGTTAAAATGGATTACTAACTCGGCTGCTACTCTGAACACTAAAATGGATATACCTCTGTAAAGCTTATGGCTGGGGTCCTCAAAGGGGGCTAAAAGGGGGGGCACCCAACTCTCATGAAAAGTCAATTGAATTTGAGCTTCTAACTCCCTTATGCCCTCTTTCAACATCCCAGCCTGTATCAAAAACTAATTCTGCTACCAAATCATCTAATGTATCTGTCCTTGGAAAGCATTTCCTCCTCCAGTATCCAAAATTTATGATGCTACAGGCTACACTCATCTGTTTTCCTCCAGAAGGTTTGTATTGAAACAATGGCAAGCTGTCTACAGGCTGGGGTTAGGGGAAACATTGTTTATGAAGAGCAAACTACAGCAATTTAAACAGTCAGTTTTGAGACTAGTTGACAGGCAAAACAAGCGAATGTTTACTTCTGAAGAAATCAATGTCACAAAATAACGTTTAAACAAATGATGAAAGGTTGGTTAATGAACCTTTCTGTTACATTAGAGAGCAGGGATTGAGAACATGGATTTTATTAAAGATATGTGGACTTTTAATATTAAGAGAGGGGGAAAAATCACTCACCCACTTTAAGATTGCTACTAATAACTAAACACAGCAATGTTAGCTGCAGTCAGATCTGCTTAGCTCATCCAAAGATTTGTGTTCCTAGAACAGTCATCTATTTTATGTTATATAAAAAAACATGCAACTAATGCCATCTCTTATTCTTTGAAGTGTCATATAAGCAGATCCTTCTCGCTCAAAGTGAGAACACACAGGAAGTTACTCTAAAGACACATCATGGCTAGTATTCGTGGGCAATTCTGATACTGGGTACACCAATGTAAATCTGACCTAACATACAAGATGCAGCATGGTCCAGTGGATAAGGTGGTGCCCTGGTACCCAGAAAGTCCGCATTCTAGGCTTAATTCTGCTTGCAATTATGGACAAAACTCGACACCTCTATTTCCATTCCTATTGTGAGTATGTCTTGTCTATTTAGCTTGTAAGCTCTGTGGGGCAGGAAATCTCTCTCACTATGTGCTTGTATAGTACCTACCACAGTCTGGCTCTGAGTTAGAGCTGAGGCTTCTAAGCATGACTGTACTATAAATAAAGTTATTGGTATTGCATTGTGATGAGAATCAGCTCTCATCTTCAGCAATGTACATGATCTCTGGGGCCCTGTCCAGAAAGCTTCATACCCATTCAATCCTGAGCTGACTTGATAAGTCATAGGCCAGCTCAGTCTTCTCCTCCAGCAGCAGAACTGGAGGGAACACAGTTACTTCCCTGATCCCTCACGCTGGCAGCTTGGGAGCCTACATATTGTAAGGCCAGGGCTGAGAAGCATCATTGGGAGTGGGCACTGACATAAATGAGCAGCAAGCCTTCATCTTTACAACATAGCCATTCTGTGAGAAAACAACTCTTCTGAAAACTCATCCTAGGATATTCATTCAATGTTTCAGCTGGCTGAATATTCCCAAGGGCTTTTCGATTATGCTATTTTCTATCATTTATCCAGTGCCACCCAGTACGCTCCCCACTGCAGGAAGACATGGTCCTAGCCCTAAAACTTTACAGTCTAAGGTCTTGTCTACACTTAAAATGCTACAGTGGCACAGCTACACCACTGCAGTTATACTGCTGTAGCGCTTCAGCGTAGGCAGTACCTATGCTGGTGGAGGTGTACTCTCATCTGCACAGTAAATTCACCTCCCTGAGGTTGATTAGGGATAGCTAGGGTGACAGAAGATTTCTTCCATCGCCCTATCACTGTCTACACAGGTACTAGGTTGGCTTAACAACGCTGCTTAAGGGTGTGGATTTCAAGGGTCTGGTCTCGCATAGCATTCAGAATCCTCGACTTCCACTGCAGTCAACAGGAGTTGAAGTCACTTAGTATCTTCAAACAGGCTCGAAGGAAGGTAATAGATAAACTTCAGATGCAGAGTACAAAAGCTGATTAGATAGATGTAAGTCTCTAGACAGGAGATATATATATATATATATTCTCTCTCTCTCTCTTTTAATAGCATGTGTAGCACTGACTTATTTCTGTCAAGATTAACAGTGGAATAATACTGCTCTAAACTTTAAAAAGCCAAAAATGTAGGTATTGAAAAAAAGAAAATACCTCAATTTGAAGCCTAAAGATTACTTTGGGTCCCAAAGGAAACAGAAGCAATTTAGTGTCTGATACCCTTAGCAAGAAAAAGGTTTGAAGATTAAGACCAACTGCTGTTTGGATAAGTGGTTGGTAATTGCACATATCAGCAATTATGTACTGTCAGATCATTTTCCTGTTACCTTACCCCTCTCTTGTGTCCCGTCAGGGCTTATTCGGAATGACCCCATGTCAACGGTCCTCTTCGGATTCACCTTCCTAATGTCATACAGTAGCTCATCGCCCAGTGCCTTGCAAGCTAAATAGGGAAGAAAGAAAACTCATTGTCACAAGAGAAACCCTATCAGCCTATCTGAGGGGGGGTTTCATTTGCAGGGGGCAGTTAGATGCTGACAGTATATTAATGAGGTGCAAGTGCGTGCGTGTTCGCGCACACACACACACACTCCTTACCTAGCCTGAAATAAGCCTTGTGTCCCAGGGATAGCGGTTGCGTGTGTTTGGAGAGAGGTGGTGCTGTGGGGATCCATTCATTTGTTTATCATTTAAACAAAATACTTTCGCACAGCCATAGTCAAGGAGGAAAGGCAACACCATCTGGCAAACAAACTCATATTAAACTGCACTTTGCTAAAAATGCTTCTGTTTTGTTTCCAAGAAGTACCCCTCAAGCTACTACAGCACCGTGGTCAGCTTGTGTCAGTGGAACTGGTGAGTGAGGTGATCTTTTTATGAGACACAGGGCTGTCATCTCTGGCAGGGGTGAGTTAGTAGTGATGGGAGAAGGGAGTCAATCCCCAAAAGGAGGAAGTCTCTCCAACAATCCCTTCAGTTTAGCAACAGAGCTAACAGTTCAGCGCACCACAGAAAATGGGACAACTAGTCCCTCAGACTTGGGTCAACTCCTCACCCACACCTCATCATATGCTTAAGTGCACCACGTACATCTTTTCTCATTCTGTTTATTCACTAGTAATAACAAATTAAAGAAGAAAAGCACAGGAAAAATAGATGAAATATTAGCAGAACTGTTCATAAACTGTATTCAAAAGCATAAACACACACTGTAACATTTTGGCACCATGAAATATTTTGTTTGCTTGCCTGGGTACAACCTACAGGCAGGAGATAGTCACTTACAAAGATTCTTAGAAAGAAACAAAGGCAGAACAGACTTTATTTGTGGTATGTGCATAGGAACATAAGAACGGCCGTACCAGGTCAGACCTAAGGTCCATCTAGCCCAGTATCTGTTCACCGACAGTGGCCAATGCCAGGTGCCCCAGAGGGAGTGAACCTAACAGGCAATGATCAAGTGATCTCTCTCCTGCCATCCATCTCCATTCTCTGACAAACAGAGGCTAGGGACACCATTCCTTACCCATCCTGGCTAATAGCCATTTATGGACTTAACCACCATGAATTTATCCAGTTCTCTTTTAAACGCTGTCATAGTCCTAGACTTCACAACCTCCTCAGGTAAGGAGTTCTTTCAGCATGAACTGCACCACAGCTGGCAGTAAGCATTTTATTCAAGCCCTAACTGCTATATAATCAAATAGCCAAAAATTATAACACTATTTGTAATAGCACCATCTGTTGATTTCTCACGACATTGTGCACACAACTTGATTTCAGGAGAAACACCATATGTTTGTTCAAAATTTGGCCTTTGTAAAAACAAACTTTATAAAAAGCCATTTTAAAAATATCCCAATGGAAACAGCTGTTTTTAAGCAATTAGTGTTCACCTACAGTGTTTGCAACCCAAACATTGCATTACTGAGGACATGAGAGTGAAAATGACTTTGTTGATTTTCACTGTCCAAGCTGACAGAAATGCAGAAAGTAAACAAAAAGCATCAAAACCGAGAAATACATTTTTTTTTAATCGGTCAGTTTCAATAAGTAACTGATGGTAAGTAACACAAATGAAGAAAGGTGTACACTTATCAAATGTGATCTTAAAGCATCCTTGTTCCTTTAATATATTTTTACATGAAAGAGGTAGCCAATGCTTTAATAGTATTATTATTGATTATTTTTATTACTGCAGCACCTAGGAGCCCCAGTCACAGACCAGGGTCCTGTTGTGCTAGGTGCTGTACAAACAGAGAACAAAAAGGCATCTCTTCCTCCAAAGACTTTACAGTCTACTTAGACTGTAGGTAGAGAACTTGCTCTGTAAACCTGGGAGTGAATCAAGCCGAGAGGGCCATCCACTGAGAGGCAAAGATCACAGGCCTGTCTTGCTAAAATGGAATTCAGTGTCAAATCTTTTACTGATTTCAATGGGGAAAAGACTGGGCCTAACCTTATAACTGGAGTACCAGGACTGGAGAACATCAACATGAGGCAGTATGTCTGTGCGCAGTAGGTGACACAGCGCCTAGGTGCTTGCTGCCAGCAGACTGCTGCTGGCACAGGACTCAGGGAGGAATGAATGATGAGACCCACTCAGTGTTTCAGGTCACAGCACAGTATAACCCCAGAGAAGGGGAGGATGTAGCAGCTGAGGGTTGCATAGTTGTCATGCACTGCACAGAGTGCTGGCTGGCTGGCTGGGGAGGTGCAAGTGCAAGTGTTCTGTATGTGGACAGGAGGCCAAGAAATGATGGGGAAAACTTTTGGTAGGTCTGAGCCAACTTGCCCTACACCAAATGGCCAGGTTTTATCACCATCACTATGAGTAGGACCTCTGCCCATTTTTTGGGGGGTGGTGGGAGAATGAGAAACGCTGATGAGAGAAAAACACTAAAATAAATAAACCAAACCAGATGACAGTATTAGGAGTCTATTTGACCAGATATCGTTCTACTGTTTACTCTTCAAATCTTTCCCAGTTACAGTTACAGAGAGATTGGCACAAGCCTCAAAATTTGCTCAGGTCTGGATTCAGAATAGGGGTGCTGGGTTTGGATTCAGTCTGATCTTCTCTGGTAGCAACTTCCACAGCCAGGGTCCTGCCACTGAGAATGTTCTGCCTCAGTGCCTGACAGCATAGCCCTGGGTCTCCCCGGCTGTACCATTCTAGTGATGCATAGTTGGCCTAAGGATAGTGGACAATAAGGTAGTCTCTGAGACAGTCCCTCCCAAACCATTAGGGCCTTTGCAGGTTAAGGCCAGGCCTTTGAATTCTTTTCTGAAACCAACCGGTAGCCAGCACAGTTCACAAAACACAGGTGATACAGTTAGGATGACCAGATAGCAATTGTGAAAAAACAGGATGGGGGCGGGGGGCTAATAGGCACCTATATAAGAAAAAGTCCCAAAAACCAGGACTGTCCCTTTCAAAACAGGACATCTGGTCACCCTAGATACAGTCATGTTTGCCTGTCATGCTTGTGAGGAGGGCTGCCCCAGATTTCCCCCCTACACCACATCTCCCCCCATCCCCTTAATTTTTAAAATTTTTTTTTTTGGTAGTTGTTGCATTCAGTCCCAAATAGACTGAACTGGATCATCCCACTGGGTGGTGATGAAAGAATGGCTTCCATGAGCCCTGTCCTTGTCCGAGTTTCCTAGCTAGTCAGACTCTGCATCTTTCAGAAGGGGAATACTATCTGTTCCAATACAAGCACCTTTTCTCCCTCACAGAAGTAAATGATTTCCCAATCAAGTGTCAAAAGAGAACAAAATCTGTTCCAACTAAGCTCGTATGTTCACTGCCTGAGGGAAGCCTCTGGCTTATATGGCACTGGGTGTACTAACAGAAGAGTAACTATTTTGCTAGCTAATCAAGTTAGGCAGGAGTTACAACTCCTGTGGGCTGAATGGTGCTCCTTACACTATAGATCAAGTGGGTCAGATCTTGCTGTCAGATGTATTGGTGTAAACCCACAGTAACGCCAGTGAAGTCAATAAAGTTACTCTGGATTTACACTGGTGTGAATTAGAGCAGAATATGGCTCAGTTTCTCAAAAAATGCTACATTCTTACCCAGCCCACCATGGACTTTTATCAATTGAATGGAGCCAATGATTGTATTACCTATTAAAAGAAGAATAAAGGAATATAGAACTACAAATGCCTTAAGACCCCATAGTCCCATCCATGAACAATGGGAACCCCTCCCTGAGGACTCTGCAGACCTAGAGCTGGCTCTCCAAATTATCTCCTTCCCAAAATTGCAAGGGGAGTAGCTCTATTAACCTGCCTTCCCTCACTGTCAAACCTCCCCTTTTAAAGTGGGGCTCAGGAAGCAGCTACTGTGGGGGCAACTGGAAACAAGGCCCCTACAGAAAAGTCAGAAGGAATTAGGAAGGAGGACTGGTAGCAGGATAGAGGCCAGGAAAATCCCAGGGAATCCAAGAGAGCAGAATCCATCACTTCCGCATAAGAGAGGAAGGGGCCCCGTTCTGCAGGGTATTCGGTGCCTTTTCCGGTGGAATTGAAGGCGCTCATCACCTCTCAAGGGGAGCTCTGAACATTGCAAGACTGGACTTCAAGCTATTTTCAAGAGTCAAACTGAGGCTGAGCATAGAGATCAGCCCTGTATTTAAGGATTCACCACACTGCCAAGATAACTATGTTCCACAAAAAAACTGTGTGCGGATTAATATAATTCACAAATTAGTTAACCTAGCATAGACCCATCAGGACCCATGAAGATTTGAGACCCCACGTTCAGACCGCCTCACAGCCTTCCCCTCCCCCCCAGAAATTGCATGGAAGCAGGAAATGAATTGGAAAGGTTGAAAGGAGGCCAGCAAGTCAATAATTGAGTACTCTAGACCAGATAGGAAACCAAAGCAGAGACAAGAATCCCCAAATACTGGCGAGTTAGCACTGGTTGCAGTCTGGAAAGGATCTTAAAATAACAGGGATTCCTGGAGACATAATAAACACGTCTCTAAGTTGTCATCTTGAACGGAAAGTAATTGCCAAGATGTCTGACTGACTTGCTGCTAAAACTAAATATGTAGTTCTGTAACTTGTTGTCAGCTATATCTCCACAGGTATATGATTTTCCAGGAAGGCACACCAGAAATAAAAGCAAATGTCCATAAGAAATTACGCATCTTGATCTTCAACTTCAATTGTTGGCAACAGGTTGAAAAAACATTTAAAATAAGTTATGTAACTGAGTTCCAGAACAAGACATTTTATCTTGGAATTTGTCAGTCTCTTGTGCATGTATAATACAAACTCCTCTGGCTGATGCATATATAGTTACAACTCCATTGTGAGTTTCAGGGAAGTCTCAACTCTTGATTTCCTGAACTCAAGCCTGAATACGACACAGTCCATGAAGTTCCAATTTCCCAGATACTTAAGAATTTCCTCAGTTCCTTGTATAAGCACAGGACCTGATTCTTCCCCTTGCTTCTATCCGTTTTACAGACTTGTAACACCATTACTGAGCGACAGTTACTCCTGATTTATCCAGTGCCAGTGAGAAGAGAAACAGGCTCACAGTCTGGTATTAGAATCTTGCTGTTCCCACTTCCTGCAGCCTCCCTTAGCCCCAAATGTTTACACCGTCTGACTCCACATAGGCTCTCCAACTGGTGGTTCTTATTGCCTGCTGAACACTCCTCTTTCAAAGCATCTCCTCAGTTCATGCTGAGTTCTCCTCCAAACTGTAACAAAAATACTCTCTGGGTCAGATATTTGTAATATGGAGCACATTAAATGATCAAAAGCTGGCTAATTTAGAGGTTTGAAAATGTAATTGTAAACAGGGAATCAAAAGCAAATGGGTGTGTTTTTAGTCAGGTCCCGCAGGGATTGGTTCTTGGCCCTATGATATTTGACATTTTTATGAATGACTTGGAAAAAACCATAAAATTAATCCCTGATAAAGTCTGCAGGTGACACAAAAATTGGGGGAGTGTTGACTAATGAAGAGGATCGGTTACTGATTCAGAGCAATCTGGATTGCTTGGTAAGCTGGTTGCATGCAAACAATATGCATTTCAGTGTAGTCAAATGTAAATGTGTACATCTTGGAACAAAGACTGTAAGCCATACTTACAAGATGGGGGACTCGATCCTCAGAAGCAGTGACATTGAAAAAGGTTTGGGGGTCATGGTGAATAATCATCTGACCATGAGCTCCCAGTGGCATCTTATGGTCAAAAGGGCTAATGAGATCCTTGGATGTATAAACAGGAGAAGCCTGAGCAGGAGTAGGGAGGTTGTTTTACCTCTATAATTGGCACTGGTGTGACTGATGCTGGAATACTGTGTCCAGCTCTGGTGCCCACAATTCAAAGAGGATGTTGATAATTGGAGAGGGTTCAGAGAAGAGCCGCGAGAATGATTAAAGGATTAGAAAACATGCCTTATACACCTCTACTCCGATATAACGCTGTCCTCGGGAGCCAAAATCTTACCATGTTATAGATGAAACCGCGTTATATCGAACTTGCTTTGATCCACTGGAGTGCGCATCCCTGACCCCTCCCCTCCTCCTCCAGAGCGCTGCTTTACTGTGTTATATCTGAATTCGTGTTATATAGGGTCACGTTATATTAGGGTAGAGATGTACTTATATTCTGGGAGCTCAAATCTATTCATCTTAACTAAGGCTTTATCTACATTATAGACCTTACAGTGGCACAGCTGTACCGCTGCAGCCGCTCTGCCGTAAGGCCTCCCGTGTATCCACTTTATGCTGATGGGAGAGAGCTCTTCCATCGGCATAATTAAACCACCCCCAATGAGCAGCGGTAGCTATGTTGGCAGAAGAGTATCTCTCGCTGACATAGTGCTGTCCATACCCGTACTTTTATCAGTGAAACGTAAGTTGGTCAGAATTATTTTTTCCCTGACCGACAAAAGTTTTGCCAACAAATGTGCTAGTGTAGACAAAGCCTAAGAGAAGGTTAAGGTTGAATACAATCTACAAAGTACCTCAAAATATTTAATAATAGGCTCTTCCGTCTAGCAAAGAAAGGTCTAACACAATCCAATGGCTAGAAGTTGAAGCTAGACAAATCAAGTCTGGAAAAAAGGTGTAAATTATTAACACTGAGATTAGTTAATTATTGGAGTAACTTAACAAGGGCTGTGGTGGATTTTCCAGCCCTAGACATTTTAAAATCAAAATAGTATGTTTTTCTGAAAGATCTGCTCTAGGAATTATTTTGGGGAAGATCTATGGCCACAGGAGGACAGACTAGATGATCATAGTTGTCCCTTCTGGTCTTGGAATCTATGAATCTATGAACTTTTATTTTTGTATTATGTTTAAGAGTGCCCACTGAGAGCCCACAATCAATGGGTTACATCCAAGTCAATGATAGGCTCATCACCTAAGGATCGGGCTCATTGGGAGTACATACACATCCGCATCGATCAAGATGACCAAGAAACAGCGTCTTTACAAACCAAAATAAATTCCTTTCTTTCCCTCCACTCCTGAATTCTAAGCAAACCTTAAGCCTGGAAACAGAATAACCTGGCAGCATGCACTGAAAGTTACCAAATCTAGGAAGACAAGGGGAAGTGAGTTTCAGAGTAGAGGACCTCTGCTTCCAGGCTGCTCCTGCTTACTGTGAGACTGTTAGCTGAAGTGCCTGAGCTAAGCTTATCACAACTGCCATGGCACCAGAGAAGGAGAGGGGCAGCCTCAAGGTAGCCAGAATTCCCCATGTTGTCTTTGGATCCCTCTGCTGGAGGAAGCAGCAGAATGAAAGCTCCCATGCACAGAATGTTTTGGAACTCTGCCTTTAGCCTATATGTCCCACATCAGGAGCCAACAGGCTTGCCTGCAAACAGGATTGGGGGTGGGGAGGAGGAGTCTACTTGTAAGAAGAAAAAAAAACTACAGAGTAAATGGAAGGAATCATTTATGGCCTATACAGCCAGTAGGGCTTGAGTGTGGGGTGTGGAGTTGACAATCCCAAGCCATACTGGCTGAAGGCATTATGCCTGCAAAGGGCAGAAGGTTCTGTGGATTTGGAGAAGTGCAGTCAGAGGTGGCACTGAGTACAGGTCTAAACCGTGGAGGGTGCTCTCCCCAGTACCTTCAGGCACTATCAGGTGCAAAGGGACCAGACGAAAGCCATGCCCTCAGCCTCCAAGGTCTCACCTCTGCTGGGGTGACAGTACTTCTCACAGTGCTGCTTAGCCACAGTCTCTGTTACATGGTCTGACTCATGCTAAAGTCAAAGGGAACAGAATCCAAATAACTGACTAGAGAATCTGGTCCAGGAACAGAAACCTGCAGTATCATGGCAGGGGAGGCAGGGGCTCCCAGTACTCTGTTGACCATCTAGCACTCATAAGAGTGGCCATACTGAGTCAGATCAAAGGTCCATCTAGTCCATTATCCTGTCTTCTGATAATGCCAGGTGACCCAGAGGGAATGAACAGAACAGGTGATCATTAAGTGAACCAGGCCCTGTCACCCATTCCCAGCTTCCGGTAAACAGAGGCTAGGGACACCATCCCTGCCCATCCTGGCTAATAACCATTGATGGATCTATCCTCCATGAACTTATCTAGCCCTTTTTTTTGAATCCTGTTATAGTCTTGGCCTTCACAAGATCCTCTGGCAAGGAGTTCCACAGATTGACTGTGCGTTGTGTGGAAAAATACTTCCTTTTGTTTGTTTTAAACCTGCTGCCTATTAATTTGGTCCTATATGTTAATATTCCCCATTCCCAATACCAGCCTAACAAATGTGAAAGGTGTGCTTAAAGGAGGAAGGATGAAAATATTATGATCAAGTCAAATATGAGACCAGAGCGACAGGGTAAGCCTCACTGAAAGAACTGAAGAATTATAGGCGAATATATACAGGACCCTCCATTATAGGATTCAAACTGGCCTGAAACCACAGAATACATTCCTGGGCATTCAAAAGCATGAAAAAGAGAAGTATGGTTTAATTAATTAGTGGATTGCAAATCCGATTCACAAGTTGATCAATAGGCATCCCATAGGCAGAACGCAATAACAGTTCTATCAGTTTGTAGGAAGGAAACATGAAGAAGCTTTTAGTCTATAGCCAGGGTTATCAAAGATCTTAATTTAAGAACACCTTTACCTTGATACAACGCTGTCCTTGGGAGCCAAAAAATCTTACTGCGTTATAGGTGAAACCGTGTTATATCGAACTTGATTTGATCCGCTGGAGCACACAGCTCTACACCCCCAGAGCGCTGCTTTACCGCATTATATCCGAAATCGTGTTATATCGGGTGGCGTTATATCGGGGTAGAGGTGTAGCTGTGAACCAGTCAGAGAGCTGAGTTAGAGTATAGTCATATTTTAATCTGATCTTTTAAATATATAATTTGTATAACCAGGGCCAGCTCCAGGCACCAGCCTAGCAAGCAGGTGCTTGGGGCGGCCAACGAGAAAGGGCTGCAGGTCCAGTTCTTCGGCAGCGAGTCCCTCAGTCCCTCTCAGAGGGAAGGACCTGCCACCGATTTGCCACTAAAGAATAAAAAGCTGATAGCTGTTTGGTTTTTCTGTCTGACACTTGGGGAGGCAAAAACACTGGAGCTGGCCCTGTGTATAGCAGTAGTACCTAGATCCCATTGTGCTAAGCATTGTCCAAACAATAGTAATTCATGTCCCCCAAACATCTTCCATTCTAACTAGGCAAGAATGGAGGATGGGAAGGCAGGAATATTACCATCCCTATTTTACACGTGGGAAACTGAGGCACAAACAGATTAAGCGATTTGCCTAAGGTCACACTGTGAATGGGTGGCAGACTCAGGTACTGAATTTCTATCTCCCAAGTCCCAGTCCACTCCCTTAATCACAGGACCCTCCTTCCTCTCTCTGTCTCTAAATATAGATATACAGCACTTGAGAATTCCCCTCAAGCTGAGCCAATTTCCAGCTCAGAGTGAATTTGTGAAGCTGAGTTATAAATCTTCCTCCTCCTCCAAACCAGGCACAATATGTGTTTTTTCAATGGAAACCTTCCACTGAACTATCACACTGTGAACACGGCACATACACACACACATATATATATATATTATATGAAGTGACTGTGTCTAATATATGCTCAAGATAGAAGTTTGAGATGTCAGAATGTTTTATCTGAAACAAGCAGACATTCATGCACAAGAGGATAACTTCAAACCTATCTACTAATATATCCAACTCCAAGCTCTAGGTAGATAGAGAAATCAAGCAGAAGCTAAAGTTGCTGAAGGAATGCAAAATGATTTCTGCAGGCAAAAAGAACACAGTGTCCCTGTAAGTACTACTAAACCCAATTTGAGAGAGAAACTGGGAAATTGCTTACTCTCGGGTCTCCTGCCCTCACGTGCACAACTGTGAGCTAAGTAACATGCTCCGATGAGGCAGTCAAAACATATGCCTCAAGGGGTTCGTACAGCATACAATACCTTCTTTCAGTCAGCTTCTCTTTCTCCCAAACTGACCTCATTTTCTTTAGTTAAAAAGAAAGAAAATTATAGCACAAGACATAGGAAGAAGAATAGAAGATTGTGGCACTACAGAACCAGTGCCTCAACTCATGCAAATCCGAATAGCTCTATTGACTTCCAGGGAGCGTCTAGTTTACACAAGCTCAGGACCTAACCCAGAGTTTTGCACACCTCTGAGTTTGATCTCGTACCATGGAAAATCAGGAATAACTCTGCTGATTTAAAAGCCGTGTAAGCGAGACCACAGTCAGACTTACTAGACAGTAAATTCCTTTCTCCAAAGTTATATTTGTTATTAAGTATACTCAGTCTTGGAGATTGCAAAACCAGAAGCATATTTCCATTAATTTATGTATTCACATCCAATAGATGACAAAAGGGAAATCAATTGTTGAAGACAGGAATAGCATTTTTAGAAAACTTTATTTATTTATTTATTTTTACACCCAGGAAATGCTATATAGTACATGATACTGATTTTTTAATATTTGCATAATTAGAATCCCACATCCCTTATGTATTAATATATCAGGTATTAACATTAAGCTATTTAACATTCTTAGAGAATAAAATGAGAAAAGTGTCTGAAATAGATAACTTTGTAACTGCTCCTGCTCCCACTGAACTCAGTGGAAAACTCACATTGACTTCAATGGAAGTAGAGTTAAGAATCCAACTATGTACTAGCTGTCTGTTACAGTTATGGTACCAGGTCTTTTCAGAAAATTAAAGGCCTGTCAAGATTATTAGTATTATTTAGTCCTTTTGGTGTAGATGTCTTTTCCTAGAACTATACTATGCATTACAGGTGAAATTCCTTCCTGTGCAAAGGGCCAGCACAAGGCCTATTCAACACTTGAATCTCATGTAACCCTTCAAAATAAGGTGTAAATGGTGCTATCCATAGGTCCTTTTTAATTAACCCAAGGCTTTCCTTTTGGGGTTCTCCATCTCATTCACTGGATTCCAGTTCTCCTTCTGGCTATTAGAGGGATAGTGACACATAGTTGGATGTTTCCACATTTGGTTCTTCAATGATATGCAATAGATACCACTGCAAAGTGTTCTGCTGTGGTTTTTACCTTAATAATATCTAATAGATTGTACATTATCTCACACACAAATTTCTGTATGCAGGTGACATGTTTTATATGAGATGTTTAAAAGGTCCTTTTCCCATTGGCATCAAGTGCCATTTGGGTTTATTTTTATCTCGCTCATGTTGCTCCACAGCCAACATGCATGCTCTATTTATTAAACTACAGGCAGCATTAAAAAAATATAACTTTAGCTTGAGAAGAGATTTGCTCTCAGGTGACATCTTCCAATACAACTGATTATTTATGCATATATATTGTATGCATGCATGCATACATACACACATACACACTCTTTTCCCCATTGGTCTTTTGGGATAATTTACCATCTATATCTGACATAAGAACTGTATTATTCTGTATATGATAGAAAGTCAGTCAAAAATGTATTTGCTCCGCAAATTAAAGCATTGAGCATTTCAGTTTCCTGGTTTCTTTTTACCCATGTTTACATTTTTATATTATGCTGCAGATTTGTAGTGTACACTTTTGCTGTACTTGGTCAAACACTGTCACTTGTTCCCTTAAAATACACCTTTAATCTTGGCTATTCCTTCTGTACATCAGAGTGCAAAATTCCTGCCTAAAAGACACTGTGGCAATATAGAAATGTCACTATTGGGGAAATCCAATGTATCTACCTTAAAAAAAAATGTTATGTGGTTCAGAACGCGGCCATTGGGAGCTGCGGATAGCTGTGCCTGTGGATGGTCAATGTAAACAAACTGTCTTGCGGCCCACCAGCAGATTACCCTGATGGGCCACATGCAGCCTACAGAGTGCCCACCACGGCCTTATAATCACTTAAATCTATCTTTTGTAGTTAATACATTTGTTCTTGTATCAGAGGGGTAGCCGTGTCAGTCTGGATCTGTAAAAGCAGCAAAGAGTCCTGTGGCACCTTATAGACTAACAGAAGTTTTGGAGCATGAGCTTTCGTGGGTGAATACCCACTTTGTCGGATGCATTTGTTCTTGCTTCATCTAAAACCAATGTGTGGGAATCATAACTCAGGGGGAGAAAGCTGTTGCATGTTCCTCTCCACATTAAAGGAAGGGGCAAATTTTATGAGCTTGCGCTGTATAATTCCCTGTGCAGCCCAAGATGGTATAATTTTGGGTTTATACTCCAGAGGAGGTGTGTGCCTTAAGAACAGGGAGGTGCCCTAACTGAAGCCTTCCCATGCAGGGGATGCTTAAAGATCGTGCCTGCATGTAACTGCAGTTGGGTGTGTCCCTACCTGTATATATGCTGATGACAGTGCAGGCTAGAGAGGACTTTGCAGCATGTCACAACAGTACAGTGTAAAAGGGAGCCCAGGCTGGGTCACCAGGGCTCAGTGATACCCCAGTTCCAGGTGGCACTCAGGGTGGGAACCCATTGTAGCCTCTACTTTTAGGTACTCTGAGTATCTAACGTGAGACATCTTGGGCCTGAAACTCACAAATCTGAACACCCCAGACTCCAAATGAAGTCAACTAGAGCAGCTGGTGCCCAGAAGTTCTGAAAACCAGACTCAGGACTACATGCTCTCAAGGAGCTTGAAAGCTGTGATCCTTTGGAAGGAAAGTCAAGAAATCCGCAGCAGAAGGGAAGATGCACATACTCACACAACATATCAGGCACAGTGACCTTCACAACATGGCAATAACGTACGAAGTAAACAAAAATGAAGCCCATACAGTTGAATTGGAAAAGGGTAAACCAGTTGGACTAGACACAGCATAAGCTTCATCTCAGAAGAAAAACACCATCACTGAAAGATAGAAGGGAGGCTGGGTAATGAAACTTCATAATAGCTGCACATGGGAACTTCCTTCTCCGCACGTGTTTATGGGCTGTTCTAGCATTGAGCTAGTTCAGTGGTTTTCAACCTGTGGTACGTGGACTCCTAGGGATTCTCGGACTACGTCTAAGGGGTCTACAAAAAGTTGTCAGTACAGGGGTCCTGGAACCATTTTTATACTGGGGGTGTTGATGATGGAAACCATGTATTGGGCATTTGTCATTACTACTTCAAGCTAGAGAGTGTGGCAGCACTCTCAAAACCCCTAGTTCCAGCACCACTGTGGACCAACCAGTCTGTCGACCACCAGGGGTCCACAGATGACAGACTATATCTAAGATTTCCAAAGGGGTCCACCCCTCCATTCAAAATTTTTTAGGTGTCCACAAATGGAAAAAGGTTGAAAAACACTGAAGCTAGTTAATCCGGAAGTATAAGCAGATCTAACTTCAGTCAATGGTAGCACGCCATTCTAGAAAAGCATGTGCTTTTGGTGAGCACCACAAATGCATGTGAGAGCAAAGTTGCTCTCAAAACTCTCCCCAAAATGCCCTTGACTGGCTCGCTCACATAAAGGAAAAGAGCCTATTACTGCTAAAAACTAATAGAGTTTTTCCTTTAGCTAAAGCAAAAGAGGGCTTATGCTTTTTGTATTGAAGGTCACAGGTCCAATCCCTGCTGACAATCAGTAGTGGGAGAAATAAAAATAACAAACAAATAGTCAAAAAGCTATAAGAAAAGTGGCTACTGGCCACATTATGAGGATTAGAGATGGTAATAAAAAAAAAAAAGTCCATGAAAATATTTCGGTCAAAACTTCAAAAAATTTCAGCCAGCTTCATTGATAATACAATTTGTAATAACACTTCATTTATTTTTGTTCAGAGATTTAGACTATCCCCAATTTCCCTCAACCATGCTTTTATTATTAGTCTGCTTATCTTCCAGAAAGATCATCTAAACTACACTTCTATGTGGAATGCGATCCTTAGCAGTGTAGGGCTTTGCAATTATCCAGTTCTGAATGAACTTGTTGTTAAGACATTTTTTTAAGTCTAATGAAAACATTAGATCAATTCCTAGCAGCAATAGTTGTCATTAAATCAATAACCTGTGTAAGTCCATTATACTGATATTTGACACAAGCTGCTGAAGGTCTGCTAACAATGGAGCCATACTGAAGTATGCCCTCGACTAAGCATATTTCAGACAAGATAAAAATCTGTTAACTCTAAAATATCTAAAACTTACCAATAAAATAAGCAGCTCAGTGAAATGTTACTATATCTTCTACTAAGATCACCATCGTTGTATGGGGTTTGGAACCAGACCATTCCTTGGGGGTACAGTGGAATTCTCCTCTATCACAGCTATGTTGTAGCATCAGCTAGAAAAGCTTTCTGATTATTTAACCACCTGGCTCACAAAGCACATATAGCGATTTCATAACAAAAATGCAGCTAAGCTTGGAGGGCCTGCTCCTACTCCCATTTAAATCAATGGGAGTTTTGTCATTGATTTCAGTGGGAGCAAGATCTTTCCTTAAGTCCCTGGAAAAGGAAAGTTCTTACAAAAGAAAAAGAGAATCTGTGTGTGCAAGTGTAGTAGCTGTCAGGATCAAGAAACAAAACTAGACTGATTTCCTCATACAAAAGCAGACTTTATTTTGGTAGGTCCCTTGTAAATGCCATCACACTACAAATGTCAAAATTATTTAAAGACCTAGGGCTCTTATGCAATACACATTTTAATGTCTCACTTGTGGACTGTAAATATGGCTTCTATCCTCTTGTGGACTCCTATGGGATGGTTCAAAAAGGATCTCATTCTGTATTACTACAGAGTTTTGAGTCATTTCAATAGAATCCTACAGGTTTAATCACTGTTAAAAACTATGGAATTTTACAAGCTTGGTTCCACAAGGCTAGAATGAATGGCTAGTTAGAGGGAAAGGAGAGTGTAAGGGAACAATAACTCAATGTGGCACTTATCCTAATTTCCCAGGTCATTAATTCTGAGCAGTAACAATTTCCCCTCTGAGTGTTTTTGTTTTTTTAATGCAAGGTGAAAGTGGGGAGTGTGTATGCACAGCAGGTGAAAGGGAAGTGAAACTAATGGTAGGATACCAACTTTATCAGCCATGCTGCCAGAGCTGAAGAAGACAGTCCAGGGAGCCTGAAGGAGGGTGAATCTGGGTTCTATGTTGAGATCCAGCCATCTCTGGTGTCTCTGCTTTCCTCTTCTTTCTCAGACTGTGATCTCACTAAGACTGCACTGCCATAGGTCTCACCTCCCAGCAGGGATCAAGAGTCTGCCGAAGAGTTAGGCACATTCTGAGACAAGTCCTCCCTTTCCCACATACTAAATCAAAAGGTGTCTACATTAGGGTTTGTCTACACTAGGAATTTTTACCAAAATTTCCCACCAGCGGAAGCATTAGTGTAGATAAGGCTCCTGCAGTCAGCAGTGTATTTAATACCTTGTCCTTTAGATTTGCTCCAAGCAAGGTTTGACACCAGTGCTAAAAAGCCAAGTAGCCAGTCTATACTAGAGCTCCCTCTATTGTTACCATTAGTGGAACTACACTCGTGGTAGCAATGATGGGAACTTTTGCCAAAACCCTAGTGTAGACACAACCTCTGGGACAAAGGCCAATATCATTTACTGACTATGCAATTACCATAATGTCTAGCAAACAGGGTCACATGTGGCAAACTAACTCCTCTAGACATCAAACTTTAGACTTATTCTGGCTGAAGCATCTTAGATACTTTATTAATTATTCTTTAACAAATGGTGAGTTTAGGGGATTTTTATATCTGGAAGATTACCTACTAATACTCTCCTGAACAGGTTCTATAATGAGAACATACTGTAAGTCTTCAGCAGACAATATTCTTCGTTTCAGAATATGGTGGGACTGTTCCAATTTGACCGAACTGAAAAGCAGCTTAGAAAATAGAAACCACCTCAAATTCAGAAAGGAAGATGAAGGATGAAAAGAGGACAGTATGCAGTCTTCTGGGAATGAAAAACCAGAGAAGGGATGAGAGGGGAGTGAAGGGGGATGATCTTGTTTATTCTAAGGAAAATATGTTTTTTTTTCCCCCTCTATCATTTGGAATCTTTAAATCAAGACGGGATATCTTTCTAAAATATACATTCTAGTTCAATCACAAGTTATGTGGCCGGAAGTGTGGAAGTTCAGGAACTGAAGCTGAGAATTTGTAACAGTACAAATAATATAGTACAAGTAGCCATAAAAAGACATTTATTTTAAGCTTCAAATCTGATAACCATTTGTTTGATCCCAACAAATAAATAAATTTAATCAGCCACAGAGCAGAATATTGCAACACAATCAGACTACTTAGAGACCAGGTACAGGCTGTCCTCCGATCCCAGTTTAAAATCTCAAATACTTTTTTATAAGACCTCTGACTCAAGCAATAAGCATGAAAGGATTCCAGTTAATCAGATACGTATTTCCTTATTTAACTGTAACATCAGAAAGTAAGCTTGCAGTACGTTCTTAAGAGATAGAATCTTTATTTAATTACAAGTTTGTTTATTTGTTTGTTTCAGAAAGGCTATATCGTTGGTTAAGTAACTGTACTGAGTTTTTTGTATATGATTAAAGAGAGTGGTAAGATGTTCTCTCCTTCACTTTCTGTACTGGACAATTCTGCAGCATGCCAGTGTTTAAGAACTGCCGTATTCTACCTCAGAGGTGGCTGCACATCAGTCTTGTTTGAAGGTACACCTCTACCTCGATATAACATTGTCCTCGGGAACCAAAAAAATCTTACTGTGTTATAGGTGAAACCGCGTTATACTGAACTTGCTTTGATCCACTGGAGTGCGCAGCCCAGCCTCCCCAGAGCACTGTTTTACCCCGTTATATCCGAATTCGTGTTATATTGGGTCGCGTTATATCAAGGTGGAGGTGTATTTCTTTTAAATCTAGATTGGTTTCTAGGCCACTATTAGATGTTTTGAGAAGAAAATTACTACATAAACTTCTCAGGACGGGGTGCTGGAACAATCTGTATAGCGGGGGTGCTGAGAGCCATTGAACCAAACTGTAAACCCTGGATCTGATGGAAACCACTTCAAACCAGGGTGTGTGGCAGCACCCCTAGTTCCAGCATCTATGACTCAGGAATTATATATTTCATACTGGATGGCTGCTTGAGATGGGGATCACTCCTTTCTGTACTGGGCTGTAAAACACCCAGCACAGCTTTGTATGTCATAAAAAAGTAAATAAAAATAAAAGATATTTCCAATATTATCTATAAAAGAAATTACCTCACCTACCTTGCTCTCATAAATAAGTAATCAGTCAAACGACATTAAAAAAAAAAAACTTTGAGGTTGCAAAGTTTAACACTCAGAAGTTAGGAAATGCCAGAATGAAGAGACCCATGAAGGAGGCTGTTTTCTGTAGAACCCATAGCTCTTTGTTGCAGAAGTTGGAAGGTGTTGAGTGAATGAGGCAGGTGATTATAGGAAAAGGAAGAATGGTCTCATGGTTTAAGCAGCTGAATGCTGCCCTGAAGAACTGGATTCTATCCCTGCTTCTGCCAGAGTGTTCTTGTGTGATGCTGGGCAAGTCACTTAAACCTATCTGTTCATGGGTGGCCACTGTGTGCTCCTCATTTTCTGCATGTTCAACATGAGACCCTGGGGTTTGATTTGCAGAAGTACTGATCTCTCCAAACTGCAAATGAGGTCAATGGGAGCTGTGCTTGGAACACATAAAGAGCTATATAATGCTAAGTACTCTGAAAAATGAGCTCCTAGACACCTGCATTGGCCACTCAAAATTAGTGGATACTTCTGACCTTAATCTTTCCATGCATCAGTTCCCCATGTGTAAAATGGGGATAATACCAACCCCTCACCTCACTTCCACTCAAGGGTGTTTGAAACTTCCCGAAAGTGATCTGAAAGCAGCCTCCTGCCTATGTCCCCACTGCCTGGACTCCCTGCCCAGGGCAGGTGGAGGGCCCTGCTCCCCACAGCTGTCCGCATGGCTCTGTCCCCAACCTGGCTCTGGCCAGTGGGTGGGGCCTTGGAGATACAGTCCGGCCATAAGACAAGACTCACACAGGGCCAGGCTGTTGTGGGGAGCTGCAGTGGACCTTCCATTGCCCGTGGTGGGGAGGGGTAGCCTGAGAAGATCAGCCCCTGGTCCATGTACCCGCCTTCCAAGCCCTTCACCCAGGGCAGTTGGAGGGTGCCCAGCTCCTCACAGCTGCCTGAGCAGCTCTTACCACGGCTGGGCTGTGGCTCCAAACCCCCACCTCCTGCCCTGAGCCAAGTCAGGGACAAAGCCACACGGGCAGCTGTGGGGAGCTGGCACGGAGTCACTGACCCACCACTTCCACCTACCCTGGGCTGGGCAGGGAGTCTGGGGAGTGGGGACATGGGCAGAGGACTGCTTTTGGGGTCCATGCAGCTCCCACAACTGCCTGGGCTCCCTGGTTGGGCTCCACCAGCCGCTGGCCAGGCTGGGCGGTGAGGCCTCAGTGGGGAAGAGGAAGGGAAGGAGGTGGGGTCTGCCCTGGCAAAAAAGTAAGGGCTTTGGCCCATGGGATCCCCTTGTTCAAGCACCACTGCTTCCATTCCTGGTCTGTCTCTTATCCCAGCTGCATTTCAGACAGCTTCCTCTGCCTCAATATCAGTGCCAGCGAAGGGATCACTGAGAGCATAGCTGAGAGTCTCCCTGCTCTCGTTCCAGTGCCCAGCATTACAGTGATTCATAGCAGTCAGGTCAGCAAGTGTAGGGAAAGTCCTGCTCAGCCCCTGCAGCCCTCAGTTGGAGCATGCTCAGTGCAATTGCTGGAGAATTTAGTTGCCAAACTAACAAGTCTTAACTGAGAGCATGTGAACAGCAGTTTTTCAAAGATGTACAATTTGACCTTTTTAAAAAAACAACAAAACAGGAGCAGCAAAAGGCATATTCCTGAAACCAGGGTAAACCTCAGAGGCTCAGAGCTAAGTGTCAAATTCCCACTGTAAAGCATGGGGGCATTAAATCTCAATGAAAAGGCTGTAAAAAAATTTAACATAGGTAAAACCCTTTTTTCCCCCCAATCTCATTCCTAGAAACAATGGAACCATTTTTGCTGAAATTTTCCCCAAACTTTCAGCCTGAGGCAGGCATCTGACATGGAAAATTTCAGCCCAAACAGTGAAAGTTTGGCAAAGTTATAAGGAACTGAAAAACAGGATTAGTGGAAGGGTTGAGAAACATTAATTATAGGTGACAGTGACAGTTCTGCCTGTAATAGGCAGCCCAAATATATTCCCATCCAGTTAAAATGATACAACTATCAAGAAGTTAAAAACAAACAGTTCTTGGAACAAAGAGGTTATTGGGCTTAACTAGATCTAATATTGGCTGACAGGTACTAATGCCTCAGCTCCCAATTTCTTGAATCACTGTTCATCTGTAGGCCATTTCAGTCACCGCTCAGCCTGGCACCCTGGTTCTTTCTGCTGCTTGCAGAGAATGCAGGGTGGTATCTCTCAAAACTGTTGTGCTTGCATCACCCAAGGCTTTGTCAAGGGATCCTGGGACTGAGATACGGCTGCATCTGAAGCCCCAGCATTCATGAGGGAGGATTTATTTCAATATGTTGTTGAAACGATCTGATGTCAGGTTATTTGTCTCAGGGGGACACATGTTTCTTGTAGTTTGTTAAGCCATCTGTTAAGAAATTCAGCCACTTGTCTCTCTGCTATGAGACCACAGATGGAGAGTTTTTCCCCTTGTGTGCACTACTGTCAATATATGCCAAAGCCTTGTTATTTGGAGCCAGGTGGAATCACCAACGAGACGAGAGATCTTTGGATGAAAGGTGCGCTATGAGTAGCCCTGTATACAGGCAATACTCATGAACAAAGCCAGGCTCTCTCTGCCTAGTGAAGTGGCTTTTTAAATGCCTCCATGCTACATCTCAAGCATGCCAGATCTCTCTTCCTGCACAGCTCCAAACTGCAATTTCAGGAGGAGCTGCTCCTGAGACATTGTTTTCAGAAGCGCCAATTTAGAGCTGTAATAGACAGGTAGAGCTGCTGCAGGAAGCAGGGACATCGGCATGTTTGCAAGGAAAGGTTGTATGATTTAAAGGGCTAGGGAGGGGATCGGATGGCTGAAGGAAGTGACAAGAGGCTGTGGAGCCTCTCTTATCTAGGCTACTGGTTTGAATCTCTTCTAGGCTGGCAGTTACTGAGGCATTGCTGCCAGATGATAGCTGTTTGGTGACTTATGTGCCAGGACCAGGGGCCTATACAGGTACAGAAAAATATGAAATTCTAACAATTCAAAGTCTCCCTGTGGAGATTCTGCTGCCTTCAACAGGATCTAACAGGGCCGGTGTAACCATTTAGGTAAACTAGGCGGCCGCCTAGGACACCTAGTGGTTGGGGGCCCCTAAAAGCCTCCTCAGGCGAGGAGATGGAGGTGAGCTGGGTGGGGGGGCACGCGGAGAGGGTTGCCTGCAATAACGAGGGGGGGGTGCACAGGGGAACCGCTCCCTGCCCCAGCTCACCTCCACTCTGCCTCCTCCGCTGAGCACACAGCCCAGCTCTAAGTCTCCTCCAATCAGCGACGCAAGCCTGGGTGGGGAGGAGAATTAGAGCAGCGCCGGCGTGCTCAGTGGAGGAGGCGGAGCCGAGGTGAGCTGGGGTGGGCTACCCAGGCAGGGTTAGTTGCCGTGGTGGAGGGAAGGAAGGGGGAAGTCTCCCCAGGGAGGGTTAGCTGCTGGGGGAGGTGGGGGGGAAGGAGGGAAGTCTCCCCAGGCAGGGTTAGTTGCCATGGGGGGACAGGGGGAGAGGGGTTAGCTGTCGCGGTGGGGGGGGTAGCTGCTGTGGGGGGGCTCCCCGGGTGGGGGGCTGAGTTAGCTGCCGTGGGGGGGCAGGGTTAGCTGGGGGGGGGTGCAAGGTGGAAGTTTCACCTACGGTGCGAAACTTCCTTGCACCGGCCCTGGGATCTAAGCTAGCACTTTGTTAAAAATTAAGATTCTAATCCTGACTGCAAAAAAAACGGAGTCTGCAGAGAGATAAATACAGCACAAAGAGAGGTACTAAAATCCCCCAGTCACTTTAAAGGGTTATTAGCTCTAAGTGTCAATAATATTACCTTTACATGGCTGATTCTCACACCATAAACACCCAGCTAACATCTCCCCAGTGCAGCTGGGTGCATCCACCACATCCCGGTGTGGGGTTCCTTAGTAAGGATGTTGTATAGAAAAGTGCAGTTTGGTCTGAATGGTCTCCCTTCCTTTCACCATATCTTAGACAGGGAGGTTTAGCCACCATAGAACATTTTTTAATGTACAAGAAAATGGCCATCCTCTTCCTGCCCTGGAGCACCATGGGGACTGTAGCTCTTCATGAAATTTCCCAGGTAGACTGGCCCTTTAAAAGGGTCTTGGTATCCTCCTGGAAGAAGAGACTCAGCATCTACCAGCAGGAGGCAGCAAAGTTGCTGGACCTCCCTCCGTATTGCAGAGACAAGATTTTGAGAGTGATGAGTGCTCAGGAAAGTTGGTCAGAAAATGCACAAAAACCAGAAACAAACATTTCTAAGAAAAAAGAATGTTAGCAAAATTCCCCCCATGCTGGCTCCATTTCCTGACCATCTCTAGAACTCAGCACCTCTGGAAATCAGGCTGCTTTTATAGTGGTCCTGTGTTTAAAGGGCCTACATATGGCACCTATGTTTGAAAACTTTGGCAGAGTTTTTGTCTGTGAAATGTCAAAGTACAAGAATGCAAAAAATCCCAACCCAAACCAACCAACCACTAATCTCCACAAAACACCTCTTGATCTCGCTCTCCCTCCACATTGTTACTGGATAAGGTTAGTAGCAGCAGCAACGCCAAATGAAGCAGAACCATTCCCATATTCTCTACCTAAGGAAACAAGCAATAATCATCCTCAGCACTTCTATAGGCAGCTTTTTATTAGGCCCAATTCTGAAGGTGATCAGCCCCTCACAAAATCAGATCCCTATATCTTTAAACATGGTACAAATATTGAGCAAGGTCCCAGGCATGCAATGAGATGCCTGCAAACTGACACTTCAGTAGGATAGTGGGGGTGGGTAGGAGTGCAGGGGTCCTTCCACGTTGCTGGATTGGAGCCTAACTGACCAAGTGAAAAGAAAAAAAAAAAAAAGTCCCACACTTTTCAGTATAACATTACAGTTTATAAAAAGAAGTCCCAAGTTACAGAAATCATCGCTATTTCTGCCAAAATTTAAATATACAGAGGTATGTAAACAGAAGTAACATTTTAAAATACAGATATTTAATTATATTTGTACATTGTTATGTCTCTAAAACATATAAAACTCTATAGCTAAAGCAGCTTAGGGCATACTAGGGGACACAGGAGTGGGAGGCCTTACATAGGGCAATGCTTCAATTTTAGTTTTAAATAAGTGACGGAAGCATGGGCAGCGGATATAATGGGCCTTTGCCTTCCCTGGCAGCCACCCCCGAGGGACACCTGGACTACGGTGGCCATGCCCCTTCCCTGAGGCCTCCCCACCCACTACCTACTGCTACTGCTGCCTGCCTACCCGCACTCCACCTCCCCCTCCCCCAGGTCCCCGCTGCTTGCCACGTCGCTTCTCCTTGGGGATGGGGGAGTGAGGACAGATGCTGCTAGCAAGCAGCAGGTGGGGGCATCTGATGGGGAAGTGAGGTGGCTCACCTGGGCACTAGGGCCACTGCTCAGCACTCGAGCAGGAGGGAGAAGCTCGGCTCATCCCAACACTCTGGCAGGGTGGAGAGGGTAACTCGACTCAGCCCAGTGCTGAGCGAGGGCAGCTCAGCCTGGTGCTTGGGCAAGAACAGCGCAGTGCTCTGGGGGGTGAGGACACAACTTGACTCAGCCCGGTGGCTCAGCCCAGCTCTGAGAGTGGCCTAGTGTGTTGCTTGGCTTAGTGCTGGGGTTGGGGGGACTGTCCCAGGGTGGTGGCTGTCCCACTTGTGGGGACACCATTGACAACTTCGGCATCCAGACAGTTGTCAAAGCAGTGCCAACGGGATTTTAATCTGCCAAATGCACATCCCACCACCACCCTACAGCTACTGAGCTTGTAGTTGAACCTTCTTTTGCCAAGCCCTCTGAAATCAGGGCATGGTTTCATAGGCTATGCCGAAAAGGGGGTATGTGGGGCCCCCTAAAATAACAGTGGGGACAGTGATTTCATTCATAACAATGCCAGTTGGTGGGAATAATATCCCAGCTAGACCATGAAGGTAGAGGACTGATCTCAGGAAAACTCTGGCATCATGCACCTGGCCAGTAGATCCCATGTTTGTGTCCATGAACCTGCCTCTGTGGTGAACTAGGGCTTGCATAATGATGGAGTAGGACCCTTTTCAGTTTATGTACTCGTGCTCCTTGTGGAGGACAACCTATAGGCACATAAGCGCTAGCTGCAGCGCAGGTGGGAAAGCCTAATCTCTCAAATCTGGCAGTTAAATCAGGAACGTTGTTTTTTCCTGCCACCTTTGGGTAAATCATAGTCCTCATTGCCGCACAAAGTCCACTACCAGAACCCCTGCAGTTGACTTGCCAGCACCAAACTGGTTGCCCAAGGACCTGTAGCAGTCTGGGGTTGCCAGCTTCCAGAAGGCCATAGTAATTTGTATCTGGACCAGCATGGCCTCTCTTGTGCATGTGCCCTGATGTTGGAGGGTTGGAGAAATTCCTGGAACTGTGTGATCAACTCTGTGCTTCTTCGTGCAGAAGTTTTGGACCCACGGTTGGTCATCCTAGGTCCATATGATGATGTGATCCCACCAGTCTGTGCTCGCAGCCCTGCTCCAGAAGCAGCCATCTACACAACGGGGAATCTGTAGTTATGGAAACAGGCATGAGCGGCATCAGCTGGGTCACGGCTGCCGTGTCTGTATCCCATCCAAGAGGTATCTTCAATAGGACAAAAACTGCCACCACAACATGCATCTCACAGAGGCATTGCCTGATTCCTAAAACAGGAGGGAAAGCATGAGCGGGAGTTTTTCCACTGGTGCTGAATCCATGTCACTGACTCTAGTTGCAGGGAGCATGCAAACCCCAAAATGGTTTGGCCAGATGTATTGGTGGGCTAAGAGCACTTCCAGTCAAGTGCTGTGGGCTGGACAGACAAGTGCTCCCACAATACACCGTGAACCAAGACCTAAAGTAGCTACAGTTAGCAAGTGTGCTAAGAGCCCTGGGATGTGCCCCCAGAACCAGCCAACTCAGACTCACATCTGTGTAGTGCATTGTGGATGGATTGGCATGGGTATGAAGCTCGCATAGCAATGTGGTGTGGATGCTCAAGCGTAAGCTTGGAAAGAACAGGTTCGCAGGGGCGAGTCCCCTAAACCCGGGTTTATGATGCACTGGAGATATACCCACTAGCTATACCCAGCCTCTAAGGTCTACAGACCCTTAGTACAGGGGTCTACAGATAACCACATTATTGTAATGCCTTTGGACTGTCCTCTGGCCAGCAAACCTCAGACCTATATTCTTCTGCTTCAACTACTGCTGGCCCCCGGCCAGCACAGGATGTTTCTCTGTCCACCATCCCCAGCCTGCTGTCTTCAGCTGGTGGCTCCTGCACTAAACCACTAATGCAGTCTCTGGGTATCTCTAGAGCCTAATCATCTCTGACTTCATGTACTACCCTTTCCTGTACCCTGAAGGTCAGAGTTCTCTGCTGGCTGGATGATGAGCTGGGGCTAACAGTGCCCAGTAATAAGCCCACAGGTTTGTTACAGATGGTTTGATTGAGCACACCTGCTAGGCAGCCTACAGCAAGGCTACCTGGCTTGATTTTAAGGCTGCCTCGCCTTAACAGAATCCCTGGGAGAGAGAGGCAGCTATATTTTTGCTTGACCTTTTCTAGGCTGAATTCTCCCTTTGTCACAGCTGCTTTTATGGGCACAGTAGATGTGCCATTTGTAGCCACTGCTGAGAATCTAGCCCACTGTACAGATAAAAGCTTACATGTGTTAGATGCAGCGCTGTCGTAGCTGTGTCATCCCTAGGATATTAGAGAAAGAAGGTGGGTGAGGTAATCTCTTTTAGTGAGCCAACTTCTGTTGATGAAAGACAAGCTTTTGAGCTTACACAGAGCTCTTCTTCAGGTCATGTGTGTAACCAGAGAATCAAAGCTGGTGAGGGCCAAATGTTGAAAGCGGCAGAAGGTGATGCCTGCTGGCTCTCAAAGCCAGAGAAATGAAGTCAAAGGGCAAGAAAGGGCTGAAAGCTGGAAAAATGGGACATGGTGAGAGATACCAGGGTCCTCTCGACTGTTGGGGCTATGGTTGTATAACCCACACATCTCCTGGGTGTGGTGTCTTGTCCCCTCTAGTGGCATCGAGGCCACTTAGAGATTAATGAGTTTGCCACAGCCTTAGTTAAGGCACATGTGGCTTTTAGCTCATGCAGTAGATGGTCATGCATTTAGTTCCAGAAGTCCCAGGTTTGATCCCATCTGCCTATGATGGGGGTCTGTTGGCATTACAGTTACAGGACTTGACATTTGGACTTGCTCTCTTACAGTTTATGTGCATGGGAGTGTTGTAGTAAATTAACCCCGCCAAGGACCATAGTACTCAGAAAGACTGAACTATTTCTAGGAACTCTGAAGGAGGTAAACTGAGGCAGGTCCACTTGCGATGCGGCCTGCCACAGAAGGCAGCTCCGGTCAGGGCCTCCCTTTGACACTAACCCCCCCCCTTTTCCATTTCCCTCACTTTCTTGCCTTTCCCCTTATTTTTCCATTTTGAAAAAGGAGGCAGGGGAGGGAGAAGAAGAGGAGGGGCAAGTAATGACTGAAAACAAAAACAAAAAAACCACACATACAACCTTTTCCTTACTTGGATTGAAAATAAGGAAAGTTTGGAAAAAAATACATTTCTCACACACATTTGGATTAACAAAAACAAAATTTTTCTTCAAGGGAGAACAAAGATTTGGCTGTAAATTTGCAGCCTGCTCTTTTTTTAACCAGGCTAACGAGCAGCAATAAGGTGACTTCTGTACAGCAGCCCTCAGGAAGCAGCATCTTCCTTGAATTCACCACAGGACAGTGGGTGTGAATCAGACCACATGCAGAGGCTCTTCCACAGTTAAACACTGCTGCTAACGAATGTCTTACCCTCCTTACAGTGTATGACTAAGGTTTAGAAAGCATCGCATGCAACCAAAGCCGTAAGCTGGATACTATCATGAAAATGTATAATAGAGATACAAAGCTATGAGGCCTCTTGATCACTAAGGCCCTAATCCTGCAAACAACTCAGTGGAGTTGCTCATATGCATAAGTATTTGTAGCATCAGTGGTTTTTGTTCCACGCTAAAGTCAAAAAGGCTTGATTAAAATTGCATGAAGATACTAGGATCATCAGTTCTTACTTTATCCGAATGAGTTTATCCATCCCCAGTATATAGTACGGAATAACATGCCTAGCATGGTCAGTGATGCATAAACTTGATGGGGGGGGGCGGAGGGGCGAGATTCCCTTTGCATTCTATTCACAGCCAAGTTTCAAAACAACTTAGGCTGCTGCCTCGGAAACCAAACAGGCAATTTTCCAGACCTAAAAGTCAGCAACAAACCACAGTGTAAACGGAGATTTAAAAAACAAACAAACAAGCTACCTATGGCATGAACACTTCTTAGACTCCAAAAGTACAGATCTTTCCCTGACATTTCCTTGACCTGAAAAATAAAATGTGTGATATTGAATTTACAACTGACCAGTGCAGAAATAAGACGAAAAACCTCATGACAATCCCAGGGTGTAATTGGCACAGCACTCACCACTGTGGTATCTCCTGCTGGTTGCTCTGGGAATTAGCTCAGACCAGCTCCAGAGCACCCTCTGCAGGTGGTGTCTTGCCCATTGTGTGCTCTACTCCACTGTTTCGGACCCACATTGCTCCCCCGCTTGGCAGTGTCCGCTTCAGGACACTGCCCTCCAGCAGTGCCCACTACTTCTTTCTCACCCCCCTAACAGGGGTAACAGCAGTCCTTGGGCTTGCACCCACTGCAGGGGCCAGCTACAACCCAAAGTCTAGCCCCTCAGTTCAGGAGCAAGTTGCAGTCTGTATTGGCCATGCTCCTCCACAGCCAGGTGCAGTGCAAGGGGGGGACCCAGGCCTGACTGCTACTCTGGGTCCCAATTCAGGGACCCTCTAGTGGCAGCCTTTTTGTCGTCCTCCTCTCCCCTTATCTGCCTATTGTCCCTGGGCCACTTCCCCTTGGCCCTTGCACACCTTCTTGGTCCTTTCTAACAGGGGCCTGTAGCCTAGCAAGTAACAGGCCAGAGCTCACCCTCTACTACCCTGAACCTACCCAGCACTGCTCTATGTCAGGTGCCATCCCTGGGAGCCAGTCCTCCTCCCTTGCTTGTCAGGAAGAGGCTCCCCTCTGCTCTGCTGGGCAGCTCCTTATATCTGGGCTGCCCCAGCCGCTGCCTCCTGTCGGGCTCCTAACAAGCCCCGCCATAATGAGCTGCAGGTTTCCACAGTCTACCTGGCTGCTTCTGCCCCACTACACAGGCCACAAGCAAGTAGTTTAGTTTACTTTAAATCTTTCAGGCAGAACCAATGCAAATGTGTAATGAAATCAAGAGATGTATATGAGGGAACGGATGAAAACCCATGATGTGATATTGCTTGTTTTTTCCATATACATGTAAATCTATGGCAGCATGCAAATGTTTAATACTCATTACACAATACAGTTTGCAGGTGCATTATTCAAAAGACATTAACATACGTGATATGGTGGGATGTACCTAAGGCTTACACAAACTTGATGCAGAATTAAATACAATTCTTCACCAGTTCAAAGAAGCCTAATTTTGGCAATTAATTGATCTTTGATTATTAGCAGGTAAATATGCCCAGTGGTCTGTGATGGGATGTTAGATAGGGTGGGATCTGAGTTACTACAGAGAATTCTTTCCTGGGTGCTGGCTGGTGAGTCTTGCCCACATGCTCAGGGTTTAACTGATCGCCATATTTGGGATTGGGAAGGAATTTTCCTCCAGGACAGATTGGCAGAGGCTCTGGAGGTTTTTCACCTTCCTCTGCAGCATAGGGCATGGGTCACTTGCTGGAGGATTCTTTGTACCTTGAGGTCTTTAAACCACAATTTGAGGACTTCAGTAACTCAAGACATAGGTTAAGGGTTTCTTACAGGAGTGAGTGGGTGAGATTCTGTGGCCTGCATTGTGCAGGAGGTTAGACTAGATGATCATAATGGTCCCTTCTGACCTTAAAGTCTATGAGTCTATAAGCAGTTCATCCTCATACCTCAAAGACCATGCAAAACTTACCTCATCAGTACAATGCCTTGTTCAATGACAATGAAAAGCCTTCAAAAGACAGACCTAAAATCTGCTAGTGATTTAAATGGGTGGTTTGGTTTCTAGAGCTGGTCAGGAATTTTTCAATGAGATGTTTTTCTTGGAAAACACCAATTAATTAAAACCATTTTTTTCATGAAAATGTGTCAGCTGAGGAAGATTGGGAAAGTTTCTCAAGTCCAGAATGGAACCTCTGATCAAAGTGAGCAAGTGAGACCCCAGCACAACCAACTGTTTAGAGTACTCATCTGGCCTGTAAGGCTGGAGAACCAGCTTCAAATCCCTCCTCCAAATGAGGCAAGATGTAATTTGAAGCTGAGTCTCCCACAACCAAGGTGACTGACCTCATCAGAGGCTGTAGACTCAATCTCTGTTTCCATCTATGGCCCAATTAATTTTAATTAGTTATACAAAGCAGAACAGCTCCTAAAGGAAAGATTGGCTCTATAGCCCAGTGGTTAGGGCACACATCTAGGATATAGAGGATAGATGTGCAAGTCCCTCTTGAATCAAGCAAAGCAAGGATTTAAATCTAGGGCACTGATATTCCAGGTGGGGGTTCTAACCATGAGGCTACTGGTTATTCTAGGGTGGAGTTTCATTTTTCACAAAAATCAGAAAAAAGTCTTGGTTTCATTCCAATACAGAAAGAAAACCAATTCTGAACTCTTGAAATTTCTCACAAAACAGAATTCTTGTTTTCCAGCCAATCTCACTCAGCAACACGCATGGCACCAACGCTCTCCTTTAGATTCTGATACAGTGCAATTGCTCCCTGTCAAGAAAAGTGAGGCACAAGTCAGCAATACAGTTTAAATCACTTGCTCTTCCCTGTACAGTGGATGCCCAAAATGATTTTGAGAGTTGCAAGGGAAACTGGAGAGCTTTTGTCTATCTAATCTACTAGGCCTAAGTGTTTCTACAGCACCGATCACAATGGTATCTGAGAGCCATGCATAGAAGTCAAAGCTAATTTTTTACTCCAAATTGACTAAAGAAGAGGTAGTCATATACATTTATGGAGACTAAACGACAACTCAGAGATATGGGATGGGGCTATGGCCTGTTTTTTCCAGTGGTGCTTAGGATCAGGTATAAAGCCAGGTCTACATTTTGTTTTCTTTTTCAGGGTGCCAGTTGTTTCCTGAAGCAGAGATGATTAGGGAGACTATATTGATGACTGAAGATTCTTCTGAAGAGATCTGAATAGTTCAAATTGTTTGTTCTAGGTTCTAAGAGAGCTAAATTAAGATATTTCTGCTTCTGATACTGTTGGCCACAGGCTTTATAATGCCTACGGCCAAGTCTACATTAAATACTTTTGCCAGCAAATATTGTTGGTTAGATGTGTGATTTGATTTTTTTTCCCCAACATTGCTATGCTGAGAAAAGCCTTGGTGTAAATGCAGTTAAATTAGCATAAAAGTACTTTTGCTACTCTAGTTTATTTAGCTCACTTTTTTGCTGGTATAAGCTGCATCTATACTGTGAGGATTTTGTCAGTATAAAACTTTTAAGTATAGTTGGCCTAAGTTATAAGCTGAGTATTTAAATTACCAGTATGTTCCATTCTGACTTTTCCCAAATTCTTGTGGCTGTTTCATTGGATGTGGCATCTTTCCTCATCCCCATACAGTACACAAAATGTAGGATTAGTGTGGTCTGATTTTTCTTCTTTTGGCTTACAGAAGAGTGACTTCCTGGGCAAGTGCTGGCCATGCAATTTGGCTGATGACTGTTAACATTGTTCCTTGGATTCATATTAAGTCCATGATCATGTTTATATGTGGATATGTTTATTTTGTAATGTTTTTCAGGACTGACACATAGCAGTGGGAACCTCTCTTAGAGTATTTGCTAAGTTCCTGCTGCCACCCTCACCTCATAATCATCTTCTGAAGACAATTCCCATGGTGGGGCTCACATGTCTGAAATTTGTTTCTGTGCCACTATTGTGTATTGTCAGGTGAAAACTGGCAATTATTTCCTCTTGTGTTCAAGGAGATTTAACAAACATGTGGGCGTGTTACCCTTACTACACTTGGGTTTATAACTATTAACCCTCTTCATGGCTTATTAACTGAAGACCAACAAACTGTAAATCAAAGCAAAAAGAATTTAAAATGAAGACAGGAAGTTTTTCCTAATGTCCAGCTTAAACCTCCCTTGCTGCAATTTAAATCCATTGCTTCTTGTCCTCTTCTCAGAGGTTAAAGAGAACAATTTTTCAGCCTCTTCCTTGTAACAACCTTTTATGTACTTGAAAACTGTTATGTCCCCTCTCAGTCTTCTCTTCTTCACACCAAAAAAAGTCCAATTTTTAAAATATTTTCTCATAGGTCACATTTTCTAGACATTTAATCATTTTTGTTACTCTTCCCTGGACTTTCTCCAATTTGTCCACATCTTTCCTGAAATGTGGCCCTCCAGAATTGGACACAATACTCCTGCTGAGGTCTTAACAGCATGGAGTAGAGCAGAATGTGGTAGCCGATTCCAGTGCTTGACATTAAAAGCTTTCTAACTATGAGTATCCCACTGAATTGAAGTCAAGTCATCCCATGTCACTAGGGCCTTGATCCTGCAATCAGATCCACGAGGGCAGGCCCCCACACATGTTTAGAGTCCCGCTGAAGTCAGTGGGTCTCCACATAGGTGCAAGGGTCCAGCCTTGCAGATCCACCAGCTGGAAGCATGGTTGCTGTCTGTGTATGGAAAACCATAAAATCAGCACTATGGAGGGTGTGTTTTCATGGACAATGAGATGCCAAAATTTCTTGATGCGACTACAGCCTTATTAGGCATATTTGAAGTTGCAGATGTATCACTGTTTAAAGTGACAATTGCTTTTATTTTTACATTTAGCCTAATTGTAGGGACCATTACCAAGCGCAGTGCACAACAGCAGCAATGCTCCCGCTCTTTTCAATTTTTGCATCTTAGTCATTTTTCCCACTCATTTCTGCTCTCATGCTGAGATATGACATTTATAACCCTCCATTTTCTCTTAAGAAACAGGTTAATTTTCCCGCACTTACAAGAGAAAGCTCACTTTTTCTCCCACAGGTGCAAAAAAAAAAATCAAGCTAGTTTCATTATGTCAATGAATGTTTTAGCTGTCTCAGAGCTATTTAGTAGGACTCTCAAGATGCTTTACTCTTTGAGGCTGAAAAGTATGCTTGTCTGGGTAAATTTTGTCTATGCTTTGTTCCTTTGTCTAACCAAATAAACTGGTGTGTGACCCAAGGATAATTATTGTATTTCATATCAGTGAGATCTTCAAAGAAAACATGTAATTTGTGGTCTACAAAACTATTCTAAAATATTCACAGGCATATTCTGCTTCAGGAAACATATACATATTCATTGACAGTTTTTATTTGTCTTCAAAACACTGAAATAATTTGATTCTGAAAGAATAAATCACATGGAATTCTAAAAATAAATCCATTTGTTTCCAGCCAAGACTCCAGAATAGTTTTTCATTAAGTGATAAACATTTCTGCAATCATATTGAGCAGGCAAGAGTACTAATTAAGACATATTGGTTTGCTATGGTGCTTTCTATCCTCAACAGGAGACTTTCAAATTATTGTAGTTTACATGGAAGTTTCCCATGAATACCAATTCTCCTATTTCTAAAATTAAAGTTGCTTAAGATTTATAGCAATTCTTTTTACTCTGATACTTGGCTCTTGAAGTGAACATGTCCTACCTTTCTTTGTAATTTAAAGTACTACACCTATTGAAATCAATTGCAAAATCCACAATGACTACAGAGTGAGCAGCATCAGGCCCAAAGTGTGTTTTCTCCAGGGCTAAGTGTAATTTATTGTGCTCTTTCAATGTGTAGCTGCATAATTTATGCAGAGGGGGTGCTGGTCTGCATACAGTTATCTACAATACCAAGTTCCAGTGACTACAGGAAAAGTAGACCCGTGTTCTAGTCCAGGCTGTGTCACAGACTTGCTGTTTAATTGTGGCCCTGGCAAATAGCACAAGGAAAGATGGGCAAGTGGTTAGGATGCTAGTCTGAGATTTGAGACATCTGTGTTCAGTTTCCAACAGCCATCCTATGGGACCTCTGTGCCTCAGTCTCCCATCTGCAAAATGGGGATAATAGCACTCCTGGGACGTTGTGAGGATAAATATAGTAAAGAGTGGGAGGTGCTCAGAAACTATGGTCATAGGGCCATAGTATTGTAAAGAGATTAGACCCCCACAAATGGTTTATTTCATGCCCACATTAGAAGGCTAGGGCCTCATTTACAATGACATTGTGGGTGTTAAGCACTCATTGAAGGTACTCAAAAATTGAGGCATGTAAAATTAGAAGCTACTTCTGACAAACTGGCCTTCCATCTCCCCTGTGACTCAATTTCACTCTCTGTAGATGAAGAATAACATCTGCCCTTGTAAAGTGCTTTGAGATCTTTGGGTGAAAAGAGTTTATTCTACTTCCCAAGCCAGAATGAGCTATACTGGCATGAACACCTATATATTGGTATAACTGCCACACTAGCTCTTCCCTCACAAACACACTTTAACTATACTGGTATAGTTAAAGGAGCAAAACTTTCTAGTGCAGACAAGCCCTGAGCCACTAAAACCAGCTCTCACTCTGACCTCTGTAAAACTGCACCAGAGATGTGGGGGAAACTAGAACACTGAGCATGCTGGGAGGCCAACAGAGACCAGCCCAGGGACCCTAAGAATAGCAGCCACATGCCCCTATGTCCCTTTAACTACACTGCTTTCAGTTCCCTGGGCCACTTCCCTGCAGCCCCAGCCTTTGCCAAAGCTTCACCCTTACCTTAGGGACCATCTAAGCTTAGGCCCAGCAGCCAGCCAAAGCTCTTCCTCACTGCCCTAGTCCCTGCCAGCACTGAGCTGTCCATGGTGCTACAGTTCCCTTTAGCCAGCCAGGAGCACCATTTACACTCCTCTAGCTACTGGAAGGAATTAACTATCTCTAGCTCTGCCGCAACTTTTATACAGCCCTCCTGGGCCCTGACTGGCTGCTTCCCCTGCAGCCACTCTAGACTCCTTGATGGACTCCTCTACTGCTCCTTTCCTGGGACAGGTGTTGCAGGACACTGAGGCCTCCAGCAAGGGGCCTCTGGGCCTAGTCCACCCCGTCATAGTCCTACAAATACCAACAGGCACAGAGCGTACTATTGTGAATAGTCCCATTGGCTTCCATGGGACTATGTTTAGTAATATGCTGTCTGGCAATATGTATTTGCAGGAGCAGGCCCCAGAGCTTGTTAAAATGGAAAGAATTAAACAAAAAAAATTAACGTTATAATCCCTAACGCTGCTTATCCAGTTAGTGGAATGACAGACTAGTCAGTTCCACTTCTGCTTCTATCATTATTTATAGTATGATGGCACCTAGAGGTCCCAACAGAGATCTGGACCTCACTGCACTAGACACTGGCCAGAGGCAGAGTACAAGACGGTCCCTGCTCTGAAGAGTTTACAGTCTAGATAGACAAAGATGGCAAGAGAAACAGAGGCACCAGAAAGTGTCTTACCTAAGATCTCAGAACAGGTCAGTGGCAGAACCAGGACTACAACCCGCATCTCCTGTCTTCCAAGCCAGTGCCCAGTGAACACACTGCCTCTCTTCTAACCACTCTCCCTTCTCTTGCACTCTGTTAATAATGCTCCTGTGCTCTGATTGCAGGGAGATGTTTACATCCAAGCAATAGGCAGTTTTCATTATTTTGCATTTATTAAATTCCTAAAATGTTATACCAATAGAATAAAAACCAGCAGGATCTTATTAAGAAGGATAAGGCAAAGATGCCACATTTATTGTAAATATAATAATAAAGCAAAAGATAAAAGTAAACAGCATTGTTTAACTACTTATTCCTATCACTGCTTATTCCTTATACACACACACACACATATATATATATTCATTCACACAATCATTCATTCAGATTCTGTGTAGGTGTTAGAGTTACCAGCCTAGAAGTTGCTCATGCCAAGTTACTGGCCAGGTATCTTGGTCATGAGGATGGAGCCGAGTCTGTGTCAGATGCACCTGATGCTCCTGGAGGTTGGCAGCAGAACCAGAGACTCAAAGTCCTCAGTCTTTGGAGTTCATTCTTATAGGAATTAATTCCTATGTTAGTCTATGGGAGCCGTTTCATCCTGCTGTTGCTGACTCATTCAGCAGATGGCATATTCCTGGTGGCTCCACACTGTTCAAAGTTTGTTCCTCTCATCCTTCCAGGTGTTGAGGTGGATCCCAGTTTACCCTCCGGGGGTTGTTCGGTGGTCCACTTGACACATTCTTCACCCAATGGATACTCCCTTTCTAGGCTGGCACCTCTCTAACCATTCATGTATATCAAGCATTCATCAACATACATTCCATATCTTAATCATATTTTAATTTACTGTCTCCACCACTTTCGGGGTGTGTGTTAATTCATATCAGACTCCCAGCCCTGTAATCACAGAGGCTGGAGGGGGGTCTGTTTGTTTACATTGTATCAATTACAGTTAAGGCTTGCATAGTGTTTACTTCAAGAACAAAGTCAATTAACTTGTTTGTAAGTTATACATAGTAATGGAGTATCTTTCACAGGACAGATACAATCAATGGTTTCTGCAGACATTAGCTTAGAAGTTTTAACAGAAGAACTAAAAGATTTTTGTACTTGGTGAAACTGGGGGGGGGGGTCACTGTCACTTGGGGGAATCACTGTTAGTACCTTCTTTAATATCCCTACATAATCACCCTTTGCATTAATATTCAGTTTTGTAAAACATGCTTCTTCCCAGAAAACTGCACTAAAATTTGGCAATAAAATATGCATATTTATGATACCGTATTAATGATACCTGACAGTGTTCTTTGAAAATCTGTTGCCTTCGATGAACGGCTGTAATACATTGCACATTTGGATGAACAAAACTTTTAAAATTGCAATAACAAAATTTAACCATAATGTAATAGAACATAATAGGATTGTTATTTCCTGCAAAATTATTACACTTGCAGCAGCTGTCTTCCTTGAATTTTTGCTTTAAGACTAAACGACTTATTCCTCATTATTGTCTCATATTATACAAAGTATTCTAACAGGGCCTGGAAACTGAATACCATGTTAACAATACATACTTTAGTGAATTTATGTCCATATTGATGCTGAAGGCATACCTGAGATTGCATAACCATACTGTATATTTCTATTATACTGTAAGTACAGTCTCAGACATAATAGGATTTATTCATAGTATATTTACTCCACGGATGCAAGCATAAATATGTAAATGTCTGAAGCTTAGACTGGGAATTGCCTACTGCTGCTTTCAAGTCATGCAGCATTCTCTGCACTCTAAATGAAGGTTGACAGCAGAAAAGGCAGAGCCGTACTTCCAAGGAAAAGTATTACAGAAGGATCAAGCTTGCATATCATTAGTTTGCCATTGAATTATAATACAGAATGACAGTGGACACACAGTTGGAGCTTCCACCACTACTTTCTTGAATTGAGCAACTGTGTAGTGTGAGAGTGAACATTTTTGATTTGGGAAGGTCCCGTCACAGAGTGGTTTGACCAAAGAAAGCCCTCTTTTTATATCAAATTCATGTACCAAGTAACTCTGTGTTGAAACTAATCTAATTAAAGGGTTCTGAACTTGTTTACAAGTTGTTAAGAATGAACAGATCAGCAGAATCCCTACAGAAGCAGTCAGACAATATTTTTTTCCTGGAATAAAAATTGGAATTCCAGAAACCTGTTGGGTCAGATCGTCAGAGAAAATCTACATAGCTTGATTGACTTTACTGGAACTGTGACAGTTTTCACCAGCAGAGATCTACCCCATTGTCTCCTCATCAGCAGGAGTTACAGAATGGGATGTCACAAGAAAAGGCAAGTTTGTGATTAGAACTTCCTCTGAGGCAACAAACTCAAAGTCACACAATCATTTTTCAAAGTTGCAAAAAACAAACAAACTAACAATAAAAATTGCTCACAATGCAGTTGCTGGACCAAGAGAGAATAATCCAAGCTCAGCTGCTGCAGCTCCAGGTTTAAGCAAATATGTGAGTAATTGTCTTTAGCTGTGTATACATTTTAATTCACACCTTTCCAGCCACTTATGGCTTCTGCGAGCACATTTTTAAAAAAACAAATCAATTGCCCATAAAAGGTGTCAGATTGTCAACACTGGAAATGAAATCCTTTTGTTACTGATCAGACACCAAACAGCATGTGCAAGCTTACCAGGCAATTTACCGCTAGTGTTACCTGGAAGTGCACACCGCATGGTGAGAAGTTGTCAGGAACAATTCCTCCAGCGGCTTCCACTGCAGTGTGACCCTTCCCCACTCCATGACTTCAACCACAAACTAGCCCTTAGTCTCTTTTCTTTGCTTATGGCTTTGTGCCATTTCTCAGGCTGCCCCCTATACTGCCTGCAATGCTGTCTGGCACTCTGGATCCTCATTTACCAAATGTCCTCTCCTTCAGATTCCTCCTTAAAACCTCACTCCTCCCTCAGCATTAATAATGTCTTCAACTTCCATCTGAAGTGTGATCTTGTGTTTTTCTTATTTAGACTGTAAGCTTGTCAGGGCAGGGATGTCTTTGCATTTGTGAAGTGAAGGGTAAATTCAGGATACTACGCAACTGTTGTGTAATACTAAAATGAATGGGCCAGATCCTCAGCTAGTATAAATTGTCTTAGCTTTATTGATTTCAGTGAAATTCAGCTCACACAAACTGAGGATCATACCCAATAATTTTAAACAGTTGCCTTCGAAGTAAAAGGGTCTGTTAGAACCATCTAACACTACTTCTTCTGAGCTTCCTGACACAGTGGGACAAATTCATTCCAGGAATAACCACTACACCCCAAGATCAGCAATGAATTTGGCTCACTTAAGGGCCTAGCCCAGGGATGGGCAAACTATGGCCCATGGGCTGCATCCAGCCCACCAGGCCTTTTAATTCCCCTGCCAGGGACCAGGATCAGGGGCTTGTCCTACTCCAGCACTCCAGCTTGGGAGCAGGTCGAGGGCTTGCCACGTGGCTCCCAAAAGCAGCGGGGGGCTTTCTGCACGCTGCCCCCGCCCCAAGCAGCTCCCATTGGCCGCAGTTCCCATGGGGCAGTGCGCAGAGCCACATGGCTGGTACACGCCTCTGCATAGGAGCCATTAAGGGGGTATGCTGCTGCTTCTGGGAGCTGTGGGAGTGGGGCCTGCGGACAGGGCAGCACCTAGGGCCACCTGGTCGTGCCTCTGCATAGGAGGTGGAGAGGGGACATGCCACTGCTTCCAGGAGCTGCTTAAGGTAAGCGCTGTCCGGAGCCTGTGCCCAAGGACCCCCCAGCCCAGCCCAGAGCCCCCTCCCGCCATCTGAACCCCTCAGTCCCAGCCCAGAGCACCCCCTCCTGCACCCCAAACCCCTCATCCCCAGCCCCACCACAGAGCCCACAACCCCTGCCAGAGCCCTCAACTCCCCCCCACCCCATCCTGAAGCCCCCTCCCACACCCTGAACTCCTCATTTCTGGCCCCACCCCAGAGCCCTCACCCCCTCCCACACCCCAACCCCCAATTTCATGAGCATTCATGGCCCACTGTACAATTTTTATACTCAGATGTGGCCCTCAGGCCAAAAAGTTTGCTCACCCCTCGCCTAGCCCCTTGAAGACAATAGGAAGAATCTTTCTGAACTCAAACTTCAGACCAGGCCCTCAATCTCCATCTGAATGGACGTCTTGATACATTGGAAATAAAATCTACAGGCCCTGTCACTTTTACCTAATGAAGGACAATGACAACATTCCTTCTCATTATAATCTTCCTATAAAAACCCATCACAATCTTTACTGAACACTAAACCATCAAGTGTTGAAAGAAAAGGCAACAACCTAGAACTTAAAAATATAAAGGTCTTTTTAATTAAAGGTTTAAAACAGCAAGAAGGCACCAACGCATCTTTGTCTTATCTCTCAGATAAAGACCTCTTGGGCTAAGCTTGGCAAATCCTTATCTGACAGATAAAGGACCACTATCAAGATGGGCCTTATCGCTTAATTAAATCGTAATACTATGAACAATGAAGTCAATAATTTGTTATACAAGAGAGCACTTCAAATTGTGTCTGTATTGGACAGAGCATCTCTATTGGCTCTCTGTATTGTGGCTGCTGTAATGGGTCATGTTTCGTAACCTGTTCCTGGGCAGGAAGGAACTGAGTAAAAACAAAGCCTGTGATAAATAAATCTGCTGCAGGGCCGGCTTTAGGAAGTGCGGGGCCCAATTCAAACAGTTTCGACTGGGCCCTGGCAGGGATGACTTAAAAAAAAAACACATGTAAAAAATCACATAGGGCTTGTATTCACCGGGCGCTGCTCTGAGTCCTTGGCGGCACTTCAGCGGTGGGTCTTTCACTCGCTTCAGGTCTTCAGCGGCACTGAAGGACCAACTGCCGAAGTGTCGCCCAAGACCCAGAGTAAGTGAAGGATCTGCCGCTGAAGTGCCGTTGAAGACCCGGAGAGAGTGAAGGACCCGCTGCTGAAGTGCCGCTGAAGACCCATACGCCGCCAAGTGAGTAAAAATTAAAAAGGTGCCTCTAGCCAGGGAAGGGATTCTCACTGGGCGCGGGGCCCTCTTAGGCGTAGGGGCCCGATTCGGGGGAATTGGTGGAATAGGCCTAAAGCCAGCCCTGATCTGCTGGATTGACCAGATAAATGAAAGAACCCAGGAAGAAATTGATTTGACATATTAAGGGCCTGATCCTGCCAGCCCTTCATGTGTGGATGGATGTCAATGGAGGTTCTGCATATTGAACATTTATAGGATCTGGCCCAGCCAAAATGCAGAGGCAGCTCAGTAGCACAATGTAAAAGTGAATATATCCCTAAATCATTTTAAAAACATTGTGAAATCAATGAAACAAACACAGTGAATGAGAACAAACACCCAGGGGTGAGTCCTGATAGTAAATAATAGGACTATAGTTCACATCAGTGTAGCATTGATGTCTACATAGACCAGTGTGAGAGGAGAATTAACCCAATAACATACATCAGTAGTGTTTACACAGCAATGAATACCATAGTACAGTGATTTTCAACCTGTGGTCCGCGGATGCCTGGCGATCCACAGACTATGTCTAAGTATTCCAGAGAGGTCTGCATCTCCATTTGAAATTTTGTAGGGGTCAGCAAACAAAAAAAGGCTGAAAACCACTGCCCTAGTATCAAGATTTCTTTTTTAAAATCAGCCTTCCATGAACGTCAGAGCCAACCCAAAGTTATCTTGTTTGCTACACATCCAAGTGTATTTTTAGAAAACTGTTTAATACTTGCAGTTCTTTACAAATAAACCCATTATTAAAATAAAGCACTGGCAAGATCTTTTCACAGTATCAAATGCATGTGCAAAACATCAAATAACATCCATTGTAAAGGACCAGGGCCTAGACATTCTGGCCTGGTGATCACAGATGTGCTGGTGTCCGAATGTTGATGACAGCCATAAGACAGTAGTCCATGAGCAGGGGTCAGAAGAATCACTAGAGTCAGGGTCAATAAGCAAGAGTCAGGGTTAGAGTCAGGACTGGGTCAGAAACCAAAAGTAGTACAAGGTTGGAATCAGAAGGTAAGAGTGAGAGTCATCAGAAGACAAGATGTGATCAGGAGTTGCAACAGGCCAGAAAGCAATGTGGTTTCCAAGACAACTTCCTGGTGCACCCTCCAGGGTTAAATAATGTACTTGACCAATCAGAGGGCCACAGGCTATAGTAGAAAGAAAAACCCTGAGACATGAGGCCCGGTATGAGCCTGAGGCCTGAACTAAAGCAGCAGTCAGGCCCTGCTAATATAAAGCGAAGTTAGCAAAAATCAGGCTGAGAATAGAAGTCAGGCCCTGCTATAAAATGTGCCTCTTGCAAGTTCACAGAAACTAGCAAGAATAGGTTTGGTATTGCAAGACCACACACATTCCTAAGAAGTGCTAGGCACTGGACACTCATGCAAACACATTACAGAAGGGCATGGGCGGCAGGTATAATAGGCCAGGGGAAACTAAACCTCCGCTAACCCAGGCCGCCCGTGCAGAAGAGAACACCCCTGTCATGGTACAATTCCCCACTCTGAACCTTAGCGTCCAAAAGATGAGGTACCAGCATGAATTCCTCTAAGCTCAATTACCAGCTTAGAACCTGTAGCGCTGCCACCAACCAGGAATTCCAGTGCCTGGTACATTCTGGTCCCCCCAAAACCTTGCCCGGGGACCCCCAAGACCCAGACCCTCTGGATCTCAACACAAGGAAAGTAAACCCTTTCCCTCACCGTTGCCTCTCCCAGGCTTCCCCTCCCTGGGTTACCCTGGAAGATAACTGTGTGATTCAAACTCCTTGAATCACAAAACAGAGAGGACAATTCACCTTCCTCCCTCCTTCTCTTTCTCCCTCCCAGACTCTTCCTGAGAGAGAAAGTAATCCTGACACAGAAAGAAATTAGCTTCTCTGCCCCCCCTTCCCTCCTTTCTCCCCACCAATTCCCTGGTGAATCCAGACCCAGTCCCCTGGGGTCTCACCAGAATAAAAAACAATCAGGTTCTTAAACAAGAAAAGTTTTTAATTAAAGAAAGAAAAAACAGTAAAAATTATCTTTGTAAATTAAAAAAAAATGGAATAGGTACAGGGTCTTTCAGCTGTAGACACTGGGAACACCCTCCCAGCCTAAGTATACAAATACAAATTAAAATCTTTTCAGCAAAATACCAATTTGAACTCCTTTCAGCCAAATACACATTTGCAAATAAAGAAAACAACCATAAGCCTAACTTGCTTTATCTGTCTAGTACTCACTATTCTGAACTTATAAGAACCTGTATCAGGGAGATTGGAGAGAAACCTGGTTGCATGTCTGGTCCCTCTGAGCCCCCAGAGTGAACAACAACCAAAACTAACAGCACAGCACAAAAACTTCCCTCCCTCAAGATTTGAAAGTATCCTGTCCTCTGATTGGTCCTCTGGTCAGGTGACAGCCAGGCTTACTGAACTTGTTAACCCTTTACAGTCAAAGAGATATAAAGTACTTCTGTGCTATTAACTTTTCTTATCTGTTTATGACACCCCACTACAGGGTTATGGTGTAAACGCACTCCTCGAAGATGGTACAAGGACACACTGACCCCCTCGTAAAGATAAGGTTAGGATGACAGGGTGATGAATAGAGATGTATTGATCGAACCAACCTGTATAAGGTAAAGGGTTGTAACTAGCTATGTTAGAGGGGCAATATATAACTTGTTTGTAGCAATGTATAAAGAGGAGGCTCAGAGGGAGTGTCTTTGGCCAGCCAAGGGTGGAATGGAAAGTCCTGCCATTCACTGAGCTCAGTCCATTGTCACGGGCATACATCTCTTAATAGCATCCGACAGATTCTACGGGGACACTACCATGCTTTGGCGACAGTAAACCTGGGTGGGTGCCTTTGCTACTAAACCATGTCTTGTGGTCTTATTGGGCAGTTCAATAGGAGTCTGCTGTATAGGCTCTCAGTGCAGCACACAAAAAGAACACACATGCAACCAATGACTAACTACACAGGCTACTGTCATGCTGGACCCTTTGGGCGGTACTTCCTGCAGCACTCAATTTCTACAGTGTTGCCTGGATCTACAGACCTAGGTTCTAGTCCCACAGATCCTTACATTACCCTTCTTCAGGGGTGCCCCACTGTTGAGCCTGGTTAGTCCAGGTGGTCTTGATGAAAACTTTTGACCAGGTCAGGGGCATGGACGTGGACACCAGGTTCCCAGAAGTGCTCTTCAGGACCTTAGCCCTTCCAATCAGCTAGGTAGTACAGTCTTCCCCTCTGGAGTTTAGAGTTGAGGCCAGCCTTTCTCATGCCTTTGGACCTGGACTGGTGGGGGTGGATGTTGGGACTGGTCAGGAGAGAGGTCCTCTATGTAAGGCTTCAGGAGGGATACATAGAAAATAGAGTGTATTTTAAGTGATTGAGGGACCTGTGATTTGAAGGTGATGGGATTGATTTGCTGACAAATCTGGAACAGTCTCAGGCTAGGGGATGTCCTGTTTGTACGGAGATATTTTGCTGCAAGCCAGACCTTCTGACCCACAGTGAGAGCTGGGCTTTCCTGGTGTTGATGGTCTGTATAATGCTTGTAGTCCCTTTTCACATCTTTGAGGTGGTCCTTGAGCTCCTCCTGGATTTGATTAATTCATTGGATCCAGCCAGCGGCTGCTGGAGTCGGGAAAGCTGATGTGATACCAGACAACTCTGTGTTCTTGGGGAACCAGGGTGCAGTATCCAGCCTGACTCATGAAAGACACCCCTCCCACCCCCAGACTCTGCTTAAACCAAAACTCATCAGAGGGAAAAAAAATTGCAGAGAGTAGTGAAGGGTGTTGGGAGACACACCTAGACCCCTCCTGACAAGGGTGACAAGATTAAGACATCTCCATTAGCATACAGAATGGAGAGCAGAAACAACTCCCCTAGCCTCATCTGCATGAAAGATGGGACAGGAAGACATCTCAATTTACATACAGAATGGAGAACAGAGAACCACACTGAATTCTGGGACCAGAAAAAGCAGGGAAGCACTACATCATGAGAATCTCTGCTCCAGATGCTAATGAACTGATGTCTGCACACACCCAGCTCAGCAATTATCAGACCAATTCTAGTAATGAACCCTTAATTGATATCCAAATAGTGAAGCAGCCTAGTTGGATTGTGAGCTCCCTGGAAGAAAACACCACCCATAGCCAAGAGTGATCAGCTCCTGTTGTCTAGTCTAAAGGAAACCTTTGAGTCGTCAGCTTACCTATAAACAAATCTAGTGTTCTTCCTTGAACAATTGTATTTTCTCTACAAAAATCCCTACTCATCCTCTAGTCAGGGTTCTGATGCTTAGATCCAAACTAGGCATCAGTTCCACTGGAACTCCATCTTCTCCTGGCTGATCGTGTTAGGGACACTGCCTGTCTCCAGCCCTCACGATCCTGAGCTACCAGCATCACCTGGGAACCTCGACCAGTTCAAGTCTCATGGAGTGGGTGAGACACCCCCACTTCTCTCTCTCTCTCTGTTTTCCTTTCTACCTTAGGTATTAACCTTTAATAATGTATGTTATGTTGGTTTAGCCTCCTTGTGTAGTTATCACCTGTATTCAATAAATAACTTGCATGGTTAAGCTGGTTGCTTCTCTCTCTCTGCTGAACTTTACTCTTTTGTGTTTTTAGCTTTCCCCCTTCACTCTACAGCAACGCTTCTTCTACCTAAGCTAAAGATCCCTGCAGCGCCCAAAATACTGTGGGGTTTGCTCGTCAAGCAGTTTACTGCCAGTACAATTGTGTTGTGAAAGTGGGAATAGAGACGTGCGGAATCTGGGACACATAAGGGTAACAGCTTGAAAGTGCTGCTTCATCCAGCCCAGTGAGTCCAGAGACATATAAGGGGTCAGCTTGACAGTGCTGATTGACCCGGTCTGCTCAGACTTGCTCTGTTAATGCATGTGTGGGTGGGTGTGTGCTCATCCGGTTCTGGGGCTGGAGAAACCCAGCCCTAGGGAACCGAGGTCCTGCAGGATAGCTCCATTCGGAGGGGACTTGCAGAAGGGAGAAGTAGAGCTCTGTACGAACACACAAGTGACACAAGCAGTACATTGATAGAATTACAGAATCCCCTTCCCCAGAAAAGTAACCCAAATAAAACATACCCCAAAGTAATGGGCAAATCTGGTAACAGATGGAAAGGCCAGGTGGAAGTGAGGATGGAACCCATAATTTGCAAAAAAAAAAAGGGGATCTGCCCCATGGAGGCGTGGTTGGTAGTGTTGTATGAGAACTCGGTATAAGGATGGAGGGAGAGCCAGTTATCTTGATGGTAGTTGACAAAGCACCTTATGTATTGCGCTAATACTTGGTTCACCCCGGCTGACTGCCGATCTGGCTGGGGGTGTGATGCAGAAGATGTAAAAGGCTGAAGGTCCATTAACCAGAACATTTCATGCCAAAAGCATGAGGCAAACTGTGGGTCCCAGTTTGAGTTGATATCGTTCAGAAGCCCATGAAGACGGATCATGTGCACCACTAGGAGTCGAGCCATTGTTTCAGCAGAGGGCAGGCAGTCACAGGGGATGAAGTGTGCCATTTTGGTCAGTTGGTCTATAACAGTCAAGACTACTGTGTACCTGAACAAAATTGGGACGGGCCCCTGGCGGTCTGGCCTAGTGGTCACAGCTGGCTGGTGTCCATACATCAAGGACAGCCATAAAAAAGTAGTCCATGAGCAGTGGTCATAGGAATGGCTAGAGTCAGGTTCAAAACAAGCGTCAGGGTCATACTCAGGCCGAGATTGGAGACCAGAGATCAGAGGTCGTGCCAGGCTAGAATCAGAAGGCAAGAGTCAGGGTCAGAGTAAAGCTGGAGTCAGAGACCAGAGATTGGAAAACAGGATGTGGTTTGGAGTTGCAGCAGGCCTGAAGTCTATGAAGATTGCCCAGGGTTAAATAGTGCACTTGACCAATCAAAGGGCTGCTGGGTTCTGTGTCACACTATCTGGAGCAGCACGCAACTGTGAGTGCCCACTTCAGGGCAGACTGTCAAAAATAGAGCAGACACCCCAAACTGGTGGCATGTTCTATAATTAGATTTCACCAAGCCAGTAACAAACGTCAACTCTGGATCACTATACCACCTACCATAGAGTCACAGACAGTCAGTCCCCTTAGACTCTCCAGTCTATCTTGCCACCCTGGCAAGCTGGACTTAGTGATAAATGGTCAGTCACACCAAAAATCACAAAACATTCAGGTTGCTTCCAGTCTCAAGAGATCAGTCACTTACCCCAAATCAACTAGTACTCTAGATCTTACAAAGACAATTTGCTGTAACCAGTCCTGTAATAAACTATCTATCTAAAGGTTCATTAGCTAGAAAAAGAAATAAAAGAATTATTTACAGGTTAAAGCAAGCAAACATATACACACAAATAACTATGATTCCTAAAGATGACAGAGATATGATAAACTGTCATTTCAAAATGTCTTTCAGGGTGGACCCAGGGGGCTCCCGTGGTGAGCTCTGCCTTTATTTAATGCCTCTGGCCCTGTGACAGTTCAAACAGCAACGAGAAGATCAATTTTCCTGTGACCCTGCTTTATCTTTTACTTTTGGCCTCCCAGTCCATGAGACGAACTCCCTTGCACATAACATTTCCAAGGTGGGATAGGGCCTGTAATCGTGCGCAGACTCACCCTATGGTGCCTCCTGCTGGTATCTTCTGGGAATTAGCTCTCCAGCCGTCGAAGCGCCCTCTGCAGGCTGAAGTCTTGCCACTCGCTGCTTCTGGCCCTCGTGTCTCTCCCGAACCCGGTGCCCCTTGCACGCTGGGGTGCTGCCCCCTGGCAGTACACCCCTCAGTCTCTGGGTCTCCCCTCCCCAGGGAACCCCCACCCACTATCCCCACCTCACCTCAGTATATGGCTACAGCTAGCCCCCATCTATCCCCCTGCAGTCTAATTGCCACTCATCACAGGCAAGGAGGAGTTTGGACCTGCTGCCTCTGCCTAGCCTTGGGCTGTCCTCTGCAACCCCAGTACCTGTTTGGCCTTATACTAGGCCGCAGTCACAGGGCCAGAGGTCTGGAGCTCCCCAGCTCTTCTGACCTTCCCCCAGCCCTGCTCCACTCCAGGTACCTTCTCTAGCTCCCCAGCAGCCAGGCACGTCTCCCTCTAGAGCTAGGGAAGACTGTGTGTCTGCTCCTGGCTTCTATGGGGCCAGCTGAGTCTGTTTGGGGCATGGCCACTGCTGTGGCTGCCTCCCAGTCAGCCCCACCTAAGGGTCCAGACCCAGCCCTCTCCAAGGGCTGGCTTTTAATCCTTTCAGGCTGGGAGCAGGTGACGACCCCACTACAGGGCTATTTACCAATCGGGCCATTTACCAATCGTTTGTATTGTGACATTTCTTAATGGCCATGCCTGGGTTCACAAGTTCAGAGCAAACATTTTCAAAGTTGTAGAGCAAAACTTACATATTTCCTTATAGCCTGGAATACTGACATTAGAAGTGAGAGTAATGCATGTAGCAATTTACAAGCATTCCATACAGCCTAAACTCTAAATACATTCTTATCAGACTAATATCTGTTTTGAACAAAACTAACATACACATGAGCTGGTTTGGTTTCCTGCTGTGTTTGTCAGTTCTTAGCTAATGCCTATGGCCTTGGCGAGAGCTGGCACTTAGCTTACCAGTGCCACATATTGTCACTCTGGACCTTCTGGGTGGTACTGCCTGCGGCACCCAGTCTCCACAGTGTTCCCTGGCAGTAGCTCTGCCTGGCCTTCCAGTGGCAATGTGGGAATATTAAACATCCCAGGTTCTAGTCCTACAGCTCCTTACCTCCGTTCAGTCACTAAATTCCAGCAGGATACAAGATCAGGCTCAAACCCTATCCCATACTAATTCTGAACTCATGTCCTCCCAATCCCAGTAGGCAGAAGCCTGACCAAACGGACAGATCCTGCTGCATGCTCTTTAGGCCAATAAATCTAGATTCTGTTCTAGCAGTGGGTGAGGCGAAATACAAAGTAGAGGCCCTGTAATGCCTGCAGCTCCCACCCCGCGCTGGGGAAATGTAGACTGTTAGAGAGTCCCTGAGACCACCTGCTGGAGTGGTTCTGTAACACAGACCTCTGTCTGCTAGGAGTAGGACATCAACATACTTAGTGCTTGTTACCAGGGTGATCAGTGTAGTATAAGCACTGAGTGTTGGATTTCAGTCCCACAGAAGGCGATGGGAGCTTTAAAATGTATGTGATTAGTGCTGACAATGGGGTTAGAATGGTACATTAAAAGCAGATTAAGACAATCCCTGACCACAACTAATGTCAATGGAAGAAGGTCAGGGCCCATGATAGACAGGTTATCACATAGCAGTTAGATGCTGGAGCTACATTCTCAACAGTGCCTAGTTGTAAGCCACCTTTCCATCTGCCCAAGGACCAAAATTGCCCATTGGTGTAATGAGAGCAGCCACAAGGCTGCTCCAACTTGTGTCAGCTAGAATGGTCCCCCTAGGGAACATTCTGCAGGCCTGAATTCTCTGGAGCTCAGCATGATTGGGCCATCATCATTTCCACTCCACACTTCAGGCCCGCCCTCACACAACCCCTGCACAGAACAGGGGAGTGGGTAGCATAAAGCCTGGGAAGCCCCAGCTCTCAATTTAGGATAGTTTTAAATATACTTTGTGCTGCTAGTGTGATGCAAAGGGAGCTAACTTACGGCCAAAGGTCTAGCCTTTGGATTTCAATGCTAGATCTTCCTGGTAAATTACACTCCTATATATGCATTCTCTGGTCCCTGTAGGACCCCAGTGCCCACAACTCCTGCATATTTGGCAAGCTTTTCTCTACATGCCTTCCAAATTTTAAAGGGCAGAACATCAACAGTTGGTAATTTATGCCAGAAAACCACAATGGACCAAATTAATCCCTGATGTAATTCTAGTGAAGCCAACAGAGTTCCACTAGGGAAGCATTTGGCCTAGTATTTATTTTATTGAAATTTAAGAAATACACAGCATAAATTAAAGCAGAATTAATTATTGCTATTTATTATTTGCACTGCAGTAGTGTTTACAGGCCCCATCGTGACTGCAGCCCCTTTGTACCAGGTGCTGAGCCACGAGCTTATATGTGGGGGCACATTTCTCTATGCCAGTGCAAAACTCCACTGAATTCAGTGGGGCTCCATGTGCGAGCAGGGCTCCGCTCAGGTGTATGAGTTAGTGGATCTGGGTCACATTAGAAAGTTGTTGCCCTGAAGAGCTTAACACTGAAATGAGATGCAACAAGTGGGTTAACAACCAACAATAATGGGGTGGTAAACAGGATGAAGACTACAGTGATAAAACAAGCAGACATACAGTTCAGCTACTGCACAACATGGTTATTTCAGATTTCATTGCAGAATTGTTTTGTTTTGCTTTTCATATTTATGTTAAATCCTCTGCCTGTTTCCTTTAATCTTCTTTCTGTTCCTTTTTCTGCACTTATCACTCTGGGAAATGTCATTAAAGATAATGGCTGTCTTATATGTGTGTATATCTTTTAACTCGGCTCAAGGTCAGCAACAACCAATATGCCAGTCATCAGTGCACAGATTGACTTTTGTCTTTTGCTTTTGTTGCCTAAGCATTGTCCCACTTGTGGGATGCATGCCCTAGTGCATCTGGGGTTTGGAAACCTTCAAGAAATGCCCTCTTTGTACCATCAGAATAGTATCAAGTGCCCAAAGCAGGATGAAAAACTTAGCCCCAAGTGTGATATCAGTTTAATATAACATGTTTGTTTAACCCTCTATATGTCTGATATAGTATAACCCAATGAAAATGTTTAATATACAGTGCTGGTCATTAAAAGCAATCAAACTCGTAGAAAAAGAAAACAATAAAGAAAATACTATAAATGTCAATTTATACATTAATGCTGTGTCACTTTGAATGCTGTTTTCAATTAACACAATTTTCCATCTGAGAAATAGAAGAGGTTCAGCGAAAATCTGTAAAATTATTAGAAGCATGGGCAAACTTGTATCTTGTAATGGCTTTTCATTGGGGTTCATTGATGCAATCATCAAACCTTTCCTTAAGGAGCATAGGCAGGTTTAATTCACTCTCCTGTTTGAAGGGAAACCTCAATGAGTTTTCTTTTGTGTTGCAAAGCATCTACACAAAAGGAAGGCTGACACCAAGATGTACTGGGGGAAGTCCTGGCCCCACTGAAGTCAACAGAAGTTTTAGCATTGATTTCAGTGGGGTCAGGATTGTACCTTCTGACTCCGTAAAATTCAATCTGAAGGGTTGTGTTAAAGTACCAGCAGGCAGTTCCTGCAGAAGGACTGTGTGTTAAAATGCAGTTAATTTTTGGCTGTAAGTCTGGGTGGGTCCCAGGAAAGAGACAAAAAGTAAGTCTCTAATCATTATGATTGAGACGAAAACCTCAAGGAGGCGGCTGAATTTACAAATTTACATTGACATAACTACATTGCTCAGGGGTGTTAAAAATCCACACTCCTGATTCATCCTGAACGACAGTTATACTGACCTAATCCCCAGTGTAGACAACATAGTCTATGATGATGGGAGAGCTTCTCTTGTTGACATATTCCACTTCTGCGAGAGGCAGTAGCTAACTATACTGATGGGAGAAGCTTTCCCATTGGCATTGTAGTATCTTCACTAAAGTGCTACAGGTTTTTAATGTAGACCTACCCTCAGTGTAACTGATGCAGAGATGAGACTGGCACAGTAGCCCTCAGAGGTGTGAACTGTCCATTCATCTCAGTGGCAGCTTATTCAGATGCCCTGTGGTGGTCAACACAAGTGATCCCTCTTTGGTGTCACCAGTGGGTGGCATTTGGAAATGCATCTTCTTCCCCTCTATAATCAAGGAGCTGAGCCCAAGAATTCTGGCTGGGCCCATGGGCATATTCAAGTCCCACAGTGAAGGAGCTAAATTCAAGAAGGCCATCTGCACAATTGACTGTGTAAATAGCATCTTATTTTGGTGACTCAATGGGTGGGATTTATCTTGCAGGTGGAGCTTATAGGAGTATTGCCATCTTTTTTCACCCAATCTGAGCCCTAGGCAGGGGGGGGATGCATGATCTAGTTGGTTTTTTCCATTTCTAAACACTAGCACAGCTGCTCAAAAAGATTTGTGAAAGCATTATAAAATTATCAGCTCAGACACAAAATCTGTTTGCCTGCACTGACCTCTACTTGGCACTGGTCAGGCCTCAGCTTGGAGTACTGTGTCCAATGCCGGGTTACGCACTTTCAGAAAGATGTGGACAAACTGGAGCAAGTTCAAAGGAGAGCAACAAAAATGATAAAAGGTTTAGAAAACCTGACTTACGAGGAAGCCAAAAAACCTGAGCAAATTTAGTCTAGAGAAAACAAGACTGAAGGGGACCTAATAATAGTTTTTACATGGCAAGGGCTGTTATAATGAGGATGGTGATCAATTGTTTTCCATGTCCACTGACGGTAGGACAAGAAGTAATCTGCAGCAAGGGACATTTAACCAGGTTAGCTATTAGGAAAAAACTTCTAATTATAAGGATAGTTAAGCACTGCACATGCTTCCAGGGGAGATTGTGTATTTTCGACCACTGAAGACTTTTAAGACGAGGCTGGAAAAACATCTGACAGGGATGATCTAAAGCAGTGGTTTTCAAACTTTTTTCTGGCAACCGAGTTGAAGAAAATTGTTGATGCCCACACCCCAACGGAGCTAGGGATGAGGGGTTTGGGGTGTGGGAGGGGCTCAGGGCTGGGGCAGAGGATTAGGGTGTGAGTGTGAGGGGTTCAGGGTGTGGGATGGGACTCTGGGCTGGGGCAGAGGGTTGGAGTGCAGGAGGGGGTCAGGGCTCTGGGCTAGGGGTGCAGATTCTGGGCAGGGGTGGCTCTATGTATTTTGCCGCCCCAAGCACAGTAGGCAGACTACCTTCGGCGGCTTGCCTGCAGGAGGTCCCCGGTCCCGTGGATTCGGCGGCGCACCTGCAGGAGGTCCACCGAAGCCGCGGGACCAGCGGACCTTCTGCAGGCAAGCCGCTAAAGGCAACCTGCCTGCTGCCCTCGCGGCGACCGGCAGAGCACCCGTGGCTTGCCGCCCCAGGCACGTGCTTGGTGTGCTGATGCCTGGAGCTGTTCCTGATTCTGGGGTGCGGCTGGAGATGAGGGGTTAAGTGTGCAGGACGGGGCTCTGGGTTTAGAGGGGGCTCAGGGCTGGGGCTTGGGGCACAGGCTTACTTCTGGCGGCTTCCGGTCAGCAGCGCAACCGAGATGCAGAGGCAGGCTTCCCACCTGTCCTAGCGCCATGGACCGCACTGCACCCTGGAGGCGGCCAGCAGCATGTCTGGCTCCTAGGCAGAGACTCGAAAACGACTCCACACAGCTCTCACCAGCAGGCACCCAGCTCCCATTGGCCAGGAACCAACCAATGGAAGTGTGGCACCAGTGCTCAGGGTGGGGGCAGTGTGTGGAGCCCCATAGACTGTGGCTGCCCTGCCTAGGAGCCAGACCTGCTGCTGGCCATTTCCGGGGCACAGTGCAGTGCGGGAGCAGGTAGGGACTAGCCTGTCTTAGCCAGCCAGCACCGAGGGGACTTTTAATGGCCTGTCAGCAGTGCTGACAGGGCTGCCACGACCCAGTGCCTTACAGTCCACGGCCCAGCACTGGGTCGCGACCCTCGATTTGCAAACCACTGCTCTCGAGTTAGTCCCGCCTCAGCACGGGGGGCGGGAGCTGGTCTCCTGAGGTCTCCTGCAGCCCTACATTGCTATTATTCTCTGATCGGATTTCAGCACATGACCCCAGCCCCGCCACCAGAGGCCCTTGGGCTGCCCTGGCAGATGGGTGCAGCACTCCCTGCTCTCTACGTCAGGCAGCGCAAGTGCGCTTGTCCTAGGCCCTGCACCCCCTAGGGACTGGGTTTGCCTCCGCTCTGAGCAGCGCCGCGCCGCGTCACTCCAGCGAAGCCAGTGTGCACGCCCCAAGGCAGCACGACTTCAGCCCACCGAGCTCCCTGAAGCACCTCTCCTCCAGCCCAGCGCCAGCAGCCTTATGCGCATGCGCGCCGAAACCCGCAGCGCTGTCTCCAGCATCCCCGGCTGTAGATACACGCCTCTCCAGCAGACTGAGGCTTACGTCACCAAGATCGGGGCCATCACTTTTGGCGCATGCGCATTGCGTCTCAGTCTTTTTTGTATTTCCGGTAGAGGCAAGTGTGGCGCATGCGCTTATCGTGACAGCCTCGGTGAGGCCTTCCTCAGCCAGCCAACCAGCGGCCTTTCCTTGCCTTCCGATCTTGGAGGGAAGGGTTGGCCCTCCACTATCCCATCATGCGGTGCGGCCGCGACCCCCAGCCGTCAGTGGCGGCCGCCATGTTGTGCTAGTTTGTTGTTCCCTTGCGGCTGGTGGTGCGGAGCAGGCGGCGGGAGGGCGGAGTATCCTCGCCCTCTGCAGCCTGGCGCCGAGCGGGGCCTGCGCCCGAGGCTTTCCCCCCACTCTGAGCCCTCATTGCAGCTGCGGGAGACACCGCCAGGAGCGGCCGCCGCCCGCGCAGGAGGAGGCGCCATGGCTGCTGCCTTGGGAGGAGCAGGTAGCTGAGACCTGCGGTGCGACTGTCTGGGGAGGGGGCGTGGGCAGCGGTGGCGCTAGGAGTTATGGCGCGGGCCTGGGGGGACTGCGGGGGAGCCGACGAGAGCTCTGGCCATGGGACCTAGCAGGGGGCGGGGGGCTTACGGCGCTGAAGGGGGCCTGCAGGTGGCGTCGATGGGGGTCTCCTGAGGGGTGTCTCCTGTCTGGCTTCTTGTGCTAGGGGTCATAGCTTCCCCGAGCAGAAGCGCTGCGGAGCGAAACTGAGTCAGTTCTGGTCAGTTTCGCGGTTGCTCGACAGGCTTCGAATAACTGATCAGGCCCGTCAGTTGCTCTTGTGATACCTGGGGAAATTGTGGGCAGCAGCCAGGGGGCTGGTGTGGGAAACCTGAAGGTCTCACTGATTCACTTTTAGAAAGATCTTTTTCCATTCGTAAGGGCTGTACACTTTTACAAAATGAAAGTTTCTATAGTTTGTGGTTTTGGCTCTCTCTTGCCAGGAAAGGCTTCTTTCTCACCACTAACACGGCAGATTTCCGAAGCTTTGGACTGGACGGGACCTAATAGGTCTATTTTCATCTCGTATCTTTATTCAAAGCCTTTTGTTCCAGTGACATTTATAATCAGAGTATCTGACTACTTGGCCAATATTAATAACTTATCCTAAAAAACACCTTGTGAGGTAGTTATCCCTATTATACAAATGGAGAATTGAAGCACAGGCAGATTGATTAACTTGCTCATAGTCACATAGAAAATGTGTGACAAAGCCAAGATTTCAATGCCAGAATTCTTAACCACTGGGCCATTCTTTCTTGAGTTGTATGAGTATAAAATTAAAAAGCATATTGCTTTCTCTTGTCCTATTCTAAATGTCTCAAACAATATTTTACATATCTACAAAATGCAATCTTTAAGAGTTAAAGATGGAAAAGATATGCTGGGTCACATCTAATCAGTTCTTCAGAAAAGTTTAATGTAAAAATGTATTCAACTTCTCCCTACCCTCTAGTTCTTGGGAATCAGTTTCATTAGGAAATATACTTGTATTTAAATGCTTCTAAACAGTTTTTTTACAGTTGGGTTAGCTGATAGGATGCTGCCCCTTTGGTAGAAACAATGGCAAGTTATGATTATCATTTGCACTAATTATGAGCAAACCCAGTTGGGAACAAGATTTACTCAAAGAAACTGTCATAGTGCTGAACATGGGTATCCTTGTCTACACAGAAGTCAAGTAACGTCATGGTAACCGTAGCTCAATTGTTAAAAAGAATATAAACATAATTACAGTCCCTAGTGAAGACAAACCCTTAAAAGAAAATGATTGTCAATATTTAATTGTTAAAAGTTGGAAAAAGTGTGGAGGATTTTGTGGTAGGATCAGAATGCGAGCAACATGGGTACAAGTATACTGATTGTAAATACCTTTGAGGGCATCAAATGTTGTCAAATAGTGTTTTGTATGTTTTTTTCAAAACCTTGAGGTGACTAGATAAAAGAAACTAGTGCATTTGTTATGTGAAAATGAACTCTGAAAACTTGAGTTCTGTTACTGAGGTTTTTAAAATTCACATTGTAAAAACACTTGATATTTTGTGGGAAGGAAAAATATGTCATTTTTAGGTGTATTTAAAAACTGTTGCAAGCTGCATGTGCATTCTTTTGTGTGAAAACGTGTGCATGACAGGCAAGATCAGGGAGCTGGAGCTGATCAAAATGTTGTTTCAAGCTACAATTATATTATTATTTGTCCTACTGAAGTGCCTAGGAGCCAAACATGGACCAGGACCCCATTGTGCTAAGTGTGGTTCAAAAAATGTTTGTTCAGTGTCAGCATTGCGTTCAGTAATGAACAGAGGTTGGGAAGATGTGGCCCTTGTCTCAGTGAGCTTACAATATAGGCTATGTATTACTTAAAAAAAAAAAAGTGTTGCACGTTGAAATAGTTCTCTCAATGTAATATTGTAGTGTAGACAAAGTGCACATAAAGACTGTCTCAATGTAGCTAGTAGATGTGAACCCCTGGTTAGGGTGGTGGTTAAATATATTGTTCAATATTCCAACATCTGAAACTGTGCTAGATGCTTTAATGTACAAATAGAAAGACGTAATCCCTTTCTGAAGAGTTTGCAATGTAATTTTAAACAAGTCACAGTAGTAAACAGTAGGTCAGGGATGTGGTGAGGAACACAACAATGAGGTCATATTGTTACTCAATTTAGGTATGTGTGCATCTTAGTCAGTTTTTAAAAAAATATGCATTAATGTTGTAGATCCAATTCTTGTTCCCATCGCAGAATTGAGTTTAAGGAATGAGGAGAGGAGAGTAATGGCTGGGTGGTCTAGAATAGGGTGGCCACTTCCTGTGTACGGGGTTATACAGTAATGAGACATGGAGATGGTTGTGGGAGAAATGAACAGGTTGGTGTTATTAGCTGGGTAACCAGTGAAGGACAATGTTGGTTGCTGTGGCTTTGAAAGTAAAGATAAAAGTTGAAACTTGATGTAGTGAAAAAGCAGGGAGCCAGCGAAGGAGTGCAAAGAGGGAGTATGAAATGGTCAGAGCTAGTGAGACAGATAACTTTAGCCAGGTGCATTTTATGCTGACTGGAAGGGAAGTGAGGTCTCAAGGATGCTCTGGAGGAAGGGGTTATAGTAGACCGTTAGGGTTTTGATGAGAGTTGGAGCACTTTGAATAGAGAAGGGTTGGACCTACGAGAGAGAAAACATAATTTCTGCCACTAGTACTCTAGCATCCTTCCTCTCATCTTTGCCTGTGGTTGGCCATTGCACAGTTCAGAGCTGTACTGCAAATTCTGAACGCTTCACAGGTCCTGTTGAAATTGTTTGACTCACTTCACTGTAACTTAATTTCTCTTGACAATAAAAGGCAGAACCTAGAGAGAGATTCCATTTTTGTGCAGTCAGATGGGCCGAGTTAGAGTTTTGAAAATTACACAGATCTGAGGTCAGGACTAGTTGTATCCAGTCATGGACCAGTGCGAATAAGGCATTACTACTTTTAGGAACTAGTGGAAGATAGTTTTCATTTTCATGGCTAAAACCAACTCTTTTCATACCTTTGGAAAGCTGTCCTTGAAAGTCTTATCATTCCGATTACAGTATTCATAAAGTGCAAATGACTTCATTGGGAGTATCTCAATGAGTAGGTGCTCACACAAGCATAAGGATTGCACAATTTGGCCCTCAATGAGTGTTCTTCAGATCTTTTTGCCTCTTCAGTACATACAGACCATAATTTGTATATAATTGTAATTTGACAAAATAAGCTATGTCAAATTATGTACAGTTCTGCATGTGATATTTATTGAAATTCTTTTCCATTTTTTGTTTTGTTTTTTAAAGTCTTGGATAGCTGTTATCAGTCTACTTAATGATTTGCTACAGAAGATGTTGTTTATGGCAAACAATTAGCAAAGAATATTAATTAATAATGGTACATATTCAGGGATTATGCACTGCTCTCTTGCTGATCATGGATCTAGGACCAGTGTTTGGAAAAACTACTAATTCACACAAATTTCTAAGCCCTGCCAGGTAAAAGAGAATGGAACTTAAAGAAAATATATTCATGTAATTCTGATTAGCTGTTTCTTCTCCCATCTCAGCTTTAACAGTTTTAACAGCCCATGTTTCTCAAACACACTAGATACTAAACGTTTACACCATCTGAAAACAGAGGTTCCAGATTTTGAAAAAGTAGCAGTACTGGTTAGACTCTAGCAGTTGTCGAAATAGCTGATGCAAAGTCACATTGAATTAGCCTGGAAAGATGGTACAGTAATTGAGTTTTTCAGCTTTCCCTCTATGTTAACAAAAACTTCCTGCCAGAAACAGTGCCAGCTTGGTTAGTTTGTTAAAATACCTGTTGAGGAAGCAGTTAACTAAACATAGAAGCAATTAAGAAAATACTTCTTGCCTACTGAACATTGGATTATATTGTAGGATATAATTTTACTCCTGACTTTTACATATGTCTTTTGGACAAGGAGGAAATTTACAAAGTTTTTTTGATTTAATAAAATAGTGGGACGTTACATGGTATCAAATTCTTGTACTTTGACCAGCAGTAATGAGAAGCATTGAAATGAAACGAAACATAAGGGTGGATTGATTTAAATGAAAATGCTTTACGGTAAAGCATGGTTATAAATTTAGTTTAGCATTTGTACTTTTTAGTTATTTTCCTAAAGAAAGGTTGGTTCTCATTGATTATTAAGTATTAAAACAATATGGTTGCAATTGAATATAGCCTCTGCATTAAATTTGGCGCTGCTTTTTGCTAACCAGCAAGATCTGCTATAGCTACACACACTTATTTAAGCAGTTTTATAGCTTAACTTACATTTTATTCAGATGCTTAATTTTTACATTTTTATTATGTTAGAAAATGATTCTTATTTACTAGGTGATTTTTTTTACTTATGGTTTTCAAGGTCTATGTGGATGGAAATTTAATTAAAAATACAAGCAGCATCTTAAAATTGTTTATTTTTTAAATAAAACTACCTGAAATGTGCTGGATATATAAGAAAAAAGATTTATTAAAACATGTTGTGCTTAAAAACTAACTGATATAGTCAACAAAGTATTATCAGTCTTATCTTTAGTTAGTGAATTGTACTGCTTGTTTTGAGGTCATTTTCTTCAAGATTTTAGAACTAGTAAAACTCATCCTTTCACACTTAATTTTTATTTGTAGGTTGGAAAAGAAAAATAAGGTTTCCTGCTTTTTCACCTCCCATTTGGTTTCTTAACTCTAGTTGAACTGAACTAGTTGATTCAACTGAAATGGAAACATTGTTTCTGCATCTGCAGAAGAGCTACTGCTGTCAAAAACTGGTTTAGCCCTTCAACCGGTATTGGTTCCATGTGCTTAGTGACTTCCACCAGTTCAGTGGTTTGACTTTCTTTAAACTTGGCAGCAAACATGTATGCTTACTATTTTTGAAATTAATTTAAATGATGTTAATTGTAGTAAATTTAGACCTTAATGTAGGTTGTCATGATTTCAAATTTAATTTTAATTAGGTTTATTTAAAACAATGTATTTCATTTAAAAAGTCCAGTTGAAATAAAAAATGTTTTTTATCCCACACTGAAAACTTACAACTTCCATACTGTTGGAGGCTTGCTGGCTATTTCTGTCTGGTGATTGTGTGTATGAGTGAGGGAGAATGGTATTGTGAAAGTAGAATGAATTGTATTGTAAAAATAGAAAGGATTAAAGAAATGCTGTCTGTACCTTTAAGCAAAAGAGCTGAAATGCTGCAATCCAGGTGTCAGGAATGCAGACATTAAGGAAGCAATAATTGCTCCATTTAAGGGCCATTGGTGAAGTATTATCCTTAGATTGATAAGAGTTAGTAAGGAAGTAGGATATGCATGCTGTGCGCCAGGTAAATTTTACAGTTTTGCTCTCTTTGTTCAGTTTGTGCCCTTTTATCTGTGTAAATAAGATAGTTTGTGTCTTGCATGGTGTTCACATTATCTGGATGTTATTAACAGAGCGCTGTGCTAATAAAACAGAGTGGTCTGACAAACTGTGAGTCCTGAATCTAATTTTCACAATTTGGAGGCCCCACCGAGATGGCAACCGTCTTCACTGGGCCGTGTGATTCCTGACTGTTTTTGTAGGATGACCGTGGCAGCCGGCACCTGGACATTTGGCCCGAGCGGTCCTCCACCAGAACGGAAAGGCGCACGACCACAGTGAGGTCTACGCTATTGAACCTGTTGGTTCCCACTCTGTTCTGGTAGGGATCCCGGGATCTGACATCAGGAATCTGGTCAGGTAATTATTTCTGTGTTTTGTCCGGACTGAGGACTGTCCTGTCTCTGTGTCTATCCGTCCTCCCTGTGGAGTGTTTGAGTCTGGATGTCGTCTCTATCCGGGGATCGGCCGACCAAGGGGTTCCTGTCCCCGTGGTCTGAGTGAGTGGAATCTGCACAATCGCAGCCGCACCGCACTTCGGGTAAAATCCCTGGTGTGAAAGCAAGGGCGATTGAGGCAGTAGCCTGTGGGCTCCTTTTGTGTGTTGCACCAGGCATCGCTCTGACGAACCCGAATTTCCTTCTTGTGCGATTAGTGTATGAAGTCCTCCTGTATGGGTAACCAGACATCTAAGTCGGGACAGTTCCTTAAATGAACGCAGGCTCATTTTATGTGTTTTAGGATGGGTCTGGACTCCTGTAAATTTCTGTGAAAATGGTCTAGGCTAACTCAGGAGGATCCCAAAACTCAGTGGCCACTGTTAGGATCTTGGGACAAAGACCGAGTGGATGTCTTAAAAGACAAACTCGGCCAACCTAAAACTAAATTGGCTAAAGAAGAGGTTAATTGTTTCATGCAGTGGGGGGAAGAGGCATATTGTAGGTGGACAAAATCAAAACTCACCTCTCTCAAATATTCAAATAATAAGTTAAACGCTTTATTAAAAGCCTCCTCTCCCATCACCTGACCGAGCACTCCCCTTTACCCCGTTCTTCAAACCCCGGATCGATCCCAACACCCTTCATACTCCCATCTCATTGTAAAAAGGACAAAAAGCCCCTTGTTCTGTTCATCTTTGTTGTCTGCCTCAAAAACTGATTATTTCGTGTTCCACTACCAGTTCAGCAAGGAGAGTTGGCTCCTTAACTAGCCCCCACCCTTCCTGGACCCTTAAACATTTCTTTCAAAATTGTGAAATGACCACAGTATCACACTAAAACGGTTCATTGAAGAAAAAAAAAAGCAGGATCGGGCCCAGACAAGCAGGCAAGCAACAGATAAAGAAATTGAAAAACAGGTTGGAAGCCCTAAGGGCATAGTGTCAGGAGTAAAAAAAAAAGCAGTAAGTGCAGGCACGAACCCCTGGAACAATACTTAAAATGGTGAAATCTGAGGTGATAAAGGTGTCATTTTGGGAGATAAGTGATTTAAGGAAAGAGTGAAAAGTTAACTCTACAGAGGCTGGAGAGAATTAAGCAGTTAAACTTTGTGAAAATATTTAAAAAGGACCATGTTAAAGAGAGAGAATTCTTGGTTTCTTTGCAGCCATTCTGAAGGAAAAATGGGCCCTTTTCCAAAAGAATACCTGTAAATAATCCAAATATATATACAGCTATGTAAAAACAAAGCAATGTAAAGGAATGTTAAGGAAAAGAAAATGTGTATGTATCTATTTGTCTGTGAAAATATGTAAAGTTCTAAGAATCTAAACCAGCACATCTGGTTTGTAAACCTCCTATTAGATGTAAGATAAATTGGTTTTGTTTTTGTTTTTAATGCCACTAAAAATTCATTTGACTCTTTAATTCAGAGTTGCAAAACCGACAGACCTTTTTGCAAGACACAGGTAATGAGTGTTGTTTGGCTTTGGGATTTAGCATTTAACCCTTAATGGGTAACTTGATTCTTTACAAAATTTAAGATGTTTTTAAATGAAGACCAAATCATGGCTGCAATAGGGCAGTCAAAATCGGGAGCAAAGGAAGAGATTCTGGAGTCTGGTTGGTTGTTTTTATGTAACAATAGCAGATAAGAGCTGTAGCGAAAGAATAAAAAATTAACAGTGACCCTCTGAAGCAACAGCAGAGGTGAGGTGCACAAAACAAAAAGAAGCCCTGGCCAAAGAAACAGGAGCAATCCGACAGGTGGCCCTCCAAAACCGTCAGGCATTGGACATAATGCTGGTGGCCAAAGGAGGGACCTGTGCTCTCATTGGAAAACAATGTTGTGTGTTTATACCTGACAATATCAATGAGGTAATAGATCGCTCTAGCCACTTAGAACAAATCGCATATCTTCCCCATAAAGAGCCAAGTTCTTTATGGAAGTGGCTAAGTAACCTTTTCAATTTATCTGGCATAGAAAACTGGTTGTTTCAGGGAGCCCTGACTATCCTGTTTGGAATCCTAATAATTTTTTTTTTTTGTATGTTTTCAGTTAGTGTTCTGTTGTATCCAAAATTGTGTAAGGCATGCCACCCAGGTGACTGCCCCAAAACAGAGTGCTAATATGATAATTTTAAATATCGCTGGTGAACAAAGAGATAAAGAATGGTTAATATGTGAAACCCAGAAAACGTTGCTCATGGCATAGCTTGACCGAAAGGAGGGATTGTGAAAGTAGAATGAATTATATTGTAAAAATAGAAAGTATTAAAGAAATGCTGTCTGTACCTTTAAGCAAAAGAGCTGAAATGCTGCAATCCAGGTGTCAGGAATGCAGACATTAAGGAAGCAATAATTGTTCTACTTAAGGGCAATTGGTGAAGTATTATCCTTAGACTGATAAGAGTTAGTAAGGAAGTAGGATATGCATGCTGTGCCCCAGGTAAATTTTACAGTTTTGCTCTCTTTGCTCCTTTGTTTAGTTGGCATCCTTTTATCTGTGTAAATAAGATAATTTGTGTCTTGCATGGTGCTCACATTATCTGGGGGGTGTTAGCAGAGCGCTGTGCTAATAAAACAGAGTGGTCTGACATACTGTGAGTCCTGAGTCTAACTTTGACAGTATGGTCTAATGTTTTGCTTGGAGGAGAGGTTTTAGCCATCTCATCCGAGTGAAATGCTTGAACACTGCATCTTAACAACAAGTATATAGGACAAGCTTTTTCTTAGCCTGCATTGGTATTGCTATAGGAAGCGTTAAAAGAACACTACTATGCAATCTTCCAGCTGATCCATCTATCACCCTAATGGAGTCTTTAAAGGGCAATTTTTTATTTTAGCCTAGTAAACAAGGCTTTATGTATTTTAGTGAAAGTTTTTGAAGGAGGAACTAGTAGATATGGAAAGAAAAATGAGATCTCCTTGCTCTGTAAAAACTTGTCCTCAGAAAATCTTTACGATTTGTTGTCCCTTGTAAGCAGGATAATACCTGTAAACATTACCTGCTATTCAACACTCAGAATCAAAAACTAATCAATCTACCAAATTATGGAAATGCGACTGTCAAACGCATGCAACAGTGCTCCCATGTACTAGAAAAATATAATGTAAGGAAAAATATTGCCAGCGAAATGAGCATAGTATGTTAAGAAACTTTAATGCATGTTAACGGATTGTTGGCCAATACCAGAGGGAGATCAAACTTATCTAACAAAATGGCTGACTTTCAGCCAGTGTGTGTGCAGTTTTGAACTGACTTCTTTCTTTGATAGGAGGGTTTCTTTTGTTATATTATTGTAGCGATACAGAGCCAAACAATGGACCACTTTTTTCCACTGATGTCCTTTAAGTCTTCCCTTCAGTTGGGAAATCCTGGTATGTTTTAGCATACAAATTTTCTTGTTTTCTTCCCTTGCCACCTGGGAAAGTTAATGTAGAGTGCTGGTGCCGTTAGTGAGTATCTTTCAGCCTTGCATCAAGTGCCTGATGTTATCCACGGTGGCGAGGTGGGAAGACGGAGAGAGTCATCTTGTTATCTCACTACCTACTGTAGGAGAGCCTCAGGCATGCATGTGGGCTGGTAGAGGCCACTTTTACAGCAAGTCTTGTGGTTTCTTGTCAGGTTGGGGTTTATTTTGTGTGTGTGAATTCTTCCTGCTGCTGTCTGAGAGTTGTGGAAAACGTTTGGCTGTCAGTCTTACACTACCTTAAATGGTACCTCACAATATGTACTAATTACTTATGCTAAACAATCCGTTTCATCTTGCATTTTGCTGTGACGCTGGGACTACTTTTCTCAGATGTGAAGAAGAATTCTGTGTGGCTCGACAGCTTCTCTCTCACCAACAGAAGTTGGTCCAGTAAAAGATATTACCTCACGCCCACCCCCCACCGTCAGTTTTACAGTTTGTCTTTTGTGCTACTGCTGATGCTGGGGAGCTTTCTTTCCCTCTTACATGTTATATTTTATGGGCAGGTAACCATGCTTGACATTAACATGAACTGCTTCATAAGAATTTCTCTGGGAGCATCATCCACATCCACATGTAAAGTTTGTTCATTTACTTTTGGTTGTATTGTGAATTCCTGATATAAAGGCCTAAAAAGGAGGGGTGCGGGGGACTAAAATTTTTGTAGTTTCAGAAATGAAAAATTTACATGATTGTGACTTGCTGTTCTCCAAATAACACTAGTCATACAATGAATAAAAAAACACTTTGATGTTTAATATCTTGCAAACCATAAGTGTTAGAAATGAATGCTTTTCACTTGGGGTTCCTAAATTTATTTCTGTCATTACTCTGTTCTTGACTACACAGATACTTGTAACCCTCTTATGGGCTCATCTAACAATACATTTCAAAGTGTTAAATCAAATTTTGATAGTACCATGGTAATTTGTAACTCTCACTTTTGGTCTGTAGATTTATTTGTATTATGCTAGGCATAGTACAGAAATGAAAGTAAGGTCCCTTTTCTCCAAAGACCTTACAGTCTAAATACATGAAACGACGAGAGATTACAACAGACAGACATGGGAGGCACAAGATAAAAGTGTGAAAATCATGATTCTTGTAATAAGCAGTGTCTAGCCATTTTTGAGTCTTTGGTAAGAATCATGGCAGAGGAAACTTTAATGAAAGATTTGAAAGAGGATAATGTAGCTTTGTGGATCTTTACAAGGAGTTCCTGTCATGGATAAGTGATGGCATGGGAGAAAGTGCAAAGATCTTTAGAGGACACTGAAGAGTGATAGAGAGGCTAATGGATAATAAAGGCTGGTAGTGTTGGTAGAGTTGAGGGGAAGGTCTACGGTAGAAAACTCTTGCTGGAATAGTAATGTTGATAAGGACTGTGATTTTTTTTTTTTTGAGACACACTTCTGTGCCGGGAAAAGCTCTGGTGTAGATTGTTACACCACAAAAGCACTTTTAAACTGGTATAATTTATTTTGTTCAGTATAAACTGTACTGTCAAAAGCCCTTTTTTTGCTTATTAGAGCTGCATCTATGGTAGTAGAGGATTTGTCAGTGTAGTTTCCCCCTTTCTAGTGTAGACCAGGCTGAAGTAAAGGTTGATAGCAGCATACATACCATTATAAGAAATAAGTAGGATGAGGTGAAGACCCAAAGAGCTATAGGGCTTATCTACACACACAAGTTGGTTCTATTGCTTTAACTATACCGATATAGTTAAAGTAGTATAACTCCCCCTTAGTGGGCACGGTTATACCAGTATAACCTATTCATCTTTTTGTACAGAATAAGCTGTACTGGTATAAGGTAACTTTTTACTAGTATAACGTGCCCATGCTGAGCGCTGTACCTGTAGAACTGTTGGTAAAAACCACACCCGACTGACACAGTTATATTGGTATAAAAACTACGTAGAGTAGACCATGCCTGTAAGTGTATGGTGAGCAGGGGAAAATAGAGAAAGTGGTGACATAATCAGAGCTATAATTCGGGAAAATGGTTTCTGCAGCAGTATTTGACTATATGGGGATCAAGATGGTATTTGGTAAGGCTGGAAAGGAGGAGGTTTTAGTGGTCAAGGAGCAAGGTGGTGTGAAGTCCTGGACAAAGATTTTATCTGTGTGGGCAGAGAAAAAGCTGAATCTTGGATGTTGTGGAGGAAAAAATATTAAAATGTAGATACTGCTTGGATGTGGAGTGCTGCACTAATATGCTAAGTAGTTGAGTTCCCTTGGTTAGGACCTTAAAAAATGGTGTATTGTTTCTTTGCCAAAAGAAATCTAGAACAATGCCTTTTGCACCTCATCATGCATGACTTGACTTTCATTGGGTTACAAGCTACTGCAGATAATTTTAATGGCATGGGAATGTATAGTGACTACCATTTTAGTTTGAAAACTATTGTATTAGTGATGACTGACTTAGCTGAGTTTTCATTATTTTTTATGCTCACCTTGCGTTTTCCATGAGTGTCATCAATGAAACCTGCATTTAAATTAGATAAAAGGAAGATAACTAGGGTTGGCCATTGGGTGGAGGAATTGTCACAGAAGGATGCCCGGTTGAATGGACTTGAACACACACAAAATTCTAAGTGGAAACTGAAAAGGTGTAGGTTTTTAAAGGCTTATTTCAAACCAAACCATCAAAAAATTATTCTGAGATTGGCCCTAATTTGGTACCCCTTTGTTGTTAAGAGGCAAATAATTGTACTTATTCTAGTGAGGAAAGTGATTATGTAAAAATGACACCTGTCTTATAGAAGCCGTTAAAACAAAAAACATGTTAATCCAAAGTTATAGTGATAGCCTTTTTTATACTACAACTATATTCCAGTTGGGGGTGAGGAATGGATTATTCTCTCCTCACAAGAGATGGTCCCTGTAAGTTACAGGTCAGACATATTAGCTGGGCAATATGGGAAGATTGTCTGAACGCTGCATGCTGCACCTGTTTTGTGGATAAATTTAGAACTTCAGTTTTCGAGGTTGCCAAATTCTCGCCACTTACAAACAAATTCACTTAAAAAGCAAAATATTTCCTGATAACCAGTCAGCACAACTTGGCTCTTTTAGGTAGTGTTTAAATACTTTTTACCATCTGAAATTTGGTTTCACTGCAGATGTAGCATACTTTCTGTTTGTGGGCTGACCCTTTGATTGTAAACTTTTCAATCAATGTGCTGACATCTTTTCCTACATTTGATTTCCCCATATTGCAGTCTCAACTTTATTAGCAATAAGACCTCTACATCTTACTTTTACTACTTCCTTACTAAGGCCAGACTACACCTTAACTTTTTGAATTAAACAAATACTAGAGAAAAATTGTAAAACCAAAAAGGCGTAGGACCGTAATTCCTAAAGAGAACAAATCATTGGATCAGGATTAGAAAACTTCTGCGCTTCCTATATATATTCCAGTAAGAACTATCTAATGTAGTCTTCTTCTTTACAGATGATGACTTTGATCAGTTCGATAAGCCTGGTGCAGAAAGGTCTTGGAGAAGAAGAACTGGAGACGATGACTGGGACAGGTAGTTAACTTTTTTCATGGTCAGACATTGTATTACATTGCTTTAGTTTCTTGGAGTGCCATTTTGTATTCTAATTCTTAAAACAATGCAAATTCAGATACTAATGAAGCTGTTGGCAGCTGTGTGTCTGTCAGTGGATGCTAAATGTTGGCAAACATATATACCTGCCTTGACAAGCGTAGAGTCTGAAGACATGAACAGCTACAATACAGCATAGAATAATTTTTTTTAAATGTTGGATATACGTAACTGTTTTTGCAGTCAGCTTTCTGACTACACTTACCTTCTCAATCATGGAATATTTAAAGCTATTTTAGCCAGTCTTTGGAGGCATATGCCATAAACAACTGATAACTTCTGTTAAAACTTGTGATCTTTGGCTACCTTTAAAAAAAATTGTGTCTTTAATCTGAGTCATTCTTTTTTTTGGCAGGGGGAGGGGGAAGGATGGGTGGATTTCTTTTAGATTTTCTGTTGAAAAATATAAAGCTATTGAAAAGATTTGAAAGTGTAACCAAATTTAGGGCTTGTCTATACTGGCAAATTTCTGTGCAGTAAAGCAGCCTTTTTGTGCTCAAACTGTGGGCGTGTGTACACACTGTCAAGCCACTTTGTGCACAGAAACTCCTCAGTTGCAGTGCTGCAAAAAAATCACCTCGAGAATCGTAAGGCTGTTTGTGCAGAGGCTCCAGTGCTTTATTGCCAGTATAGACACTTGATTGCGTTCTGTGCTGTAATTGGCCTCCAGAGCCGTCCCACAATGCCTCAAGTTACCACTCTGCTCATTGTTTTGAACTTGGCTGCCCTGAAGACATACATCACTCCCCTTTCAAAGCACCGTTTATGACAGCCATCTGGGACACAAAGCAAACCATTAATGTGGAATGCTTGTGCTGTTGAACACAGAGATGTGTCTGTGTGTGTTTGAGAAAGTGCTTTGCAGAGAGCCCAGGGAGGGAGGCAGGGGTTTCCCCCTCCCCCTGCTTCAGGACTGGTTGCTTCCTGCCGCTGTCTGAACTTACAAGACAGCATGCTGACATACTCTGTGGCCCTAAAACACACTGTCTTTCTCCCCGCTCGCCACACACAATCACATCCTGTCTCACTCTCCTCCACACCTCCCCCGCCTTCAGTTGAAAAGCAGCTGGCAATATAGTAGGATGCCTATGGAACAATGGGATTGGGAAACCTGCATCATATGATGCTGTGCCTGCCCCATGAGGCATTGCAAACCTTTCCCAAAGCACTCTGCGGCCAGTTGTACAGTGGGATAACTACCACAATGCACTGTTGTCTTTGCCATTGCAAAAGCTGCTAATGTGGATGCGCTCCAGCATCACAAGGAGCACAGTGTGGACACGCAAGAGCAGTTTAATTCCAGTGTTTTAATAAAAGTGGTATAACTTGTGGTGCAGAAACTTGCTAGTGTAGACATAGCTTTGCTTCCCAGCTAAGGGTATGTTCTTTTGTATTGAGTCCTACAATCCAACTACACTTGTCAAGCTACTTGCCAAAAAGATTTATACTTTCTCTTCCATGCTAGTAGCATAGTGATTTGTTCAGACATTTAGTATAGTAAAACCGATGTAGAGTCTAATCAAAGTCCCTAATTGATTTAATGCTTTTGTCTGATCTTTCACTCTGTTACAGTACAATTTTTATCCACTCTAAGGACATGTCTAGGCTACAAACTTTTGCTGCCGCAAGTTACGTGGGCATAAAGCTGCTAAAGTTAGTATATCGCTTGTGTGCATGCATTCTTGGCTCCTTGCATCAGCGCTGTGCGTAGTCACCAGAACTGCTTCTTTTGATGCACAGTGCAGTGCACTATGGGTAGGCATCGCAGTGTACAAAACTCTACTGTCCAGCGTAATATCTTTTGGGAGGTTTTGGCAATGCATGGTGGGGCAGAAACAAGTCACGCAGGGGTGACTGGGACTGTAGGGTCAAGTTCCCATCATACAACTTTCTACACCCCTTAGAGTCTTCTCTGTCTCATAATTTTTGTGCCTGTGTTGAAAATTCCGTGAACCTGCTGTGACATTCCCCAGGGTACAGTCTGGACCGGGGTGGTCAAACTTTTTGGTCTGAGGGCCACATCGGGTTTCAGAAATTGTGTGGAGGGCTGGTTAGGGGAGGCAGTGCCTCCCCAAACAGGCAGGCGTGGCCCGGTCCCCGCCCCTATCCGATCCCCCTGCTTCTTGCCCCTGACGACCCCCCAGGACTCCTGCCCCATCCAAACCCCCCATTCCCTCACGGCCCCCCCCCCAAACCCTTGCCCCATGCACTCCTCCAACTCCCTGTCCCCTGACCACCCCAGGCCCCCCACCCTTACTGCCCCCCCGCGCCCCATCCAACCACCTCTTCTCCTTGTCCTCTGACCACCTTGGAACCCCCACCCCTGATTGCCCCCAGCTGCCCCATCCACCCCCCCCCACACCCACCCCCTCTCCCTGACTGGCCCTGGAACTCCCGCCCCTGACTGCCTCCCGTCACCCCATCCAACCCCTCCTCTCCTTCCTGACTGCCCCTCCCCCCTAAGACCTCTGCCCCATTCAACCACCCCTTCTCGCTGACTGCCACTGGAACTCCCTACCCTCTGTCCAACCCCTCGCCCCCTTACTGCACTGCCTGGAGCACCGGTGGCTAGCGGCACAGCTGCACCATGACAGGCAACTATGCCGCCTGACTGGAGCCAGCCACGCACTGCGCAGCACAGAGCACCTGTTCAGGCCAGGCTCTGCAGCTTCACTGCCCCAGGAGCTTTGCTGCCCAGAGCATTGCGCCGGTGGCGCAGTGAGCTGAGGGTGCGGGGGAGAAGGAACAGCAGGAGAGGGGCCAGGGGCCAGATCAGGGGCCGGCGAGAAAGGTCCCATGGGCCGGATGTGGGTCGTAGTTTGCTCACCTCTGGTCTGGACTGTTGAACAGCTGTGTTCCCTCAATTCTCCCACTTGGTGTGCCTTTTACACTACTTCACTGTGAGAGCAAAAACTCCTGATCTGCCCCAACACAACCTCCTGCATGTAAATCTCTCCAGCTATACTGTATGAGTGTTACAGCCAACCACCCATGAATTATACTTTGGGCAACACCAGCAAACACCCAGTCCCAGACTTTCTCCCAGAAATGTGCATCTTGTATTGCCCAGTACCCTCCTGGACAGTACAAGCTCATATAAAGTCCATCGTTTCATTAATAGATGTGCACAAACCTTATCTCAAAAGGAGTTTCCCAAACACTTCAGTCTAAACACACACATGTTTAGATAAAACAATAAAATGAGTTTAACAACTACAAAAAAAAAGATTAAGTAATTACAAGTAATAAGGCATAAAAAGTCAGAATTGGTTACAATGAAATAAAAGGTAAAATGCAACTAAAAGCCAAAGTTTCTCTCACCACATGCTCTAGTAGTCCTCCCCTCCTTCCACTCCCCCACCCCCCAGTTCAGTGTTAATTTCCTTGACCTTCAGGTGTGGTTGATGTAGCAATGAAGGGAGAGATAATTTGGGGCCTCTGCTCCCTTTTCTCTTTATTTGAAAATAATCTCCCGCTGAGGTTCAGGAGACCACCTTGCATCAACCTAGCTGTGCACGTGTCTACACTTAAATGTCTACCGCTAATGTAATTTCTCCATTACACTGACATAGTAACACTAAGCAGTGCTGAGCCATGGTCAATGTATTGGGGTCGACGTAGCACAAGTGAAGACACTGAATTACCTATGTCAACCCTCACAGTCCTTCAGCAGCTGTCCCACAATGCCCAACACTGACCACTCTGGTCACAATTGTTAACTCCACTGCCAACAGGTTATGGTGGTCAGAAGCCACACACCCCATCCCTTAAAACCCTGCAAATTTTGAAATGCCTTTTCGCAATTGTCCATCTTGGCAAGCACACCTACCAACTTTCCACTGTTGTGTGGAACTGCTCAGCTGGCTCCATGTTCCAGGCTGGGCTGCACAGGAGATGTTGGATCTCCTGGGTCTGTTGGGAGAAGAGGCTGTGAAAGCACAGCTATGGACTAGCAGTAGAAACATGGACATCTATGAGAAGATTGCACAAGAGGTGCAGGAGAAGGGTGGTGACTGAGATCAGCAGCAGTCCCGTATGGAAGTGAAGAAACTGTAGCAGGCACATGAGGAGGACAGGGAGGCCAACAATTGATTCAATGCTGAGTCATGACCTGCCACTTTTACAAAGAGTTGCATGCAATACATGAGGGGGAGAACTCACCATCACCCCACATGCCACTGTGGATAGCTCTGAAGAGTCCAAGTCACAGGCGCCTGACATGGATAGGGAGAAAGTGGAGGAGGAAGAGGAGGGTGACATGCAACTGGAAGGTCTAGCTATGCCACAATCCAGCACCTGTTTGAGACTCCACTGCAGTCCAGTTGAGCATAGGCAAGCCTGATGCAGAAGAAGGAACCTTGTTTAAATTTGTTAATTTGTTTCCCGACTTAGGACACAGCTCTCGACTTTTCATTAATCTAGTTGTATGAGAAGAGGTAGTGGTACAACGAAGAGCTAGAGCTTTTATCTGCTTTTTGTGTCCCTGTGGAGTTAGGCCAGAGGTGGGGGGCATGAGGAACAGTTTGTTTATCTCTCAGGAGGATGTCCTTTGAATCGTTCTGAGAGATCTCGATGAAACTTCCATGGAGGTACACAGCAATCCTCTCCCAAAGATTTCTAAGGGGCTGCCTTATTTCTTCCTCTGCGGTAGTACACTTTCCCACGTCAATCAACAATGTCTTCAGAAGGCATCAAAGCAGTAAACAGACTAGCAGCATACGAGCCTGGGTGGCTTCAGGATGCCTGCAGCAGCTGTGCTCTCTGTGCTTTTGTTACCCTCACGAGTGAGATAGCAGCTAAAATCACCACCACCTATGGGAAATGCTGCTGCTATTCAGTGCCATTGCCCTGTACTCAATTTCATGCAACTGAGCAACTTCCTCCTCGTTTCTCATATCCCTGACAGGCCATACTCACCACAGCTGCCGAGTACAAGTACTCTGAAGCAGAACTGTCAATAAGCATGTCTTGTTTAAAAATTTACGGGAGCAAGGGAAGGTAGTTCCAAATCTTATCTTTTGCTTTCCATTTGTGACTGTAATGATAAACCACACAGAGGTACTTCATCTGTGGCTGCTGCTGTTGGGGGATTCCCCCTCCGCAGCCAAAGAACACCTTAGCCAGATAAGGAGGAAAAATAAGAGGACTTGGGATGATATGTTCTGCAAGTCAGTACTGAATCAGACAGTGAATAGAGGGTCTGGAAGATGAATATTGCAGATTGTATGGAGAGGGAAAGAGTGGACAGAAGAAAAGCTCAAGAGTGCCAGCAGAAAAGGAGAGGGAGATGCACCAAGGAGTAATGGGATTTCTCCAGGAGAAAACACAGATGCTGCAGACTCTTGCAGACCTACAGTTTCAACAATCCCAGGCTCATCTTCCCGTGCAGTCCATGGAGAACTCCAGTATAGCACCTCTCCGCACACCCCCCTCTGCCAACATTTCACATGGCACCAGGGGCATCTCCCTATCCCTACTGCTCCACACTGGCAGACATTAAGGACAATACACATACAGTGACCTGTGAGTGCCACGCTTGATGCATGTGTAGCTAAAATTGAAATAAATGTTCCTTTCTGTTCTTTAAGTTCTGTGATTCATACATTTGCTTTTAACTTGAAAAGAATTTTTTGGAGGTGTTTTCATAAGTAAATAAAACTGAATTGTTAGGAAAATAATTCATCATTATTAGTTCCCAGCATATGTTCGGGAATGCCTGAAAGTAGTGAAAGCGCCCACACAGCCAGTATTGTACCCTGTGACAACTCGTGGGATCAGTGGCAAACAGCCTAAATCATAAACAGCAAGCACCATAAAATTACTAGGCGCATCGTCAGTGTTATTTTGATAGATGTGCAGCAAGCACCACGTAATTTGTAACAGGCCCCCAAACTGCAGGGCCAGATAGAGCACAGTACACCACAACCCATTATTGTGGCTCTGTTGAAGTGCTCTTTCAAAGCCTCCCTGAGCCATAGAGCTCCACACTGAGCTCTTCTGATGGCCCTTGTGTCTGACTGTTCAAACTCAGACAGACACTCCACCTCTGCATTCCACCCCAGCAGCAACTCTTCCCCTTTGTTTCACAGATACTATGCAGGACACAGCAGCCAGCTGTAACAATTGGGATAATTTTCTGTCTGAGGTCCAGTCTTGTGAGTAAACAGCGCCAGCATCCCTCAGCCTACCAAAAGCACATTCAGCTGTCATTCTCCACCTGCCGAAACAGTAGCTGAATCTGTCTTTGTTGATATTGAGGTGGTCGGTGTACAGCTTCTTGAGCCAGGGGAGTAAGGGGTAGGCTGGGTCCCCCCAAAACACTACTGGCCGTTCAACATCGCCAATGGTAATTGGCTGTTCAGGAAAGAAGGTCCCTGCTGGTAGTTTTTATAAACTGTCCTTGGTTCTTAAAGATACAAGCATTATGCACCTTCCCTGACCAGGCAACATTGATCTTGGTAAAGTATTGCAGATGATCCACCAGCACTTGTGTAACCATAGTAAAATAGCCCTTTCTGTTGATGTACTCTGTGGCAAGTGTGACAAAGTTCCTCTTCTACCTTGGTGGCTCCTGCGCTTATTGGCGGATTTGTTCGCTTCACAGATTCACCCTGTGGGTCAGGAAACAGCCCAGAGACCTTGCCCTCTGGTAGAAGCCACAGTCCAGGTCAATTCCTCCTGCGTTTGATCAGGAGTTGGGAGGTTTGGGAGGAACCCAGGGCCACCCTCTACTCGCCCAGCCCAGGGCCCTGTGGACTGCAGCTGTCTAGAGTGCCTCCTGGTACAGTTGCACAACAGCTACAACTCCCTGGACTACTTTCCCGTGGCCTCCTCCCAACACCTTCTTTGTTCTCATCACCAGACCTTCCTCCTGATGTCTGATAACGCATGTACTTCTCAGTCCTCCGGCAGTATGCCTACTCACTCTCAGCTTCTTACACACCTCTTGCTCCCAGTTCCTCACATGCACTTCCTCTCCTCTGGCTCCCTCTGGCGTGACTGGAGTGAGTCCTTTTATAGCATTAGAGGGGCCTTAATTAGAGTCAAGTGCTTAACAGCCTCACCTGACTCTTAGCAGGTTAATTGGAGTCAGGTGTTCTCATTAGCCTGGAGCAGCCCCTGCTCTGGTCACCTACGGAACAGAAAACTGCTTATCCAGTGGCCAGGATATCTCCCTTCTACTACTCTGCTGTTCCCAACTGGCTTGGGTCTATCACACAAGGTGGTCTGGTACCAAAATAGGGATGTATGTGCTGTCTACCACTCCACAGCAGTTCAGAAACCCCACTTCTGCAAATCCATCCATTATGTCCTGCACATTGCTAAGAGTCACAATTCTGCATGGAGGAGACAATTAACGGCCAATCTGTCATTACAAGTTTCCACAGTGTGATCGCCACTCACTTCTCCACTGACAAAACAGTTCTCATTTTTGTGTCCCTGTGCTGGAGGTCTGGGGCAAGACTTGGCACACAAATCCAAGAATGTGGCCTTGCTCATGCACAAGTTCTGCAGTTTGTTACCCCACACCTGCATTATGATGCAATCCCACTGGTCAGCATTCATTTCTCAGGCCCAGAAGCAGCACTCCACTGTTTGCAGCTGCTCCATTAATGGAAGGTGCTGTTGCTATGTCAGTGTAATTGGTGGTAGACATTTAAGTGTAAACACCTGCACAACTAGGTTGATGCAAGGCAGCTTATGTTGACCTAACTTTATAGTGTAGACCAGGCTAAGCAGTTTCCTTTGAGCTAATGCCCTGGAAGTGCAGCAGTTATCACCTACTAACTTTTACTTGCCTTCCAGAGTAATTATCTCCCCTTCTGCTATTGCTCAGCAGAGGAAGGAGGGAGCTCTCTCAGCCTTGTGAGAGAAAAGGCGAGTAGGAATCAAAGCTTCCCCATTTTGCTGCCTTTTGCTTTTAGTAGATAGTGAGAAGATCTGATTTATTTTCACTACAGTTGTCTTCCACTGAGAGTGATTAGGTGACCTTCTAGAGGTTGGCCAATACTTCTTCCTATCCCACCCCACAACTGCCAGTGTAACTGCAGGGTTTTAAGAAGCATTGTGCTGCTATTTTTGTGATGAAAATGAGGGCACTCTTTGCCATGAGCCTCTTTTTATGGTAAAACTCCACTTATAATGAAGCTTTTTTGTTGTTTTGTTTTTAAAGAAATGGAGAGACACTAATTTTTTTGGTGAGGAGTTAAGGCATATGAAGGTTCAGGTTTTGAGGAGAGCTAATCCATTTCTTTAACTGTAGATAGCCTCTTCATTGTGATTCATGAATTTATTTTATTTCACTTTATATTTGAATGATATGAAGCAGTAACTTGCCAGCATTAATTGAACAGTACAGCTGTGATCTGCTTTGTTCATACAAATTGTACTTTTTTTTTTTATTGTAGTTACTACCAGGTGCTTATTATTTCAAGATTAAGGATACGATTTAGTCATGGAGGTCACGGCAGTTACAGATTCCTCCCTGACTTCTTTGGCTTCAGCTGTCGGAGGCTGAAGCTCAGGCCAGGGCTGTGCGTTCCTGCCCCCCACCCCTCCCCCAGTGGTGGTGGGCCTTGTGCTATCAGTCCTCTTCCCCCCCGCCCCCACTCCAGAGATCGCACCCCCAGCTGGAGCCCTCACCTCACTCCTGCACCCCAACCCCCTGCCCCAGCCTGGTGAAAGTGAGTGAGGGTGGGGGAGAGCGAGCAAGTGACAGAGGGAGGGGAGATAGAGCGACTGAGAGGGTGGGACCTCAGAAGGGGCGGGGCAGGAGCAGGGCCTCAGGGTAGGAGTGTTCAGTTTTGTGCAGTTAGAAAGTTGGTAACCCTAACCCCGCTGTGTGTAACCTCTGGTAGTTTTGATCATCTCCCATAGTCTACCCCCCATGGCTTCCACCATTTTGGGTCGCTACTTGGCCTAACTCCATCCCCCCCACTGTGAAGCCCTTTTGAATTCTTAGATTAGCTTACCCTTCCTTGGATATTGGAGCATGGTAACCAGGAGCTAGAGAACCTCTGATACTTTGGAAGAGATATAGAGAGTAATCCAGAATGCAAAATAAGTCACAGTTCTGGAAAATTATTTCCCATTAGAATTTTAACAGTGCCTTTTTGAAACACTTACCTCTATTATGGGGTTTGGATTTAAATTCTACTGGATCCATTTCCTTTACAGAGATCTCTGCCTCTGTGCATAAAGGGACCTAATGTCTGGTCACTTTACTGGGGGTGCACGAGACAGGTATACCCACTCTTGTTTGATATTGCTACTGAACCTTTAGCAATCAGTTTGTTAATATACATGGGATGAAGTTTGAGAACAGCAAGCATAATTGAATGTTGTGTGCTGATAATCCCTTCCTATTTATTGCTGAACTGAAATCTCCTCTTCCTCATCTTTGACATTTAAGAATATTTTTTGAACATTGTCAGGCAGTAAAACTAACTCACCAAAACATACCTTATCCTTTTCTAAGAGGTACCAGTGTTAATCCTGGAATTTTCATTGGGCTTCATCTGTGTTGAAATACCTATTCCATATTCCCAACCAATTTTCAGATCTAGCACTTGTAATTTGGATCTGCAGCTAGACTCACTGGCAAATAAATTGGAAAAATGGCAAGTGCTTAACCGTTTCACTATGGGCTTGATTAAATATTAAAGTGAATGTTCTAGTTTGGTTGTTGACCATCCTTAGTTACCTCTCTGTTTATATATCCCACACTTACTTTACTGTAATTTATGGGCTGTTACCTTTTCCCACAAAGGAAATCAGTAAATACAGTTGTCTCTTCAAGCTCTGCTTGCCATACATCTAAGGGTAGATTCTTATTCCTTAACGCTAAGGCATATTCTGAATACTTTATGCAAACCTTCAGAATCAGGGTTGGAGATGCTAATATTGACACTTACAGAATGGGAACTTCAGTTCCCTTCTATTGTTGTGTTTTGGGATCTACATGTTACTATCTCTCCGCCTTGTTCTTTATGCCACCGGAAAGATCTGGGCAGATCTAGCAAAGGCCCTAAAGTTTCTCACCTGCAAAAGTGGTTGTTTGTGGGCAACCCAGAACTTAGTTATGGAAGAGAGGTTATGGGCAAGTCTACACTACAAAATTAAGTCAGCTTAAGTTACCTCAACTTACAGCCACTTTCTGTCGGCAGTGCTCGCTCTCACCAGGAGTGTGTCCACTGATTTAACTGTCAGCATGGGACATTGTGGGTTGCTGACAGTCGGAGCCCGGCTGCCCAGGGTGCTGACAGCTGTCAGACAACGTAAGCAACGCAATGTCTACATGGACACTGTGTCATCCTAACTACCTCGACCTAAGCACTACTCTTGTCACGAAGGTGGAGTAAAGTCAGTGTAGTGGGCGACTTATATCAGTGGGAGCTGCATTTTAGTGTAGACTCTTAGAGATCATAGAATATCAGGGTTGGAAGGGACCTCAGGAGGTCATCTAGTCCAACCCCCTGCTTAAAGCAGGACCAATCCCCAGACAGATTTTTGCCACAAATCCCTAAATGACCCCCTCAAGGGTGGAACTTGCAACCCTGGGTTTAGCAGGCCAATGCTCAAATCACTGAGCTGTCCCTCAAAAGCATTCAAACACTCTTCCAGCTTTGAACAAATCTCTTGAAAGGGGAGGAGTCTTTTTCCGCAGGATTTCTCTTACTCTCCAAATGTAAGTTCTTCTCACTCTTCAGCTGTTCATACTGGGTCTGATGGACTACCAGGAATGTTAGCTTCTTTGTGCCTCCTTAGTGGCTTAATCAAGTAGAATTAAGAGATGAAAGGCATGAAGATATCCACATGTAGGGAATTGGATTTGAGTACTGTGATTTGGCTGTCTTGGGAAAGATGGCTTATAAAAGACTCCAACATCCTGAAAACATCCACCTTTCCTTAAGAGAGAAGTTCAGTGCCTATCCCTTGCATAATGTAAACCTCTTTCCTGAGTCGTCATATTAATGTGCTATATATTTTATCAAAGAAAAAGCATTGCGGATTCAGTAACAATTCTCCTCTGACCAATGTTGAAATTACTGTATTGAATAATGATTCCAGAAAAAATATACTTTACTTCATGTGTGTGACATGAGTACTCTTAATATTCACTTATATTTTCTAGTGAACTTGAAGATGATTTGCTTGGAGAGGATTTGCTTACTGGTAAAAAGGTAAGAAATGAGCATGTTTCATGTATGCCCAATAATTCATTACAATTTTAAATGTGAACCTATATTTCACTCACAACTCATGCTGTCATGTTATATGACCATTTGTAAATGATCCAGGATATTCTATTTATCTGAGTAAAATCAACTTAAATACTGAAATCTAAAAAAACCCCAAAATAATTCTTGCAGTCCACTGTGAAAGACAGCACAAACAATAGCAGACCTTTTAAATGTATACATATATTAATATCATCTAGATCATCTAAACAGTAAAGGTGGTTGGAGAAATTCCAACAATAGCTTTCAGTGGGGGAAAAAAATTGAAATGTTTCGCAGAGATGGTTCAGTTTCAACTAAGTTCCTCTTAACCCCAGTGCTTTCAGTGTCTGTGACTAGGGCACCCTGCCTTGCAGATTGCCCCAGGGCTTCATTCCCTTTTGCAGAGAATTTCTAAATGTTTTAGTTTTGTTCTACATCAGAACAGAACCAATCCTTTGTGAAATGGAATTACTGTTCTCCACCCAGTTCTACTCACCAGTCCAGAGAGTTAGTTCTCAACACTAGTTTCTCTTGGCTTATTCTGTAACTTAAGCAGTGCAAAAAACAACACTTCCCTGATGCTACCCAACATTCCTGTCTTTCCTTCCCGAGGGCTGGCCTACACTAAAGCTGTAAGTTGACCTAAGTTATGTCGACTTCAGTTATGTAAGTTACATAACTGAATTGGACATAACTCCCACACTGCGCTGTATCGACGGGAGACACTGTCCCGCCAGCTTACCTTCTGCCTCTGAGAGGTGGAGTACAGACATCGATGGGAAAGCGCTCTGCCATTGCAATAGTGCTGATTTAGCTGTAAGTATTGACAAGCCCTGAGACCCATTCCAACAGTCCTGTCTTTATTGATTCCTTCCAATCTGAGATACCAGTGCAGCTTCTTCAACCAGTGAACTGCAGCTCTTCTCTATCAGGGATGCATGGGGTAGGGGGAAGGCAGGCAGCAGCCAAGGCTCATAGCCACTTCCACTTCTTTCTGTGCATGGGGCAACTACTAGGCAATGGCTTTGTCCTTCCCACAGTAGGAAAATCCGTAATGCCAGTTATTGGCAGACAGATGGTGCTGAAAGGTCAGATTCCAAAAAGAAGGGCTGCGAGGAGTACTGAACGTCTAGAGATCTTCTCTCCTGCATCACAGACTCCTGACGCCTGAAGAGAGAGACCCATTCCCAAAACAAAACTTCCTGTGATATAAAATCTGGTTTTGGCGCTTCCTTCAGCAGGCTTACTCTGTCTGCTGGAGCAAGTGGGGCTTCTCCTCAGAAAATAGGAAGAGAAAATAAAAGAGGAAGCTACTCTGTTAAATACTAAGTAAACTAAATTAAGAAGAGAAATTTGTTTTCTGAACATTTTACTCACAGCTGGAGGATAGATTTTATGATATAGCTTCCTGTTAAACAGACCAAGTACCACTGGCAAATTGGCTTTCTTTGTGTGCATTTTTAGTGGTTTGCACCATAAATGTTAGTTTAATTCCATTATTTTAAATTTTTTTAGAATGGTAGGAATAACACCTAAATAGGAAATCCTTGCCATAATAAATTGTTGAAAAAACATCTCTCAGAATGGTTGGAGTTAGACAAATAAATTAATCCAAATATGAATAAATTCTAATCCATCATACAGGCAATGCAGGATTTCTTTTCAAAGTTACCTACTTAGTCCTGGGGGAATTCTGCATCACTGTGCAATACAGAATTTTGCAGAAATTAACGTGCGTGCAGAATTTCCTTTCCCCCATAGAAGTGGGATGCAGTGCTGTTAACCGCCAGTAGGGGCTGCTGCACCTGGCAGAGCCCAGCTCATGTATAGAAGACACTGTCAGAGGGAGGAGGAGGGAGCGGGAGCTGGAGAGTTCCTGGCAGCTGCAGTTCCCAGCATGCCCTGAGGAAAAGAGAAGGCAGCACGCATGAAACTCTCTGCTATCCTGGGACCGAGCATCAGGCTTTTTCTCCCTCTGGATCCGAGGACTTAGAGTGTGTGTGTGTGTGTCTGTGCTGGGGCGGGGGTCCTGCAGCTGGACTCTGGGAGGGGAAGGTGGCAGAGAAACAGGAACTGGGTTGTCGTAGGGGTTTCTTTAACTCTCTACTCCTGGGGAAAATTTTGTGTGTGTCTGTATTGTTACCAAATTACCAAAATAATTGAAAATGGCATGATTATGTAGTGTTATTTTGACAAATATTATTTGCCGAGTTTTAAAATATTATGTGCAGAATTGTTAATTTTTTGGCATAGAATGCCCCCAGGAGTACCTATTCTTGTGCTTTGTGCAGTCTTATTTTAAATTTTTTAAGTGGCAGGACTCCCACCACTTTCTGTGAGATACTGTTCAACAGTCTGGTAATAAATCTTTTGGGAAGTTATTTCACTGATACTAAGCCTAAATTGGTTTCTTCTTAATCTCATCCCATTACTTGTAGCTAAACCCACCTTTGTATAACTTTTAATGCTTTTACTACTGTCATAAACAGATAGTAGGAGTTAATAGAATAAAAGTACTTTATATCTCTTTTAACTGTAAAGGGTTAACAAGTTCAGTGAGTCTGGCTGTCACCTGACCAGAGGACCAATCAGGGGACAGGATACTTTCAAATCTTGAGGGAGGGAAGGCTTTGTGTGTGCTGTTAGAATTTGGTGGTTGTTCTCTCTGGATTCTGAGAGTGACCAGACATGCAACCAGGTTTCTCTCCAATCTTTCTGTTACAGTCTCTTGTATGTCCAGAACAGTGAGTACTAGGTAGATAAAGCGAGTTAGGCTTATGTTTGTTTTCTTTATTTGCAGATGTGTATTTGGCTGGGAGGAGTTCAAATGTGTATTTGGCTGAAAGGATTTTAATTTGTACTTGTAAACTTAGGCTGGGAGGGTATTCCCAGTGTCTATAGCTGAAAGACCCTGTACCTATTCCATCTTAAATTTACAAAGATAATTTTTACTGTTTTTTCTTTCTTTAATTAAAAGCTTTTCTTGTTTAAGAACCTGATTGTTTTTTTATTCTGGTGAGACCCCAGGGGACTGGGTCTGGATCCACCAGGGAATTGGTGGGGAGAAAGGAGGGAAGGGGGAGAGAAAGTAATCCTAACACAGAGAGAAATTAACCTTTCTTTCTCAGGGAAAATCTGGGAGGGAGAGAGAGAAGGAGGGGGGAAGATGAATTATCCTCTGTTTTAAGATTCAGGGAGTTTGAATCACAGTGATCTTCCAGGGTAACCCAGGGAGGGGAAGCCTGGGAAAGGCAACGGTGAGGGAAAGGGTTTACTTTCCTTGTGTTAAGATCCCAAGGGTCTGGGTCTTGGGGGTCCCCGGGCAAGGTTTTGGGGGGACCAGAGTGTTCCAGGCACTGGAATTCCTAGTTGGTGGCAGCGCTACAAGTACTAAGCTGGTAATTGAGCTTAGAGGAATTCATGCTGGTACCCCATCTTTTGGACGCTAAGCTTCAGAGTGGGGGTTTATACCATGACAACTACTTCGGGAGGTTGGGAATACTGTCACTTAGCCAAGCTGTGTGTGGTTAGTTCTTTTAGTTAGTAACTCATTGTTACAGATAAATAAAACAGTTGATAGCACGGCTGACAAACTGGAAGCAATTCAGAATAGGGCAGCAAAAATTACATATGCCTGAGTAATTTTTTCCTCTTCTTTGAACTCCTTCCTATTTCCGCATATTTCTAACTTCTCTAGACCCTTTCGAGTTATTTTTCTCTCCCAAGTTAGTATCCTCAAGAAATGGCAGTAACATGATGTTCACTTCCATCCTGTATCATGCTCCTAGATTATTTAATTAAGGTGTTTATAAGAAGGCACTTATACCATCCCTTCTGATGCTCCACTAAACATCTCCCCCATCTCATTACATTGCTGGATGATCGTTACCTTTAGCTGGTCCGTCAGCCCGTTTTCAGTCCCTGTGGCAATGTTGAAATCTAAACCAATTGGAATGACTTTTGCAAGTTTTCATGAGACTATATCAAATGCTTCACTGAAATTTAGATATGGTGTCTTCTACCTCATTCTTTTCATCAGCTAATTATAGAATTCTTTCAAAAAGCAATCAAATTTGATCCGACTTATTCATTGTCAACATGGTTGCTTATTGTCAATATTCTTTTACTGTAGTATTTAGAGAACCTTTTACTTTGTTTTTGTTTCAAAGAGATACTGTGTTTTTAAAAAAGTCATGAACATTTGTTCTTGTTTTATTATATTCTAGAATCAGTCAGACTTGTCAGATGAAGAACTGAATGATGATCTTCTACAGAGTGACAATGAAGATGAACCAAGTTTTAGGTATGTGTTCTACACCCCTCAGGGAGGTGATGTTACTAAATGGGCATAGAGAGACGCTTACATTGCCAGGAGCCAAATTTAAGTGAAGATGCTTCCACAGCTAGGTTGACACAAGGCAGTTTACATCGACCTAACCCTATAGTGTAGACCAGGCTCCGGAGTGTCACAGCTAAATACCAGATGAAACAGATTGTTAGGCATGAAGAGTTAGCACATGCTGCAAGAGACAATTGAAGGTGAAGTGGACAGTTAATACCTTTGCATTCCTAGGACAAATAGGAGTCCATGATTTTTAGTCTAGAAAAAGTTATGAATTTAAGCTCCCAGGCTCATTGTTTGATGGTGTTGTGCGGGTTTCCTGTCACCCACTAGCCCTCCTTTGTCCCATGACTGCAAAGGTGTTAACTGTCCGCTTCACCTTGAATGGTCTCTTGCAACATGTGTTAACTCCATATGTTTAACAATCTGTTCCACCTTTTATTTAGCTATTGACACTCTGAGTACTGTTCTTGGACTGGAAGAAGAGCTCTGCAAACTCAGGCTGACTCTACACTGCTACTTTCAGTGCTAAAACTTTAGTCATTCAGGGCTGTGAAAAAACACCCCCCGAGCGACAAAAGTTTGAGCACTGAAGAGCGCCAGCATAGACAGCACTTTATTACTGGGAGCCATGCTCCCGGCGATAAAGCTACCGCCCCTCATTCGGGGTGGTTATTTTTCATCGCAGGGAGAGCTTTCCCCTGATGATAAAGCATGACTACACTGCCCACGTCACAGCAATGCCACGGCTGTGCTGTTACGTAAACAATGTAGACATATCGTCAGAAGCTTGTCTTTCACCAACAGAAGTTGGTCTAATAAAAGATATTATCTCACCCACCTTGTCTCTCTAATATCCTGGGAGCAGCACAGCTACAACTACACTGCAAACAATAGGTATTCTTACTGACTTGTAATGGAGTATTAGTCATCAGGAATGCAAGATATTCAGGTCATCATTGCACTATAATGCTATATAGTAAAACCTGTTCATCAAAATCAATCCTTGCAAAAATTTCCATGTTCCAGAGTAAGGTGGTATCTGCATTATTTGCTTTGAAATGCCTTCCCTTGTATCTGGATATATCCATGACATTTTTTGTGTAAACCAAACATGCTTCTACTGTATTTATGGCTGAGAAAGTAATTATCTTATAATTGCAGTGATTTGTAAAACTATCCCTAAAATTATCGCTTGACCTGAAATTGCTTATTATTTTTTCAGCCCGTCATTTAGTTTGAGCTATAAGACATTTCAGCTATGCAATCTTAACTTTCAGTTAACGGGTTTTTGTTTTTAAATCATTGATATTAGCGCAAGTCCTGTTTGTCCACACCCCCCCATCACCATCGTAAGCCATGCCTCCTGCAGAACCCCAGGAATGCCCCCTTAACATCCTCTGAATCTGTGGAGGATGGCTCCAAATGCATGAAATTTGAATTGAGGACTATGTTGTTGCATCCATCCCTTCTTGCACCATGCAGTACTGAAACTTGCACAAAGGCTTGAACAAGGCTTTAGAGATGAACAGTCACTCCCTGCCACATGAATGTTCTATAGTGGTGGTGGTGTCCCTAACCACTATAATCTGTTTGAGGGTACAGGCTAAAGGGGTCATATGGTCCAATACAATATATCTGACAGCTTGGAAAGCTCACTCTAGGAGACAAAGTGGTGTCTGTCCTAAGATTTTTTTCCCACTCGCAGTCCACATTAGGCAGGGGAGGGAGGAAAAGGAGGTAGCTTTCTCTACTGCAGTTATGGGGGTAGGGTCAAACTCCCTCCATCCTCAGACCAGCAATCTGGGCACATGATGCTGTTCTCTCAGCAGAATTGAGCTAAAGAACCATCAAAAGAGAAACTGGATTTTCCATTAAGTAGGAGATAACCAGTTGTGTGTCCTTTATTTCTCTCCCCTGCTACCTTTCCTTTCTTGTGCTGTGCAGCACGAGATAGCTATGTGACTTCACAGGTGGTAAAAGGAAAGAGGAGAGCACCCAGAATAGGCAGTAGTGCTGCCCAAGGGGTAGGAAACTGAGGCCTGGTCTACACTAGGAAATTAGATTCGGAGGGCGTGGGGTGAAGAAAAATTAGATCCAACCCCTTGTGTTGGCAGTGTTACATCGATGGGAGAATTTTACTGCCTCTCCTGGAGGTGGAATACCTGTGCCGATAGGAGAACCCTTCCCGTCTGCGTATGTAGTGCAGGGGTAGGCAACCTATGGCATGCATGCTGAAGGCGGCACATGAGCTGATTTTCAGTGGCACTCTCACTGCCCAGGTCCTGGCCACTGGTCCGGCAGGCTCTGCATTCTAATTTAATTTTAAATGAAGCTTCTTAAACATTTTAAAAACCTTATTTACTTTACATACAACAGTAGTTTAGTTATATATTATAGACTTAGAGATCTAAAAACATTAAAATGTATTACTGGCATGCAAAACCTTAAATTAGAATGAATAAATGAAGATTCCGCACACCACTTCTGAAAGGTTGCCACCCCTAATGTAGTGTCTTCACTGAAGCGTGCCACTGCAGCATTTTAACTGTGCATAAGCCCTTTTATATGAACTATTACTTTTCCATCTCTGGCAGCTGTATTACTGTTACCCATGGGGTGAACGCTTTTGCTGCTTTTCCCTCCAACATCTACTCAAAGCCTTCCAGTCGGGGGCCGACTTGGTGTACAAACAGCATACAAATCTGTTTAGATCTTGCAGTCCCAAATTTTGCAAAAATAGGTCCCTTTTAAGTTAACTTGTAGAATTGTAACACGGTAAAGGAAAAAGTTTTTAAGAACACCCTCCAAAAACATTTTTCAATCAAAATGTTCAGCAGATCAGTAATCCAGTTTAAAACATCGTATTTATGAATCAACTTGTTTTCCTACCTTCTCACCAAATCTCAAGTTGGCGATTGACTGTTTGAAAATTCAGATCTTTCTTATGAACTAAGGCTAGAATTTAAGTTTTTATGTTTAATTTGCAACAGTTGATATCACAGCCACCTAAAAACAATTTCTTAAATACTGTTTTAGGTTCACACAAATTCTGTTACTAACATAAAATTTTTTTTTAAACCTCCACAGGTCACCTTTAAAAGACAGTTCTTGACTGTATAAATTGTATTGTTTTCCCGCCGAATGGGAACTTAAATCTACCACAATAAAAACAACAATCTAATTCAAATTGCTTGTTTCTTGTCTATATTAATATAGTAATAAAAATGGTTTAGTAGCTTACTTGGAGGTATTAGAAAGCAGATGCAGTTGAAGTCATTTTGTGTATTTTTGTTAGTCTGGGAATTAAAATTGAATCCAGTCTGCTTAGTTACCATGCAGGACTTTTGCCAGCCTAACCTGTTAGACCATCTGGTTGGTTTGATTCCCCTGGTCAAATAATCTGCAGCTGGTGATAAGCTGTGGTACGGTATGCATTATGAGTTTATGGCATGCAGTCAAGTTGATGTGTGAGCTACATTTTTGTTCACTAACTTAGAGTATATGTATTTGTCTGCTCCATTGTACTGAATCCTCACAAATGTAGTTAATTGGTATATTTTCAACTTTGGTATGAATCTTTTTTCCCCTTCCATTGCAGTTCTCAAGGTGTCACAGTTAGTCTTAATGCTACATCTGGCATGGTTACGTCATATGACTACTCTGAGAACGCTAATGATCATTCGATAGAACATGAGTCGGAATATGACCAAGGGGAGGATGAAATGGCTTATGACAAATCGGATGAACCTGAAGTATATTCTCAAGAGTACACAGGGGAAGGACAGTATGAAGGCAATGATGCTGAGCTGACAGAAGACCAAATAGAATATGGGGAAGAACAGGGAGAGGAAGAAATTTACAATGATGAAGTGCTAGACCTTGAAATCAATGAACCTCTAGATGAATTTCCAGTGAGTTTCTTTCTATTGTATCTCCAAAGATCACATTGCTTCACGTGCATCGGTTTTTAGACTGATTTGAAATCTGTTTACTTCCCTAGGGAAGGGGGGGAATTAGACCTATTATCACTGTCTGCCAGTTTCTTTATCTAGGCTGTGACAAAGTTTGTGTTGACAGCTTGTTTGGCGGTAGGTAATGCTCCTTTGTCATGCTGGAAGGCAGTTGAGAACCATGACCTTGAGGGTTGTATCCTTAAGGAAGAAAACAGCTTTGTGTGGTGGAGATACACTGCCAATTGTTAAAAGTACTTAATGCAAAAGCTTTTATCCAGGCTTTAGACAAGATCTGATAAAGTCCTTCCAAGGTGAAAAGATTATTGACCTGCTAAAGACATCTTTAAGGTGCTAATATTCCAAAGTGATTGATGTCCTGCTCATTCATCCTTTTTGTAACTGAGAACTGTCTAAATCTGAATAAAGAGATTGGAGGTTAGTTCAGAAAATGTCACATGCATAATTTGATATCTTTTAAGCAGCATACAGAAGAGCATGTACAGATTTTAATTGCAAGTAAATATATTCCATAACCACAGTTTATACTTCATGCATTTAGTAAGAAAAAATCTGCCTAAAATATCAGCTGACATATTCTGAAAAGTTTTTGCTCTTCTTTTTATTCATGTTTGTACAGCTTCTAGCATAATAGGTGCTTGATCCTTGTTTGGGCCTTCTAGACAGATGAATAATAGCTGTATACAATTAGTAGAATAATATTTTAAAGAATAATGGAATATTCTATTTTCCCCTTTTTAAAATAAAGAAGGCTATTGTCAATATAGTGCCATGGGGCAGATGGCACTTCAGACAAGCAAATATTCCAGATTTACCTCCAAAGAATTTAAAATCTAAGGGCCTGATCCTCATCCCACGGAAACTAATGGGATATTTGTTGTGGCTTCACCTGGATCACACCATATTAGTTATCTGTGTTGCTGTATAATGTTATTAATACAATATTGTCAGTGGTATTAAAGCCACTACAACTGTCCTAAAAACCCTGCTAGATAAACTACCACGTGTAGTAGAAAATCACAGTAATAGCCTGGATTTTGATGAAACCTGTTTTCAGTTGCTGTAATCTATACATGTATAGTTCTGAACTGTTACACGTGGCCCGTCCTTGTAACTTCCTTTTCTAATTGTTTTAGGATGAAGATTATATACAGTCATATAATGAACAACAAGGGATGGAAGAACAGGAAGAATATGTAGCTGAAGAGGAATTGGAGGAGGTCGTTGATTCCCAAACTCCTACAAATGAATCAGAGGAGGTATATCGTGCACTTTACAGAAATCTTGAAACAATTGCTTATTGCAGAATTTGTAATAATTTAGAATTGTTCAAATTGCTGGCTAAGAATTAATACCAATTGGCTGCAAGCTGGCTAAATGCCAACAATTCTTAATATCCTCACTTTGTTTTTAGGATGTATGGTATGTTGCAGAAATGTTTTACTGTCCTTTGCTAGTTTTGCTAGCATCTGTGGTCACTTTTTTCTAATGTTAGTATTGGATTTAATTTTTTTTTTTCTGAAAACCCGAAGGCAACAGATAAGTGTGAAGGGCATATTTCCTTTAATGTTTACCCAACTGGAGTTTTTAGGTTGGAGAATGATGATGATTCTGCACGGTATCTGTGATGTTATACATACAGTAGAACCTCAGAGTTACGAACATCAGAGTTATGAACTGAGTAGTCAACCCCACACCTCATTTGGAACTGGAAGTTTGCAATCAGGCAGCAGAGACCAAAAAAAGCCAGTATTATTAGATGTAAACTATTAAAAAAAAAAAGAAGTGGGGGGGGGAGTTGAAAAAAAATGATTTGACAAGGTAAGGAAACTTTCTGTGCTTGTTTCATTTAAAATAAGATGGTTAAAAGCAGCATTTTTCTTCTGCATAGTAAAGTTTCAAAGCAGTATTAAGTCAATGTTCAATTGTAACCTTTCAGAGTTACGAACAACCTCCATTCCCAAGACGCTTGTAATGCTGAGGTTCTACTGTATATCCCTAGTAACTGTAACCGTAATGTGACACCTCCATGTCCAAATGAATATACTGGGGTAAAGATGGTAAAATTTTCTAAAGTGCCTAAGTCCTATATTCAAAGGAAATGTAAGCATTTAAAAGCCTAAGAGTCACTGAAAGTCAAAAAGACAAAGACCCATCTGGTGCCTTATGTGGGAGCATCTTGTGCATGGGTCTGAAAATTCCACAAGCTTCTCCTTGCAGTTCTCTCCTGATGAAAGAATTAAGAGAAAAAGTGAGGTCCCGTGTTCCCTTCTTACAGAATTAGACAGAGGCTTGATGCCAAAAACCCACAGGTATTTGCTCACTGGCTACAGTAGGAAGGGGTTGTACTGACTCTTCAGCATTAACTTGCAACAGATTCCTGGTGGGGGCAGTAAGGAGATAGTTTAATTTATAGGGTCTATTGCAATACTCGTTGAAGTGGAATGTCTGAATGTTGGGTTTCGTGTATGCTAAAATGCTTCGTTGACCCAGCTATGTTGCTCCCGACTGTGGAAAATCCGCACCCCTGAGGGATGTAGTTAAGCTGACCTGATTTGGTGTAGACAGCGCTAATTCGGAAGAATTCTTTGGTCGACCTAGCTACTGCCTCTTGGGAAGGTGGAATACCTACGCTATATTGAAGTGCTACAACGGCACAGCTGCAGTTGTGCCTCTGAGTACAAATCCATCAGCTAGTTCAACCCCAAGAGGTTCAAAAAGTGGCATTTTTGTTTGTATACTCACTCAATTTTAGAACTTTTCAGTCTCTAGTTGTATCAAATAAACTGCACTGGAATAATCTTTGGTAGATTAATATTTAATAAAAATTTTAAAGTCTTAGTAATGTTTTATAGATCCATTTAGTAATACTTCATTTTGTGCATTTGTTGGCCTATAAACACCCACCTTCTGGTACTCTGCTGTACTTTGACTATCCAGAGCCAAGGTTTGTGTATTAACTGATGAAATCACAGTCTGTCATGTTATTACTTAAAACAGATCATTGTATGTAATTAACATCCTGACAAGTATTACAAAAAAATGTTGTGGAGCAGAAAGCTAAAATGTCCTGGGTAATTTGACCTTAGTGGGACTGCGAAAATGCCAGTCTCCAAACTCATAATTTTCAGTCATTCTACAGTTTGAATGGACACCTTTCAGCACGTTGAACTCTTGAATTCTGCAGCTTTCCTTCGTATTGTTAAATGTTCTGGAGGTCAGAACAGAAACTGTCCTCTTCACCCTGATGAAGCAACCTTTCTCTTTGGGACCACCAGGGTGTAGTTGTGGGTAAATACTTTGACGCTAACAGATTCCATTTTATGTGCAATATGAGCCTACTTCAACATTTTGTTGCAAAGTTATAAATTCATAGAGGGAAAATGAGATTACTTCAGAAGGAATCTCAGTAGTAATTCTTTCAGAGATTCTTCTGGACAGCTAAAGAAGAATCAGAGGCTAAGCAGAATCAGATCAGTCATCATGAGTGTACAGTTTGAGACCTTAGAGGAGTTGGTTTGCTGTTAGGCATAATATGTCCTAGACTCCTTTCCAGGAACAGCAGAAAAATTTAACCAGCTCGAACCCAGTGGGAAAATGAGACAAATTGTATAACTAGAAAAGACATAATTAGTGAGCTTGCATATATGCACCCTGTATATACTTTATTATCTACTTTTTCCATCATCTCAAATCCTTGGAGATTCTTTTTAGTCACTGATTTAAAGCAGATGATGTCAGCCTATGTACGCCCAAATTTTGACCTACCTTAAAGCTGACTCTACTTGCTCTGTAGCCTATATTTTGAAAGAGAAACTTCAGACTGCCTCAGATTTATCATTTGAGGACTACCTGCCTGCAGCTTTTCAGTAAAAGCAATTTACTAATGAGCTTTGTTCCTTTATTCAAAGGAGAATCAATAAATTCATGGTGTGTGGTGTTATATGGCTGTGATCTTAGCTGTTTATGTTCTTGCTATTGACAAAAATGTCAAGAGTATTTGATCTTCATTATCAGCTTGAAAATGCAGTGCAATCGAAAGTGTTGGTAAGTGAGATCCACCTCTTAGGTAAAGAAAACATTGTTTTGATGGTGCTGCCCACTACTAGCCTTCCTCTCCCTGGGAATGGAGATCCTCCCCATTCCTGAACAAAGCTGGAGTATTCATTCCTGCCACATTTCCCCTGCCTTTCCTCTCCCACAATCATTTCCCTACTTCCTGGTTGTAATCTGCTGCGTAGAACTTGCTTGTGCTGATCAGTGTGGCTCCTATAGCATCTGGAGGTTCTGCTGTTTAGCAGAATGACTGTATCCTAGTGACAAAGCAGACAGACAAAGCAGAAGTTAAATTTGGCTCTCCAGCATGGCATGGAGTATTGATACTAAGCCTTCCACATTTGTAGTGGTTTAATATGTGTGATTGAATAATAGATGTATTGTGCTTTGACCTCTTGTTAGTCTCATACCTGAACCCTCAGCTTCAAGCTCTCATTCACTGAAGCAACTGAATGCTTCATGCTGATGGAGACATCTCCATCATGTTGATGGAGAATAAGTTTTGGATTGCAGTTATTTATTTTTTCTCTGCATAATCCTTTCACACCCCCATTTGGGGATGCATATAATTCTGTCCATGGTAATTAGTTTGTGATTTGGGACAGAAATACTTTTGAATCCTGACGGGTAGCCCAGCTGTGGTGTTCTACAAAATGTCACTCTCATTGTGCTTGTGGCCAGTCCCTACAAAATTAGAGGTTTCTTTGCTTTTTGATTTGGAGTTTATCATCTTTTGGAGACACTTAGATTATCACTATATTGTAATATGTTTTTATTATAGTGTGCCTAATGGCACTACTCACAGACTAGGACCCCACAGTGCTAGGTGCTGTACAAACACAGAACAAAAAGATGGTCTCTGCCCCAAGGTCAATATAAAATAGCCCTGCCGGTAAGATATAGAATTAGTTTACATGAAGTTCCTTATCACAAAATCAATTTGAATGAAATCTAATGCTCTGTTGTAAGAATAAAATCAGAATATAGTAACTTTCATCTTGAAATACATATTACCCATAAACTCTGTATGTAAATACTGTATGAACATTCATTTTGTTTTAAACAGTAATTTTACTGCACATGCAATTATATAATTGTTGTAAAAGATAAAAGGGAGATGATAGCTGCTAAAAACAAACTGCAACTGTATGTTTCTGGAAGTAATCCCTAGAGATTCCCACTCTTGGGTTTCTAGCCACAGATCTGAGATTCAACAACTGACTAGAATTCAAAAGTTAGAACTTTTGGAGGAGTCACTCATCATAAGACGCTAGTGTACACTCAGAATATTATGTCCCTTGTCAGTTACTTTTCAGACTTAAAAAAGCTAATACAGTTCCAGTGCTCATAGGGAGTGTTTTTTTGTTTTGTTTTGTTTTTTCTGTGTCTCTCTCTATAAGTTCTGCATTTACTGAGTTTTAATTACAGGGAAATATATTTCCTTTTGCTAAAGTGGGATTTCTTTTTTGTCCTAGCATTCTTTCTTAATTTAAAATGAGAGGAGGAACTTAAATTGGGAATAAGATGTCATATTTTGGAAATGTATTTTAAACATGACCAGGGATATCCTGTTTATATTTGCTTGTGAGGGGGTCATGTTTGCTTCTCTAAGCAAATGAGGAATCATTGGATGTATGACATCAAATATACAACACAGGACTCTGACTTTTACAAGTCATCCATGAATAGTGAACTTCGTTAATTTTCACTGGATAGATGTCACCGTGGGAGAGGCTGCTCTGTGGTGAAGGTTTTATAGATGCAACTCTTTTTTATTACAAAGAACATTCACATTTTTAATGGGTTAGCGAACACCTCGCCCCAAACCTAGACTTTCCCTGGACAAATGTTTTGCCCTTTGCTTACACAGAGTAAATATTGTTATAGTTTATTTGTATTGTAATGCCCAGGGGCCAGCCAAGAACCATTTTGTTAGGCATTGTATAAATACAGAGTAATAAGTCTCTGCACCGAAGAGCTTACAATCTAAATAGACAAGATTGACTCAGGGTAGAGGAAAGGTTGTAACATACAGAGGAAATACAGTGCTTACTTGCAAATCTCATGCAATTTCCTTTAAAAAAAAAAAAATTCTGTGGGGTTTTGTTAAGAATTACCTAAATGGAGAGCAAGGAAGGGAGAGGAGCAGTAGAAGGAAGCAGAGTAGGCCAGATAAGATGAGAGAGAAGGGAAGTGAGGAAGCATGGAGGACAGCTACAGAGAAGATTGTGTGTGTGTGTGTGTGTGTGTGTGTTGTGAGAGGGTTTGAAGCCAATAGCTAGCTGACACGAGAGAGAGAGAGTACAGCAGAACCTCTGTTACAAACTGACCAGTTAACCACGCACCTCATTTGGAACTGGAAGTATGCAGTCAGCCAGCAGCAGAGACACAGACGTACAAAAAAGCAAATAGAGTACAGTACTGTGTTAAAAGTAAACTACTAAAGAAAAAAAGGAAAGCAAGCAGCATTTTTCTTCTGCATAGTAAAGTTTCAAAGCTGTATTAAGTCAATGTTCAGTTGTAAAATTTTGAAAGAACCATAACGTTTTGTTCAGAATTACGAATGTTTCAGAGTTATGAACAACCTCCATTTCCAAGGTGTTTGTAACTCTGAAGTTCTACTTTATCCAGAGTGATATGCTAGTATAGTTTGGCTTGTAATTTTAAACTTCTCTTACAGTCTAATAAAAACAGTTTCTGCTTAGAGTTCCATTGAGACAAGCTACAAATGTTGCTTCAGAGAATGTTTGTTTCCTATTAAAGCAGTCATATTCAGTCCTCAGTGGTTCGGGAGCCAAATTAGCCTTCAGCGTTACCCAAAAAACCCCACAGTACTGTGAATTCATTGTTTTGTTTATTATAGTACTATATTTTTGTATTTAAACAGTATGACGGGAAATATTTAATTTTTCTGTCTTTCATAACTTAGATTGGCTGATAATTAAATCAATGTTTTAATAACCCATGCTGCAAGCAGCCAGAGGAGAAATATTAAAGAGACATTTGCGGCTCGCAAGCCTTAGTCTGTATATCACTGTCTTAAAGTACGCACAGTCCAATATCGGGATGTCATGACATCAAGTTGCCAAATAGGATTGACAGTTACTTTGAGTGTAATCTCTTACATTTTACCGTGTTTCTGTAGAAGTAATAATATTGACTACTTTTACCATATTATTCAGAATAACGTGACCTTCCTTCCCAAATTAGAACTCATTAGTCACCTTTTTATTCATTATTCCAGTCATGTTGATTAGTATTTATTAATGTCTAAATTCTTCTTCAAATTTATATGAGTTTATTTTCTTGGTACAAAAGGCATATAACTTTAAAAAAGAATGATAGTCTGTGACTCCTTTGGAAAAACACACAAAAACAAACCTCAGGTTGGGCATCATTAAGCCAGTTTCTCAAGGATGTCAGCGCTCTGCCACTAGTGCTAAATATGACTAATTAGCAGTGGAAGTGTGGTGGTATGATCAAACAAAAAATTGGGTAAGAAATATGGGTTACTTGAACACACAAAGGCTTTTATTCCTTTTCTGGAAGAGCTGCAAGATTTCTTCACTATGTGTGGATGAATCCATATCAGCTAAACTGGAAGAATTCTTCATATTGAATTTGACAATGAGGTTGAGAAAAGGTTTTTTGGTGTATACATGAATTTCTTTGAATATTAGACTCCTTGTATTCATCCATCGAAAACTGGAGGATATTTGTACTGGCAATGGTGAAATTGCAATTCTTCACCAACCATTTCCTGGAGAGCTCCCTGAATTGTTTGTAAGTAGTTGCAAATTTGAAGTCAAGGCTGCAATAATCAAAGATGTCTGCCTATTGCAGAGTGTAGATTGCTGATCTAAGCTGGGCTTTCTCTGCTCTAGAATACTTAGGCCAGAACCTAAGAGTGGTTTGGCGGGAGTCACAAATCCAAATCCAAAAAACCCAGATTACTTTTCAAATGTGGAATTGATGAGTAGTTTGAGTAATCTGTTTCTGTAAAAAAAATTATCCGATTACGTGTAAAATAATCGAACACAGTAATAAGTTAACAACCCTACAGCCAACATTATAAATGGAACCCCTGAAATGAATGAAAAGATGGGGATTGCCATATCAACTCTAACGAGACAAATCAATTAAGGTGGGCTAATGAGTACTTGCACTGGACACATACCAGACTTGCTACCTACATAGCTGTGATATCTTGACCTGATCTCCATATCTATCTCACCGTGTCCCCAACCTGTATGAGGAAGACAAAAAACCCACCCTACCTCAGCCAGTCTAGTGGCGAGGAAAAAATTCCTTCCCAGTCCTAAAAGAAAAAAGGGGAATAGAGAAAGTCTAAAGTAGATCATAAAACGTGGTCCTACTCTGACCCCATGGGTAGGAGTAGGGTACTGATGATTGGGGATTGAGGGGAAAGAGTTTTGTCTGGAATACATGGCATGAAAATATACTCTCCTCCTCCTAGAGGCCACTTCCTGGTCCCTCCCTGGCTCCACTCAGAGAAGGCTGTCCCCCGCTTTCTCTTTCCTTATAATCCAGATGTAGTAGAGGCCCTTAAAGGAGCTCCATCGTGATCTTCCTGTTGCCTAGACAGTTGCTGCATTCAGTTGCGGTGAGGACAGTAGGCTTGATGGGTGTCGCCCGTGGAGCTAATTGCCTCCTATGAGTTTCTAATAATTACTACTTTAAGTGCCCTAATTTAGAAGACAAAATCATGTCTCACTTTAGTATGTTCTTTCTGTGTTCACCAAACAGGAAAAAAAAAGTCATAGTTCATGTGTAGGCTCTAAAAAGAACTAAAAACTGTGTATGAGAGACCCAGTAAATCAGGAATCAGCCTGCTAGTATGTAAAAAACCCCAAACCCAATCTTTCGTGGCAAATAATGCTATATTATAATATTTTAAATTCCAAACTATAAATCGAATTTAAGCTGAATGTAACATTCTTAGCTTTCTGTCCACCATCCCAGGACAGGAAAACTTTTTGGGGGTGGGGGAGGGGGGACTAGATGGAGGTTAGACAGGCTGTAAAGAGACACTAACACTTGGGACATGGTTTTCTGTGAATAATAAAGATTTGCTCCCCCAAGAAGATCTCAAATGTGACTTGAGAACAAGGGCATAACATTCTATTATGCAGATTTAGTATATTAAAATTGGGTACTGCATAACAGTACATTCTGTTGATGAGATGAGAAACTGTTCAATTTAAACTTTGTTTCCACTAGAATGTTTTCTCAAGACAAGTAAAACTGTGCCTAATCAAAGGAATCTAATTTAGAAATTTTGAAGTTATCTAGTCTTTATTCTTTCATGTTATTGACAATTGCTCTGAGTCATAAACACTAAGACTAATTAATTTATTCTTTTAATGTTTTTTGAATAATCCAATGTTTTTTGGATACTGATGGTATCCAAACCCTGAAACTATGGAATAGTCATTTTTCTACATGTCATTACAGGATATTTGATGCGGATTTATTTTTTAATAGCTGTGGACTAATCAGATTTGGTTCTGGTAGAATATTCAAAATGCCCTCTTAAGCATTGTAATAACAATACAAGATATGTTCCAGGAGTTTGGCTAGAAATGTTTTACAGAAATCAGTTATACCTCAGATATGTAGCTACTGTATATTGTAACCAAAGCAAGCTATAAGATATGGCGAATCACCTGCTGTTCCCAAACCGTGCCCAAGAATTCTTTATAATGCCAGAAAGGTACAGGCAGTGGAGCCCTTATACAAGACATTTTGTGTGTGTGTGTGTGTTTCCTATCTTGACAAAGATTCTTTCAAAAATGGTAATATTTTTAGCACGTTGAAAATCTGTCTCGGCCAATGTTAGTTTGTACTCCTCTTTTTCTCTTGTGATGCAGGCAGCTATTGAAACTCTGGAACTTCAGGAGGAAACAAAAGAAGAATCTGATGAAGAGGAGGAGGAGAATGAAGAATCTGGACGACTACGTTTCAAAACTGAACGAAAAGAAGGAACCATCATTAGGCTCTCAGACATAACGAGAGAGAGGAGAAACATTCCAGAAACGTTGGGTAAGATTCTGTGGCAATGGACTTTAATAACTGACTATAATAAAAGAAAGGAAAAGATTGGATTACTTAAAACCCTACTAACTGTTATTCTTAAGGTTAAAGAATGTAGTCTGCCATGGACTCTGCTTGTCTATATGCAAGCTGTTCGCTACTTGTTTTCCCAGTAGCTTTAGTTCTCCACTTCCTTCAGAATATCAGAAAAGGTATATGCTTTTTTCAAAAGCCAATGCAATGTATATTCATTGAAGCATTTCAGATTCCTTAAGTCTGGCTGTCCTTTAAACAGGGGTACTGGAACAATTTTTATAGTGGGAATGCTGTGAGCCATTGAACCAAACTGAAAATCCTGTATATAATGCAAACCCCTTCAAATCAGGGAGTGCTGCAGCACCCGTAGTTCCAGCACCTGTGCCTTTAAACAGCAGTTGCCTATACACTGGGAAAATTCCACTAATGTTTTAATATTTCCACCTTTTAAATGACCCCCACAGATTTTCATGCATGGTGTAAGGCTCACAGTTCTAGTAAACATCACACTAGTTGAAAGCAACTTGCTGTAGTACGTTGGCACACAGCATATATCCAGCTGCACTAAATGTATATTTGGCACGTGTTTCAGCATTGAAGTGGGAAAGCCATTATGTGCTTAATCCTAATAAGACTTTTTCATCAATTAGCTAATAAACCGTTGTGATGTTATGTGCAATTTCAGTGAAAAAGTGATAAATTGATTTTCGGCTTCCCCTTATTTGCCCAGTTTTAGTCCATCTGTCCAAATAAGGGCACAATGAGGTGTCTTGGAGAGGGGTTCATTTCACCAAATCTTTTTATTCTCTGGATGCTGAAATATTTGATACTGTGATATAAAAAAATCCCTTGGGGATCACTGAAGCTGCTGCTCATGTTGAATTTCAGATAGTGGCAGCACTTTAGTATATATTGATGCCACAATCAATACCAGCATCTGATATTAGAAGTGCTTGGTATTACTGGGGTTAAATGCTAAGACATAATGATCTAGAATCAAGACTGCCCAGATTCAAAATATGGCTGCCCATGATGATGATACAGATACTGGAACACCTTTTGAAGAAGTGTTTGCCATTGCGCAGTGCTCATAGTTCTGCAGAAACTAAGTATCAATTCAAACTGTGGAAAAAGGTTTGAATGGCTTCCTGAAGAGAGTCAAGGTATGAAGCAGCTAACTTGAGAGGGAATGGAGCTAGCTTATCAGATACCATTGGTCTATAAGGCATTGAGAGCAAGTGGTGCTGACGCTGATGCTTGCCGATATGTATGGCTGCACTCATCAGATCTTCATAAAGACTTTCTGTAGGATGGGTGGAATATTTTTGGAAGACTGCAGAGGCTATATTCACAAGAGCAAAGGGCACAATCCACTTTGCTTTCTCTGGTCCCTCTTCAGGCAAAGAAGGTGGCAAGGGAACGGCGGCCTCAGCCTGGAGATTAGTCTAGATAGCTAGGTCTGAATTCAATAATCAGGCTGCTTCTGCTTTCCTTCCAAAGAAAGCCAATGTGTCCTAAACCTCCAGGTTTTTTGAAGGGTCCCATAACAAATAGCTAGACTGCCAGTGCTTTCTTCAGAGAGCCTTTTTTATGGAGGGAGATTAAGAACCTTTTTACCTTCAATAAACACTAGTTTACCTAAGATCCAGCAAGGCAACAGAACTTGCTTCAGAGAGACTCCTCCAAATTGTCCTTCTTGAGATTCCTCTACAGTTCAACAGTAAGGGCTGAGCTACACTACGGGGGGAAATCGATCTTAGATACGCAACTTCAGCTACGTGAATAAGGTAGCTGAAGTCGAATATCTAAGATCGGATTACTCACCCATCCTCACGGCGCGGGATCGATGTCCGCGGCTCCCCCTGTTGATTCCGCAACTCTGTTGGGGTTGGTGGAGTTCCGGAATCGATATAAGCATGCTCGGGGATCGATATATCGTGTCTAGATGAGACGCGATATATCGATCCCCGAGCAATCGATTTTAACCTGCCGATACGGCAGGTAGTCTAGACGTAGCCTAAGAGGAATAATGCTGCAAGAAATTTGATTCTTCTTGGCAAAAAGTCATTGAGTTCATGCTGTTGAATGAAGGAAGGAAGGAGTTTTTTTTCCAGAAATTTATTCACCTTGACAAATCCTGTCAGCAGGGACCGTGCTACAGATGTTGGCCTGATTGGCACAACAAAATTCATGGCATGTGATCCATGTCAAACCTCCGTGGACCCTGAGATTTCGGTGGTTTCAAGTCAGGGGAAGACTCTTATTGAATCTAGGCAATGAATTAAGTTATTAGCCATGCTTGTTTGGTATTTCAGGCAAAAATCTTTAATTAGGAAAAGACTTCCAATCCATGTTGTTGTAGAATGCTGAATGCATCCTGACTAGGATGGCAGGAGCTCTCCAAAAGAGCATCACACCAGGGCACTCCAATAATAATGCATAAAAGTTCTAGAGATGAGGTGTGATACCAAATGCACTAAGTACCGTCAGATGTGTATGCCTTATCTGCACACAGTGTGTCACTGGCTTAACTAAAGTGATTTTTTTTAATGAAATTTGTTTAACTGATGTAAACCCTTGCATAGAATTGGTTTATAGCTGCCTAGTATTAAGGTAAATGGCAGCTGTAAACAGATTTAAGTGTATCCAGGTGGTTTTGTAACAATTGTGAATGCTTAAGGAAAAAGCTTAAAGGGAGACAGTGCTTTTATATTACAGTTTTTATCAAGTTTTTCGGTTACTTGATATGTCGCTCAGATACAAGCAAAGCAAGGTAAAATGACTATCCAAATATGAACTAAAATAGATGGCAGTGGTTAGTTCTATTTTTGTTTTTGTTTTTTGGCCAGTTGCTTTTGTTAGAACAGTTTCTGTAAATGTGATTGGTTTAATTTTTGTGTTTGTTAATGAAAGGACATACAGTAACTGATACTCTTTAGCCGTTGAACTAAAAGCAATGCAAAATTTGTCATTTGCATATAAATATCAGCCCTGCTCTTGGGATTACTGTTAATAGATATTACTGATTTAAAAATGAAACTTTGTTGCATAGCTGCATCTCTTTACTTTAAAATCTGGACATAGTTGAGAAAACACTTAAAGAGAAATTAACATTTCAGTTGAAGTTACAAACGTAATTTCCATCCTGTCACATTTTGGTGACCTTTTGTGACAGCTTGTCTCTATTGGAGGGAAGCATTCTTACTTGCTGATTAAAGATGTCATTTAAAACCATTTTATTACCAGGGGTAGTGAAATTAATCTTGACACTTAGAGCCACTAGAAAAATAATTGCTGATTCACTGCGTTAACTGTGTATGTGTATGAGAGAGAGAACTGTGTAGTCAATATTAGAATGTATGTGCTTGGAAAATAAATATATAAAATGTAAAAATTATTCTCTCTTGAACGGTGTTGCAACTTTTCCTAAATGGTTTTTTTCTTTTTTTTTTTTTGTTTGTTTGCTTTTTTTGACAAAGAAAATGTAATAGGTGGTTTTGAAAAGATTTTAAGTAGACATGTTAAGGAAAGGATATAAAATACATTTCTGAGAATACTGAATTCATCCTTTAAATAAAGCTTTATATGTACTCATTATTACCATATAGAATTATTGACTGGCTGTATAGAGCTTACATTATGGATGGATGTATATAACAGACTTATTTATCTTTAAGGAAAGAATGGGAGATAATTATCTTATTTGGCCTGGTACAATCAAAAACCAACAGCATACTTCAAAGCAGCTCTGCTCTGCTCTCCTGCTCTTCCCAGGAACTCTTCCCTCTAGGCCTGATTTAAAAAAACAAACAGTGTGGCTTCCACGCTTGTGGAAAGCCATACACAAAGCAGTTGGAACTATTAGTGATGCTGTACTGATGCCAGCAATAGTATGCACAATGTAATCTGTTTATGCTTGGTATAACATCTAACTTTGAATGTACTGAGTTTTTGGTCTGAAATCTCAGTGTTTCATTAAATTTGTTGCTCTTTCACACACACTCCTACAGAAACGTGTAATGTAATAAGGTTACAAGTCTGAGTGCTCAAATCAGGAAATACGCAAAATGTCACATAGTTTAACCTTGTCCCATCACCAACGCATACATAGCACCCAGTTTCTCCCTCTGATACACCCATGGCACTCCTGTTGAAAACTATCAGAGGGGTAGCTGTGTTAGTCTGGATCTGTAAAAGCAGCAAAGAATCCTGTGGCACCTTATAGACTAACAGACGTTTTGGAGCATGAGCTTTCGTGGGTGAATACCCACTTCCTCAGATGCATGCAGAACGTGCATCTGAGGAAGTGAGTATTCACCCACGAAAGCTCATGCTCCAAAACGTCTGTTAGTCTGTAAGGTGCCACAGGATTCTTTGCTGCTGTTGAAAACTGTTCATGTTGTGCATGTGTATATTAAATAGAGTTATTCCCATGGTAATTTACAGTATGTTTATCGGCGTTGTTCCAAAATATTCTGTGTATGTACAGAGGATGAATGAAGGATACTGTGAGAACCTTAACTTTTGCATTATCTAACTTTTAAGTGTTTAAGGCTCTGAACCATCACATAAATGTACAAATAGTGTACTCCTCCATTGTGTGGTGTCTTAGGCCAGGCTAACACTACAGACTTCTATCAGTATAACTATGTCGCTCCAGGGTCTGAATAGTACATACCTCTGAGCAACATAATTCTACTGACCTTAACCCCGGGTAGATAGCACTGTGTTAATAAGAGAGCTTCTCCTGCTGACATAGCTACCGCCTCTTGGGGAGATGGGTCAACTATGCTGACAGCAGAATCTCTCCCATCTGTGTAGTAGTATCTTCACTAAAGCGCTACAGTGGCAAGCTGCAGCACTGTATGTGAAAACAGGCCTTTACTGACTGCAAGGGGTTACTGCACAGATGCACATTTGCAGGGCTGGGGCATAAAGTTGGACCCTCAAGTTGATTTATTTGTTCTTTTAGGAAAGAGAGAGGAATAAAACACTGAATATCTCTCCTGACCTCATAACGTACTTCCTCAGTGCCACAATCAAAAATTTGTTAAATGTTTCTAAACTGCAATGAAGTAAACAAAATCATATCCAAATAATCACCGTCTTCATAGTACACGTGTAGCAGTGTCTGCTGTAGTTTATTGCAGAACAATAGCCATTATGTAACCCTGTTATTTTACATCCATAATTTTATGGAACTATATTTGTTGACTGAAAAATTGAGCAAGTCGTCTGTGCTTATATGACCTAAAATACATTTGTCAGCTGTTACGGTTTTTTAGTTCATTGACTGGACAGAATAGCTTCCTCTATAGTTTAGACACCTCTCCTTTCCCTCAACTTAATCACATTTTTGGAGACCAACACAACTGAAATTTGAACCTTGAAACATAGTATGGGCATTATCCTGGACACACAGGAAGAAAGATGAGAGACCAGGGATGTGATTTTACCTACATCAGACCTTCATTAACTCATTTGGAAACTACCTGGCAATAACATGTCCAGTGCAGTTTGTCCTTCCTTCCATAATCTATTCCATCTGGTAAAGGGCTGCTGTCAGCTTTCCAAACCTTGTCAACTGCTCCCAGCAACCATCCCCTGGCTCCATCTTCTTATCAGCAAATGGCAACAACTCTGTGCAAATGTATAATGAATGTTAGGGTGTCTGCAGTTTTTGCCACATTTTGTAATGCTCTTCAAGTTCTAAACCCTTTTTTAGGGGCCTCCTGAAATATTAGGCCACTAGTTACCTTTTTCTGTTGCAAATATACAGCCTTCACAATCCAAATGCACACAAAGTATCTCCAGACAAATAAGAATAGCAGCAGGTTCCCATTTCTGCTCCTCCCACACATACATACGCATGCCTCAATCAGCTGTGAACTTGAAAGCTTGATGAGATCACTTATAAGTAAGTTTAAAACAGTGATTTAAGTAGCTTTAGCTATTACATCCCCTGCCATTTTTGTCACTTTATCACATTCTTACTTTTAGATGTTCCCCCCAGAGTTGTGTGAAAGACCTATACAACGTGCAAAAATCACTCAGTAGGAGCAGAGAAACTGATTTATACCCAGCGTCGTTTGACATGCAAACGACACATTTTTCTCTCAAAACTTTCAATTTTAGGTATTATTTGTAATACCAGTTGAGAAAAATATTTCATACAGAAATGTGACTCTTGATGCTGTCCCTTTAAATTGTAACATTAAATATGGATTATTTCTTTATTAAAAAAAGGATTTGTAAGTTCATTTCATCATACAGCAAATACATATTCTAATAGTGTTAAGTTTGCACAGTTAACAAGATAAAGGGAAAAGTCAGTTTCAAAAGCAGCACCGTATTATTTATTAGTGATTTTCTAGTTAAGCGTTTAGCTTGTTATATTGCTTGTCACTAAGTGGACCCCATTAAAATGTACAGCATATAAAGTATTGCCTGGTCATGCTGCTGGTAAAACCTTCACTCTGTGTCCTAATATTTAGTACAGACTTTGTATGTTAGTCGGGGACTAGATTACAGTAGAAGTGTGGATTAATAGTTATCCCCTGACCTGGTTTGCCTTGGGTTTTAACTTTAGTTCCAGGTACCATGTACTCTGCAACATTTAGCCATGTTATAAATGAACTGGGGGCAACTGTTGTAACCAGCTTCTCAGTTGTAGATGGGCCCAAAATCTGTAGTATGTGTTTTGGGGTGACCAGACAGCAAATGTGAAAAATCAGGACAGAGGGTGCAGGGTAATAGGAGCCTATATAAGAAAAAGACCCAAAAATTGTGACTGTCCCTATAAAATCAGGACATCTGGTCACCCTAATGTGATTAGTCTTTGTTTGTCCCCTGTTAAGTTCATCCCTTTTTTTTTTTGAGCCACAAATAAATTGCATAAGAGTGTGTGTATCATTTAGTCCTTTAATATTTCTCAAAAATGGCATTAGCTGAATTTGTTCAAATATTCAGAAAAGGTCTTTGGCATAAGACAAACGTACAGAACAGAAGGTGAAGCATTAGAAAACTATGGTTCTAATGGAAGACTCAGCATAACCTTTACTATAGTGTTTCCTGCTGCTTCCTTTTCTGTACGCCTTTTTTGTGGATAAACAGAGAATGAAGATACCCGTGCTGGCAGTCTAGCTCCTTTCACATAACAAACTTCTTAAACAACAAGCAACAAATGTGAGGCAGACTTCAATAGTAAACTAACATTTTCCTTCATGTTAGTTTCATTAACCTGACACTACATGTTTACCTTTGCAGCAGATACAAATACACAAAAAGAAAAACATTGGTTTTGCTTTAATGAAATGTTAGCATGCCATTGCCACCTTAAGGTGATCAAAGAGCCTGCAAATTTTATCTTGGTTGTAGTGACACTTTTCTCTAGTTATAATGGTGTCCTTTCTAATCCTTACCGCAAATACCTAACATATGCCTTTTTCTCATATAACAGAACTCTCAGCAGAAGCCAAAGCAGCGTTGTTTGAATTTGAAGAAAGGGAAAGACAGCTTAAACAGGGACGCTATGGCTCAAGGAGAGGAGGGAGGAGAGGAGGTTCCATAATGTGTCATGGAATGGGAGAACAAAGAAGAGACAACAATGAAAGGGGAAGAATGAAGGATCACAGGCCTGCGCTGCTGCCAACGCAGCCACCAACAGCGGTAACTAATGCACAGTATTTTCTTTATGAATTGGTACTTTTAAGAAAATAATTATGGCAGTTATTACTCTGATTTGTAGATCTTTATGTTGCTCCTTGTCTTTCAAAACGGGTGAATTTTAGAAAAACTTTACTATTCTTAATCATTCATAAAGATTTAAAAAACCCAAATCTTAATTTACTGTTGCCCCAGTGGACCTTAAGGGAAGATGGGCTTCTCACAGTCTTATGATTAGAACTTGACGCACATTTTTGACCAAAACATTTGTATGTGAAAAATACAGATTTGGCAACACTGAAATATTCCCCAAATTCGTAGATTCCCTGCATTGTTTTGATCAGTGAAAATTTTTTTTAAAAATCCCAAACAATTGAATTTAGACATTTTTTGCAATTGAACTGTTTTGAATTTTTTCATTCAAAATGACTTTTTGTTTTGAAGTTTCCTTTAATTTAATTTAAAAAAAATAAAAAATGTTGAATACTCCAGATCAAAATGAAACATTTTGTTCGACGCAAAACATTTTTTCCAATGTCTTGATTTGCAGAAAATATTTAATAAAAAAATTTGACCCAAAACTCATCTTTTCTTCCCCAATTGTTTGGACTTGCCAGCAAACCCAAAAATAATCCATTATTCTCCCAAATATAATTGTGATTTTGGAAGTATGAAAAGGGTCACCTTTCCACTTCAGAGTTTGAGACCTTGGTATTTCAAAGTATCCAAATTTCAGGCATTTTTCAAATGACGCAAACAGATCATCAGGCTCTTTGTTTTTTGCATCAACAGAGAGGAGCAGGTTAACTCCAGTTGTATAGGGAAGCCATCTTTGCATTTGAGATTGCTACTTATCGTGGCATGGAAAAAATGTGACCAGATATTTCCTTTTCTGTTGAATTCATTCTGGTGACTTTCAAGACTCCGTTAAAATAGTGATGTTACGTTATTTCTTAAAACTGAGTATTTTTATATTTCTAATATTGTACATTATGCTGAGGGGAAAATAAAAACCTAGAGCTTGTCTCTACTGCCATTTTTTGTCAGTATAACTTACGTTGTCTAGGAGTGTGGAAAAAGCACCATGTAGCAACATAAGTTAGACTGACAGAAGCGCCAGTATGGACAGTGCTGTGTTGGTGGGAGAGTTTCTTCTGCCAGCGTAGCTACTGCTGCTCGTGGACGTGATTTTATTATGTCAGTGGGAAAGCTCTCTCCTGTCGGCATATAACGGCTGTATGAGTGATCTTACAGCCACGCAGCTGCATTAGTACAGCTGTGCCACTGTAGGCTCACTAGTGTAGACAGGCTCTCAGAGAGGAGTCTTCACTCACTTGTGGGTTAGCACACAGCAGTTTTCTACTTCAGAAATACTACACAATGGTTTTCTAAAGTTGCAGGTGAAGTATAACATCTGTAATTGAAATTACCAGAGAATTTAGGTAGACAGATTAGTTACCCACATTGGAATTTGGCCAGGTTATTCAGGTCAATGCCTCTGTTGTATGAAAAATGCCATGGGAACAACAATGGCCACAAATGATTAAATCTTAATTTAATGTCTTATCCAAAAGAGAATACTTGAGTGGTCAAGAAATATAATTAATTTTTTGTTTGTTTTTGTGGAGTACTGTTATCTGAGATCCCTGTTCCTAGATTACAGTCTATGTATGGGTATGATGGTATGATAGAGGTGATGCATTAAAGTGAGGGAGCAAGGTTTTACACTGGAAGTATTAATTAAACCATAACAGACTGTTAGTAGATACTGCTGTAATACTTGATGGTTCAAAACATGCATGCCAATATTTCATGCTTGTAGAACAGAATGGGTGGGGCATAAATCACCTTTGTTTTTTCACCTACTATATTGCTGCAATCTTCAATTCATTTAATGTATTTTAAATTAAAATCTAATGATTTTATTATAAGCCTTTCTGTGCTCTCATCATCAAGGTATCAAGACGCATTTGTTCATATACATCTGTGATTTTTCATATGGAGAAGCCCTATCCTACACTCCCTACCCCTCCCACCCAATACTTTGAAGCTACTTGTTCAAGTCTGCAGGTTATGTTTAGTTAAATGTGACTTGTTCATGCAGCTACATCCTTTAGTGAATCCAAGTACTTACACTGGAACAAAGTACAACAAAAAGATGCCAGTTTTCTTAGCGCAGTCCTACCCTTGTACAATGATCAGATGCTAATGGATTTATTATGGTATCTAAACTGTGCTTCCTAATGACACATACAAACAGAGCTAATTATTTGGTACTACACTGCAGTTGATCCTCACTAGTAACGAAAGCCATTCTGCACCATATGTTTGTTTGTTTTTCCTACTTCTGTTCGTTTTCTGACAGCTACACCCAGTACTTGACAGTGACATTTTATTCTCATCTGTCTTAAATTTTTTTGGATATTGGTAAAATTCCATGTGCTAGGCTCAGGCCCCACATGTAAGAATGAACAGTCTCTTACCTCTTCCTTTACTATTTATTTCCTGCCTATTTTCCCTTCACGCTGACATTTTTTTGCTTTCAAATTATTTCTTCCCATGCTGGTAGTTCCAGTAGTTTCGGCTGGTTTAATGATAGGAATTGGAGGTGTCTTTCTTTGAAAATTAGGCCTTGAACATTCTCAGAGAATCCCAGTTTTGTGTTTTGTTACTGATTTTTCTTTTTTCCATCCGTGTACTTGGATTTTAACTGAATGGATTTTGTTCTTTTTGGTTATTTGCAGGGTCATTCACAGAGGTTAATTCCTCCTCACCAGCAGCAGCCTATTAGGAGTCTGTTCCAGCAACAACAACTACAAACACTGCTTCCTATGCAGCATCAACACCATTCATCTCCTCCTCCAGGACTACATATGCCACCCCAGATAGAAACACCTGGAATAATGATGACTCCACCCCCAGTGACACCCCAACAACCGAAGAACATACATATAAACCCACATTTCAAAGGGACAGTAGTGACGCCTGTGCAAGGTGAGTGTTCTGAATATTGTAAGTTTTGTGTTAGTGTCTCCCTGCTCCCTGCACTGTCAATGCTATCTACAGGGTTGGTTTTCTGTGTTCATTCTGTCATAACGTACACAAACTTATTTCAGGCTAAAATTCTCCTTGCTTAATCATAGCGGAAATATTTTGCCAAAGTTAGTAGTTTGTTGAAAAAACAAAGCCTCTTCCACTTCTAGCTCTTCTTTTAAAATGACACTTAAGGTAAAACTTGCATTATTCCGTAATAAGGAGCAATTGAATTGCCAACTGTAAAGAAGATGTATTTAAATAGTGGACATCAGTTTTTAAGAACTAGCTAAGCATTGCAGTTTAAAATTTCACAAGTAACATACTAGCTTCAGCAAGGCACTTTCAGAACATCCACCCAACTATTTGTGTGTGAATATGCTGTGACACCCGTCAAACTGCTGCTATTGTGTGAAAGGTACAAGCTGCATCCATTTTATTTATGATGAATTTGACATGATATGCTCTGCTTGTTCTTTTCTCAGCTCCGCTGCTTTTAATGGATTAGTTGATTCAAAGCCTGAGAATTAAACGCTTTTTCCATAACTTATTTAATTTAAGCACCCATTGCTGGGCAACTTTTCTGAGAGCTTGCAACGAGGCTGTTAAAGTTGCAACTTCTTTGACTGTGTTGAATCTGAAGCCATGTCTACACTTACTGGGGATCGACGTGGCTGTGATCAATGCCGCGGGGGTTGATTTCGCGGGTCTAGTGAAGACCTGCTAAATTGACAGCAGAGCGCTCTCTGGTCAACTCGGTACTCCACCGGAATGAGAAGAGTAAGGTAAGTTGACGGGAGAGCATCTCCCGTCGACGCAGCACGGTATAAACACCGCAGTAAGTCAACCCAAGCTAAGTCGACGCCAGCTACGTTATTCACTTAGCTGGAGTAGCATAATTTAGGTCTTTCTATCCCAGTAGTGTAGACAAGGCCTGAGACTAAAGAGAAGAAATACTTATATAATTTGAAGTCTTTGTGACTGTAGTCAGCACTAGAAAAAGCAAATTTTTTTTTTACCTTCTGATCTGATAGATATTTTGTCCTCAAATGAACAGAGGTCCTGGCCTGAAGCTAACTTTCTGCTTATCATTCTGTCAAATAAAGGAAAGTTGGCAGGACTAGGCTTTGCCAATTGGGAGAGATCTCAAGTGTGTTAATCCTGTACCAGAACTTCTCACAGATGGGTTTCAGAATGGCTGTTCCCTGGAGATTATTTTAGTTTTCCATATCTAATAAAAGCAGTATTTCCCACCTATTCTGTCAGTATGTTAGAATACCTGCAATAGTCCAGAAGCGCCTTACTCTTGGATGAATCGCTTTTGTTCACCCTTCTTAAGTTTTCTAAAGCAACTGTTGAAGGTATTTGTTTTATGGAAAGCAAAGAATCACATTTAGCCTGTCCCACACCTCTTCAACTAGTCAATGAAAGTCTTGCATCCAGATGGACAGCCTCCCTTTTCTAATTCCAGCAAATAGCATTTGGGGACTTTTGCTCTGTCTGACGTCAAAAAGCATATCAGCACCTTCTCCACTGACCCTTTTATGGCTTTCTTCTTTATATCAGTGGTTACAGATACTGTCAGTTTGTTGCTCACATTGGATCTTTCCACTGCACCCATAGTATTTTCTAAAATCTTGCTCATGCCAGTGGTACCTTTTTATCTTAAATATGGCTTTTGTTGTCTTGATTTGTTGATCAAAATATCTCTCTTCAACAACTTGTATGCCGTACGTATTCAAAGTTCAAAATGGATTTGTAATCTCTTTTCAAAAATTCATCTCTGCTCAAGATCTCTTGTGTGGGAGCTCATTTTTTTTAGCCAGTGAAGGGTCTAGCTCTATTCCCAGGAAATAGGCACCTGAATAATGAGTCTTGTAACCTTTATATATTAGGATTTCAACATGACAAAGTCTTTGCCTTCTAGGTCTCATGATGATTTGTGTTGACACAGTTCATGATCTCTTCTTCATCATCTGAAACTCCAGCAAATCTTCCTTTTTTTCTGAACTGACCATCAATAAGACAATTTAACACTTGTGTTAGTGCTAAATACGGTCCTCTATGTAGACCAAAATAATAGATTCTAGCCTGTTTGGTTGGAAATCCTAGTCTGTTGAGATAGCTTTAACTCAAATCCAGCTATCCATCATTCTTTATTAATTCATTGCACAAATAGGGGGATAACTGCTAAGGTATCCTGGGATGGGTGGAGGAGGAAGGAAGCACCGGGTGAGGTTGGGGAGGAGGGAAGGACAAGGCCACACTGCACTTTAAAATTTAAAAACTTTAAAACTTATTGAAGGTCAGCCTTCTGTTGCTTGGGCAATCTTCTAGGGTGGAGTGGCTGGGGGGCCGAAGGGCCCCCCCTCCCCAACCGCGTTCTTGGACATCTGGGTGAGGAGGCAATGGAACTTGGGGAAGAGGGCTGTTGGTTATATGGGGGCTGTAGCGGCGGTCTGTGCTCCTGCTGCCTTTCCTGCAGCTCAACCATATGCTGGAGCATATGAGTTTGATCTTCCAGCAGCCTGAGCATCAACTCTTGCCTTCTGTCAGCAAGCTGACGCCACTTACTCTTTTCAGCCCGCCGCCTCTCCTCGCATTCATATTGTGCTTTCCTGCACTCTGACATTGTCTGCCTCCATGCATTCTGCTGTGCTCTGTCAGTGTGGGAGGACAGCAGGAGCTCAGAGAACATTTCATCCCAGTATGTTTTTTTCACCTTCTAATCTTCACTAGCTTCTGCGAAGGAGAAACATTTGTAGCTGGTGGAGGAAAAGGGAGAGTGGTTAAAAAGACACATTTTAGAGAAAAATGGGTACACTCTTTCTTTCACCTTAAACCTTGCTGTTCACATTACACAGCACATGTGCTTTTGTTACAAGGTCGCATTTTGCCTCCTGTATTGAGGGCCTGCTGATTTGGTGGGAGAAATCACTCACTCTTCACCTCTCCCCCCACCACGTGGCTAACAGCAGAGAGCATTTCTGTTCAGCCACAGCCAAACAGCCGAGTAGGAAAGGACACCTCTGAATGTCCCCTTAATAAAAACACCCTATTTCAACCAGGTGACCATGAATGATATCACTCTCCTGAGGATAACACAACGAGATAAAGAAGGGATGTTGTTTGAATGCCAGCAAACACTAGGACCATATGCTACCATGCTTTGTTAAGCAATGATTCCTGACTACGTGCTACTGGCCTGGCGTGGTAAAGTGTCCTGCCATGGCTGACAGAACAAGGCCGCTCTCCCTAGAAACCTTTTGCAAAGGCTTTGGGAGTGCATCCAGGAGAACTTTATGGAGATGTCCCTGGAGGATTTCCGCTCCATCCCCATACACGTTAACAGACTGTTCCAGTAGCTGTACTGGCCGCGAATGCCAGGGCAAATTAATCATTAAACACGCTTGCTTTTAAACCATGTGTAATATTTACAAAGGTACACTCACCAGAGGTCCCTTCTTTGCCTTCAGGGTCCGGGAGCATGCCTTGGGTGGGTTCGGGGGTTACTGGCTCCAGGTCCAGGTTGAAAAACATACCCTGGCGGTTGGGGAAAACGGTTTCTCCGCTTCCTTGCTGTAAGCTATCTTCAATCTCTTCATCATCATCTTCCTCGTCCCCAAAACTCGCTTCCCTGCTGCGTGATTCTCTATTGATGGAGTCAAAGTACAGGGTTGGGGTAGTGGTGGCTGCACCCCATAGCATGGCATGCAGCTCATCATAGAAGCAGCATATTCGGGGCTCTGATCCGGAGTGGCCGTTTGCCTCTCTGGTTTTTACGTAGGCTTGCCTTAGCTCCTTAATTTTCACGCGGCACTGCTGTGTGGCCCTGTTATGGCCTCTGTTCTTCATGCCCTTTGAGACTTCCTAATGTTTTGTCATTTTGTTTACTGGAACGGAGTTTAGCTAGCATGGATTCGTCTCCCCATATGGTGAGCAGATCCCGTACCTCCCATTTAGTCCATGCTGGAGCTCTTTTGCGATCCTGGGACTCCATCATGGTCACCTCTGCTGATGAGATCTGCACTCACTTGCACCTTGCCACGCTGGCCAAACAGGAAATGAGATTCAGAAGTTCACGGGCCTTTTCATGTCTACCTGGCCAGTGCATCTGAGTTGAGAGCGCTGTCCAGAGCGGTCACAATGGAGCACTCTGAGATAGCTCCTGGAGGCCAATACTGTCAAATTGCGTCCACACTACCCCAAATTCGACCCAGCAAGGCCAATTTCAGTGCTAATCCTCATTGGAGGTGGACTAAAGAAATCGATTTAAAGAGCCCTTTAAGTCGGGGAGGAAAAAAAAGGGCTTCATCGTGTGGACGGGTTAAATCGATCTAACGCTGCTAAATTCGACCTAAAATCATAGTGGAGACCAGGCCTCAGATTGTAGCAGTAGATTTACTGTCACTTGAATACCTACGAAGTGTATACTTATGGAAGATGACAAGAGGACATCAGTAGTGTAAATCTTGAAAGGGGGGAGGGGAGGGGACAAAGAATGATTCTCCTCAGTGAAGAAAAATACAGTTTTAGTAACACATATCCAGCACAGTTAGTTGTTCAAGCGGACTGACTGAGTCACAGTTCCTTTAGCTCAAGTAAGTGGGAGACAGAGACCGAAATATTAAAGGAAATTTAGACCTATTTTCCCAAAATAGGGGTTTGTATTGGCTATCAACAAAACAAAATATTCCTTGTGCTCAGTTTCTGATATCTCTCTATGGTACTACAGTAGCTAAAGATGGGTCAGTTGACAACTTCAGCATGTGGTGAATGTGTCTTTGACTGTATGACTACCTCACAACTTAATTTATTGTCAGAGTGACCAGCAAGGATGAGAGGGACCAAGCCAGATTGCTACTGAATAATTCAGCTTCCTGTTAGTTCAGTATACCTTTGTTTTCTTGGTGCATCAAGATGGTACCCTGCCCTCCTTAATTCATTCTGGCATTCCCAGACATGCAAAAGGTGCTTATGTATGGCAGTGATGGGGAGTATTATAGAAATTTAGGTAGGTGTTTCACTAAGTTCATTTGAATCCATTCTGTCTAAAATTTGCTTCCTGGAAGCTGAAATACCAAGACTTGAAGCTTAGGGGGCTCAGACTAGCAGATTCTGTAAAATTTGGTGATACCAAGTCACTAAAATTTTGTTGCAGGACTGTCTGGAATTTCTGCTAAATCATTTTGTAGCAGAGCTGAGCCCCCAAGTATGATTAGGTCTCTTTACTAAGGACATTTGTTCTAAACAGAAATAAGGGAAACTTACTTTCTTACACTCCTATTTTCTGTTTCTCTAAATCTATTTCATGAGTGAAACCGTGGGGGGAAATTGGCAGATAGAAGCCATCCAGAGATACCGACTGGTAGGACCAGAAGCAGCCAAAGCAGAGAGAGCTGCACTTAGAGGGAGGGAGTAAAATGGGACTAAGCCAGGGCCACCTTTCACCCCCAGGGTCCTCTGGACCTGGAACTGTGAGGGAAGATCTCCTTCTCGGAAGGCACTAGGCCCAGGCGGTACCTACTCTGATGGGTTCCCTCTGGGGTACCACTGAGTCCCCCGACCCATCAGCCTGGGTTCCCTCTCACACCACTGCTGTGAAAAGTGGCCAAGCTCTCCAAGCTTTCTCTTTCACCAGCATACACACAGGTAGGGACCCACCCAGCTACAGTATTTACAGGCTGCTGTGATCTGCTCTGCATGTGGAGCTATAGCTAAGGAACTGACCAGCTGCTCAAGAGAACTCCTCCCCACCCCTAGTGTAAACCCAAAATTATACCCTCTTGCACTGCAGAGAGAGCTGTACAGCATAAGCTCATGAAATTTGCCCCCTTCCTCACTGTGCAGAGGGAATATACAACAGCTTTTTGCCCCAAGATACGACTCCCATATGCTGGTTTGTGATAAAACAAAACAAATTTATTAACTACAATAGATAAAGTGCTTATAAGAGATAGCAAGCAGATTACCCAGCAAATAAACAAAAATGCAATCTAATCTTAATATACACCTCTACCCTGATATAACGTGACCCGATAAAACACGAATTCGGATATAATGCTGTAAAGCAGCACTCCGGGGGTGTAGGGGGTGCGAGGCTGTGTGCTCTTGGGGAGCAAAACAAGTTCAATATAATGTGGTTTCACCTATAATGCGGTAGATTTTTTGGCCCCCAAGGACAGCGTTATATCCGGGTAGAGGTGTACTAAAAAGATTGGATATAGGTAGCAAATTATCATCCTGAATGTTGATTTATGCCAGCTGCAGAGATTCTTAAGGGGCCAGCTGCCCTTGCTTGCAGCTTACAAACCCCAGTTGTTCCTTTCATAGGCTAGAAATCCCTCTAGCCTAAGGGCTTGTCTACATCAGAAAGTTGCAGCGCTGGTGAGGGAGTTACAGCGCTGCAACTTAGGAGGTGTACACATCTGCAGGGCACCACCAGCGCTGCAACTCCCTGTTTGCAGCGCTGGCCGTACTCCTGTTTTGTCTCGGGTGTAGAGGATCCAGCGCTGGTGATCCAGCGCTGGTAATCAAATATAGACACTTACCAGCGCTTTTCTTGACCTCCGTGGAATAAGCAGGTATCCCAGCATACCTGAGGAAGCCTCTGGTAATCAAGCTGGTCTCCTTCCCCGGTTTGCTCTCGCGTTCCCCGAACCCCGAGCAAGCAGGTCTCCTTCCCTGAGGTTTGCTGGGTGGTTCCGGGAACGCGAGAGCAAACCGGGAAAGGAGACCAGCTTCGCCGCGGTTTGCTCTCGCGTTCCCCGAACCCCGAGCAAGCAGGTCTCCTTCCCTGAGGTTTGCTGGGTGGTTCCGGGAACGCGAGAACAAACCGGGAAAGGAGACCAGCTTCGCCGCGGTTTGCTCTCGCGTTCCCCGAACCCCGAGCAAGCAGGCTCCTTCCCTGAGGTTTGCTGGGTGGTTCCGGGAACGAGAGAGCAAACCGGGAAAGGAGACCAGCTTCGCCGCGGTTTGCTCTCGCGTTTCCCGGAACCACCCTGCAAACCGCAGGGAAGGAGACCTGCTTGTTCGGGGAACGCGAGAGCAAACCGCGGCGAAGCTGGTCTCCTTTCCCGGGTTTGCTCTCGCGTTCCCCGAACCACCCAGCAAACCGCAGGGAAGGAGACCTGCTTGTTCGGGGGTTCGGGGAACGAGAGAGCAAACCGGGAAAGGAGACCAGCTTCGCCGCGGTTTGCTCTCGCGTTTCCCGGAACCACCCTGCAAACTGCAGGGAAGGAGACCTGCTTGTTCGGGGAACGCGAGAGCAAACCGCGGCGAAGCTGGTCTCCTTTCCCGGGTTTGCTCTCGCGTTCCCCGAACCACCCAGCAAACCGCAGGGAAGGAGACCTGCTTGTTCGGGGGTTCGGGGAACGAGAGAGCAAACCGGGAAAGGAGACCAACTTCGCCGCGGTTTGCTCTCGCGTTCCCCGAACCTCCCTTGAAGCCGCCCAACAGCGCTGCAGTGTGGCCACATCTAACACCACTTGCAGCGCTGGTTGCTGTAAGTGTGGCCACTCTGCAGCGCTGGCCCTATACAGCTGTACTAATACAGCTGTAACAACCAGCGCTGCAAAATTTTAGATGTAGACATGGCCTACGTCTAGCACTTCCCCCCAATTCAATGCTTGTTCCTTCAGGTGTTCAAGAGATTCCTTTGGGCGGGGAGTCAGTGAGTCACAATGACAGTCACTTCCCTACCTTAGCTTTTGCATATGGCAGGAATCCTTTGTCTCCAAGCTTGGGTCCTATGCCTTTCAGTGGAAAAACACTGGTATTGCAAGATGGAGTCCTGTACCACGTGATCTGGTCGCATGCCCCTGTAGTGTCATAGCAGCCATGACTCAAAGGATGTTTGTAGCATCCTCAGGAAGGCTCCTGGGTGGGAGATTAGCTTCTTCCAAGACCTAGGGTATGGCTACACTTAGAGCTGCACTGTGCTGCCGCGGGAGCGCTCCTGTGGCAGCGCTTTGAAGTGTGAGTGTAGTCGCAGCGCCAGCGCTGGGAGAGAGCTCTCCCAGTGCTGCACGTACTCCACATCCCCGTGGGGATTAGCTTGCCACGCTGGAAGCCGTGCTTCTAGCGCTGGGGCAGTGTTTATGCTGCCTCTTTGCAACGCTGTAACTTGCTGCGCTCAGAGGGGTGTTTTTTTACATCCCTGAGTGAGAAAGTTGCAGCGCTGTAAAGCGCCAGTGTAGCCAAGCCCCTGTTGTTCTCCCTTATGGTCCACTAACTTGAATGGTTCCTTCGCAGCCAGCCATCTAGACTGACAGTCTTTCGCCTAGTTGGCGTTTCCCAGGTTTAAACACATTTGTAATAGATACATAGACAATATTCCTAACTTCATTTACAAAACTGATACATGCATACAAGTAGGATAATCCGATTCAGTAAATCATAACCTTTTCAATGATATATCACATGCCTTATCTTGCACAAAATACGTGATAATTATGCCATACTTGCATCACAATAATATCACCATGAAGAATAGGAGCCAGCCAGAGACTCCAGCTGGTAGGAGCAGAAGCAGCCAAAGCAGGGACCTTTGTTCAATCAGAGAACTTTCTGTGGTTTTGACTGGACTTCCTCTGCTCTATACTGATTGGCTGTTTGCTCTTACCCTTCTCTGTCCCCTCCTTTATTATCTCTTCTCTTCAGGTGTACTCCACACCTGCCTCTTACCCTCTTCTCCCCTGCCCTGTCCTCCTTACACCTCTTCCCTTCAGTGTCACCTTTCCTTTTCCTAATCTTTCCATTTAACTTATTCCCTCTGAACTAAGCCCATCAACAAAATAAGACTTGTAGAACAAACATGTTTGTTGCCAACACATTGCTCACTGGGTGTATTATACCTAGGCTTGACAGAATTGAATTTTTTATATAATTTTGACAGTTTATTTTTAAGCAATTTTTAAAATTTTTATCTATTTACATTTTCACACCTGTATGAAATTGAGGGAGGTACAGTCACTATTATATATGACAGTAGAGACTGAAATTGAATAAGTTAAAGCTTTATAACCATTAAAACAGAAATTTGCAACATCACATGTCAAAATATACAAAGTAAATATCCTTAAATTGAATTCTAATAAGTTCTCATGGAGCATTTTTTTTACTCATCTGTAAATTTCAGTTATTGACGGAAATATTTTTTCATCTGTGTGTGTGCGGTAAATTTACATTTGCTAATAAAAATCTAATCCTTCCAATCCTAATTTATACTCATTCCCCCACCCTGTGTCTGTCTAGATTGTAAACTGTTCAGGGCTAAGATGGTGTTTGTACAGTGCATAGTACAGTGGTGCTTTATTCTTGCTTGGCCCTTTGCCACTACTGTAATAAACATGATTAAAGCTAAGATTATGTCATGGAGGTCACGGAATCCACTATTTCCGGCAATCTTTGTGACAGTGCGAGTGCCACAGTTGACCAGCCACTGCCGGCAGCGAGGGACTCTGCAGCAGTCCAGCCTCCGTGGGTAGCCCCCCCTCCCCCCGGCAACTGACCAGCTGCCACTGTTGGTGACAACCCCTGAGTTGCCTAGCTGCGGCCAGTGGCAGGGGTCCCCCCTGCAGTGGATCAGCTGCTGAGATCATCCGGGGCCCCCCCGCAGCTCCCAGCTGGTGGCAGCAGAGGGACCCCGGAGCTGCTCAGTGCTGACAGTCCCGTTCCACCCCCCAACCTCGCAGCTCCTCTGCCACCGCAGGCAGCAGGGGACTCCCTCAGCTCCAGCCCCAGGGCAGGGCAGCAGGGGGACCCCTCCCAGCCACTGGGAAATGGGATCCCTGCAGCTCCCAACTGCAGTGGGTAGGGGAGGGTGCTGGACCCTCCTCCCTCCCCATTTTGTCAGGGATGTTTTTAGTAAAAGTCAGGGACAGGTCACGGCTTCCGTGATTTTTTTTGTTGCCCATGACCTGTCCCTGACTTTTACTAAAAATGTCCATGACAAAATCTTAGCCTTAAACATGATTAATAATAGTTTTAAACCTCTTCTGAAAAAGTCTCCATAGTATAAATTGTCAAGAAGCTGCCATTTGAAGTGTTCCATCAGGACTGTGGAAGTAATCTCCCTAATGGCCATCACTTTGGCCTGAAGAGTGAGTTTGAAACTTTTCCCACTGAAGAGCCCTATCTGTAGGTAACTTCTGTTTTCATTCCCAAGATAAACTCTTCTTTTTATATCAGAGAAGAACTTGCCGTTACCATTCCTGGTCTCTAAGCCCAAGTATTCCCAAAAACCAATTCATACCTCTTGTATCTTGGCTATAAAATTTTCTTGTCTGAGCTGCTTTTTTCTGAAAATGAGGTTTTTTCCCCCTGCTTTCTGAGATGGATGTTCAAATCAAGATTGTGCCTGAGGAGTACAACCATACTCCATGCTTTCTTCAGCCTCAGGAAGAATGAAAGAGAAACTCATACATGAAAATCTGCAAAACTGCCATTCGCATCTTCAGCAGACATGAGGTTGACATACAGCTATCAGTCACATGCAGCATCTGAATACTTGGTCCTTCACATTGCTGTATCTTAAACTTTTCTTTCCTTCCTACCCTCCTGCAACGTACTGCCTCTTCCACCCCAGAATTGCGAGCACTAGATAGGTCAATACACTCCAGTAAAAATAATTAACAAATATGATAGGACAGCATGGTCCCAATCTGAGCAGTAATCGCAAATCAATTCAACTTTTTTTGAGTTTGAGGATTCAGGTTTTTTTCCCTTAATATTGGCATCACAAATAACTATCCCACCAAGGATTTTAAGGCCACCAAAGTTCAGAAGTGAGCTACCACACTGTCTCTTAGTAACTTTCTAAATTGCTGTGCAGTGACTCAATTTTATCCTTTAAAACTAACTTCAAATTAAAGCAATTTTCTGGTTGTCAGAAAAAAAATACTATTAAAAAATTCCTTAAAACATGAGACAGGGATGGTTTCTGCCGTCTCTTTAAATATTTCCTGGTCATTTACCATCAGATGATATTTACTTCCATTCTTATTTAAAATCCTGTCCAACACTGTGCTGCTTTAAAATGTTATACCACTGGTTCTTCCACTTTTTTTTCATTATAAATTTGTGGATTAATTTGATCCAAAAAGAGGGCTGGTTTGAGCCATCTTTGCTGCTGCAGCAAAGAGCTCAAGGATTGAAAGGATTTGAACTATGATCTTTCATGAGTATTAAATTCATTTGTGTGCTTAAAAAAAAGGAGGGGGGGGAATGGGCACTGCCAGAGGCACTATGCCAAAACAGATAATGACAGTTGAACAGAATGCCGGCCTATTTTTTGTGTGTGTTCCTTCCTATACAGCTTTTAATTGCATACAGGTCCTGTAACACTTAAGCTATTTTAGTCATGGTTCTGTCAAACTCCCCATCTTTCCAAATTCGTTGATGATTGTATGATACTGACAGATGTTCAGTAAGAACTAAGACGAGACCATAATACAATGGCCTCCATCTAGAGTCAGTATTTGATAACCGACCATTAGAGAAGTATGGGAAATGATTTTTCCATCCTGGGAAAATTTTGAAAAGGTCATCCCAAATTAGGATGAAATTTTTCATTTTATAGACTTGTAGTGTGAAAGGAAAAAATTGTTTTGGGTCAGTCAAACTGTTTTTTGTTTTGATATTTTCAAAATGCTTCATTTTAACTTCATCCTATAGCTATAGATATATATAGAAGTGAAAAAATGGAATTTTTTATGGAGAAAATATGCAAATAGAATGTTCCAATAATTTCAGAACTGTGTCCAAAACTTTTTTGAAGCAGCAAATTTGTTCAAACCAACCCTGTTCCATAAACAGTTTGTTGAGAGAAATCTGCATTTTCCAATGGAAAAAAATATTTTCTGGAAATTTTCCCAGCCAGCTCTAGTTACCAAATCAGTTGAAATACTACAGTGTTCTCCTGTGCACCATAAAGGGAAGAGCTTTGGTAATCGTGTGTATTGTGCTTTTATTAATAACCCCAAGAAGTTCATCAATATAGAGGAGTGCTGATCCACTGCTGAAGTTTTGAAATTCAGTTTAACAGCTTTCTGTTTTTGAGGCAGGGGATCCTTTGCCTGCTGCAGTCTTTTATAGAAAGTTTATTTTTCATTTGAGACATTACACTGATTCTGTGAATATCACAAATTGAGTGTGACCTTTCTCAACCTGCAAGGTGTTTAAGGAAGGAACCTTGTGTGGGTGGAGTGTCCCATTCAGTAATGTTAATAGGAGACGACAGTGCATAAATTCTGAATTTCTTACCCTCTCCCTCCCATTTTAGGTTCTCTGTAGTCATTCCAGCTCTTGGTCTGCTGTGATGCCATAGCATGTATAGTGTTAGGATACTCTCAAGATGCACTGAAGCATGGAGTCTGTCGGGAGTCACAATGACAATCTAAAAGGTTCTGAGAGAGAATAATTTAGGATGTACATGTTGAATTTCCTCTTTTGCATTTGAAGCATTGTTTAAATGCTGTATGGTTATGTCCTTTAGATCCACTTTTACAGGCCTAAAAGAGTGCACTTCCTTCAGTTTGGCCATTTGTTGTTTTTTTTTCTCTGTCAACAGGCTGTTTAATTCTGGAAAATTCAGGATTGCATTATCTAAATTATGCTATGAGAATACTAATTGCCTGTTGAATGTTGGAAACAAAACTTTTCTCCTCTAGGCTAATTTTAGGGACTGTGGAGCACATGCTTAGTTCTTAAAGGTAAACATAACGAGCAGTGATTAAGATCTGCTTCGTGACTACTTTTGGAGATAAAGTCAACAACTGTTAGGTAAAATAATTTGTATTAAAAGGTGTTTCTTGTTTCAGTGCCCTTGTTGCCAGTCCCAACCCAGCCAAGACCTGCTGTAGGACCCCAGAGATTTCCTGTGAGTAGCAGCTGCTTCTTCTTCTGTGATATGGATAAGCATACATTTGCAGAGAAATATTAATATAGCAAATAAAAGCTGTTCCAATGAAATATAATTTTAAGGATTTGTAAATATTGACAGTAATCTCCGCCGTTGAAAATGTTTGTTAAAAGCTTAAGGTCAATGGATTTTTGAGAGTAGAATTAATTCTGTTTGACTGTAAAATTGTTGAACCAGTCTCTCCAAAGAGAGAGCTATAAATGCATCTTGTCTTAGAGAACTTTTTTTCATTTAACTACTGGCATCCTTTAAAAACTCTGTTGGGGGAAAAAAATTCTCTCTGGCTAAAAAGCTCCATATTTTTATTATAAAATCAGTGCCTTATTTTCTGCTTGCTTTAAGCATTTAATAAGTTTCAATTTTTATATCAAAAATGGATTTGGCATTTGAACGATCCTTCCCTTCTTGCTTATCTTTGGCTTCCAAAACATACAAGCCATCTTTTAGCTCTTTCTCTAATTTAATCTGACCACCTGACTTACTCTGAGTGGACAAAATGTGAAAAATCACTTGTTCATAGTTTTCCAGTTTGTGGTATTTTTCATCTTAATTTATTTTGTTGTATCATTTTAGTTACTTACAACTGTTCACACAGAGTATCATCATATAAATGAGTAATTTTTGTGTAATGTTGCCTTCGTTTTCCAAAACTTGGAAACTCATGTGCTTTTCTTGTCCATGAAGCTTGTACATGGGAAAGCTAAACCTTGGTAATATATGGAATGTGGAAGGGGGAAGTAAATGGTCATGTATCAGAATATACTGATATACAGAGATCATCTGTATAGAAATCACTTGTAGCTGAAAAGGCAGATCACAAAAAAAATGTGCTGGTTTTGTGATTTCCATATGCATATAGTACAAGGATTATTTCTGTGCAGAATATTTCCTCTCAAAGATCCTTATCCAATCAACTACTTATGCTTGTTCCTTTTGTACAGTTACTGATAGTCATATTCATTACCATAGAATCTGTTTTATGAAGTATAAAAAATAACCTAAAACAAACTCTAGCTTTACAAAGCCTGGTTATCGTTTACCCAATTTTGTCATACTTCTGTGAAATTTCTATGCTCCAAGTTACCACAATTTGACTGTGGTGTAACTAGAGGAAATACTTTTATCTGAGCAAGTCCAAGTGCAAAACAGAGAAATCTTCCTAGCATTTAAAAATGTTAATTGTAACTGTTCTTTGTGAACATTGGAATTACATTGTATCCCTGAATCTTACACTTTGTTTTCCTGTGATATATTTTATTTGATCTGGAGCAAATTTTGAAATGAAGAGAAATAGGAGGAAGAAAGAATGTATAAATCTGTTGTATCTGACGTCCTTGAAAATGTGTCTACACCAACATACTAAAATTAGAACTTGATTTCTTTAAATAGGTTGTACGATTAGAATTTTTTAAATATTTTTTCCTATTTCCAGTAGACAATACTAATTAACATACATATAGCAAAATAATTCATATACAGTACAACTTTTAAATGGAATAAAATAGCAAAGATTCAGCTTACTTTTGATATAGAATTGTATTTCTCTTCTGGATAGGAATATTTTTCTCTTCTCCCCAAAAATTTTCCCTAGAGAAAACGGGGCATCTTTCTTATGTAAACATGACACTGGTACTTGCTGTAATATTAAGTAGCTGATATTCAGAGCTAAGAAAATTCTTTTGGTTAGAGTTTCTTCCTATTAAGTGGAGAAGCAGTGCATTGTAGTAGACAGAGCACTGGACTGAGATTCAAGAGACCTGGATTCTATTCCTAGCTCTGTCACTAGCCTGCTGGATAAGACCTTGGGTAAGTTACTTCCATTCTCTGTGCCTCAGTTATCCGAATCTGTAAAATAGGGCTAATGATACTGACCTCCCTTGTAAAGTGCTTTACAGCTGTTTACACAGAGTACCAAAGCTGCTAGGTAATAGATAGGTATGAGCAGCATTATATATATTTCACTTCTGTTTTATCAAATGTAGTATATAGCTGTTGAACTCAAGTCAAATTTACCTTCAGATTTGAAAGTTCTAGGTTTTCCATTTATCTGTTCAGCCTGTTTTCCATGAAAATAAAATATGATGTGAAATTTGCATAATTATCAGAGGCATAACATTTTAAAAATATCTCTGTGTGGAAGAAATGCTTTTGTTATAGAGCAATTTTTTTTGCTCTGATGCATGTTAAAATCTGCAAAGATTTCTATACTATTCTTAGTTGACGTATATTTTAACAGGTAGACCAGCAGTTAGAAAACTTTGCAAATACAGTTTAAAAAAACCTGAAAGGTTGAATAAAATGTTGTTAGAATTCCTATAAGTCTTTATGACTGAGAGAAAGAAGTCTTTAAACTTGATTTTACTGCTCCTTTATAGGACCACCTAAACAAAGGACATGTGTAGTCCACAAAGCAAATCAGATTTTTTTTGTGTTTTCATTTTCAAGCTGCTTACGTGTTTCTAAAAATTGTTTGGGACTGTAGTTGAATTTTTTAAGTATATGAGAAAAGGTAATCATTCATTTTTAAAACCTTTAGTGTTAATTCAGCCCTTCTGTAAGAGGACACAATTGTATTGACTTCAACAAAGTTGTACCAGGGCTGTGTTTGGCACATTGAGCATCATGTTATAAGAAACTGGTAGAAAGCATAATGCAGTGCTTACAGTGATTGAAGTTGAGCAGTGATTGGAAATGTGACAATTATTAAACAAATCAGTTGCCACTAAATACAGGTTTTGATGCTGCATTTTCATATTCAGTTGCCAGTAGTAATAAGTAAAACTTTAACATTTTCATCTCTACTTATTTATTTTAAAGCTTTGTCCCTTGAGAGTAAGTGGGGGAGAAGACATGGAATTATTTTTTGACCTCCTACACATTTCTTCTGGTTATTTTCTAACATATGGGGTATTACAGAAACAGAGTAAAATCTTGGACTACTCAAGGAATATATCAAATACCTCGTTGTCTAGCATTTTTCCTTTCAGTAAACAGTGACTACTTTGTTTAGTGTGCAAACAGGTCTCTATCAATAATCATATTAAACTCATTGGAAACTGAGTAGATAATGGTTCTGAGACGGGGCTGTCAGCCGAAGGCTATGGCGCACTTGTACGCAGGGTAAATATTAAAATGGTCAGTTCTGAAGAGTGCCTGTCATTCTCTAAAAATTGCAGAAGACTCCGTAGGTTTCCATTGTATTCCAGATTTTTCTTAGTGTATTAGTTTGTGGCAATAAAATTTATACAGAGATTTTAATCAGCGTGCAGTTGACACTATTTAATTCTTCCAGTTATTTTTAAATAGTCTATTAAAAAAACCAGCACATTAAGCTAACACATTCCACTGAGCCTTCCACTAGGTCTTATGTTATCTATGTATCTTGGGCTTTAAGCAAATTGACTTTAGCTTTTGTCTCAAAGTGCCAATCACACAGTTGTCATTTAACAAATTGCTAGTATCTAAAAGCCCAATCTCTTGCAGAGGTGTGGCAACTGGGCCAAATAATCCACTGTCTCCTCATATAGCCAGTGAAATTGCTGTAGAATAAAAGTGATAATTTGTCACCTTCTCTGATATAAGTGGTCTAGAACTCTTGGCACGGCATTGATAAATGCCCTACGTTAGCTGTATACCACATGGATATAATTAGTAAAGTCAAAATGTCTGAGAACTTAAAAATTGGATGGTAACAGACGGCAAATCCCAGTGGTGATTGAACATAGTGATATTCTATACAAAAAGCTCTCAGGCTCATGCTTGTACCTTTTCCCATTGCTTCACACTGACTAAGCCAACATTCTAGTGATAATCTGGGATTTTATTATATAGATAGCCCAGCCAAAGGTCTGCTCAGATGACTCTGCCATTTTTGGCTAAACTGATTGAAGGCTTTACCCATGGAGCAATTAACTAGGCGTTCTGTATTTTTATTACTGTTTCTTGGCCATATTATTTTATATTACGGTAGTGCAGATATGCCAATCAAGGTTCAGGACCCTATTGTACTAAATGCTGTTCAGATGAATAAGACGGTGACTGTGCTTGCCCCAGAGAACTCGTAATTTAATACAATACAATAACAAAATGTAACGAGCAGATGGGTCACACTGTTGGTGAGGCAAAAGAAAGGAAGGAAAAGTTAAAAGTAAAAGGGGAACATCTTTCATAAATTGATGGTTTTATTATCCCTAGGTTGCCACCAGTCCAGTCTGCATGGCTTAAGATCCTCCTTAGTGGCTATAAGTTGGCATAACTTCATTGAGATATTGACTTCATTGGAGCTCTGCCAGTTTACTCCAGCTGAGGGGGCTGGCCCCAAGGTCTTCGTAGGTGATGACATGGACCTTGTGCATTTGAAAACTGTCAGCATCTCTCTCAAGAACCATTCTTGAACATTATTTTTTGCTATTAAAGGTTCCAATTTTCCCATGACCTGGCCACTAGGACCCAACTTAACAAGAAGCCATTTTACAAATGGAGTTATAAACTGGGTAGCGCTAATGTGCAAAAGTACCACATTTCTTACAGGAAAACATGTTTAAATGTGTTTCTTTAGAAGAGCTACTAGGCACTGTTTTTACAGACCTGGGACCCATGCTAGCAAAGTCTTTAAATGCTATTTGGCCAGGAAGTATAAGCAGATAAACAAGGGCAGGGGAGGGGTGAAAGCCTAGTCAGACAGTCTATCACTATAGCCTTTATTCCACAACTCCACCCAGGATAGAACAGTCATCCCCAAATACATTTTTGAGTGGATTTGGACTATTCCTTGTGGTGGTAATAAATGAGTTTAAAAGTAAAAAGGGGTACTAATTAATAACTTCAACCTAAAAGCCTGTCACCATAATTTCCCTCTTGTATGCCAAATCACCATCCTGTCTTCTTTCAAAACTCTCTGTAAAGTGCACTCAGTCCTTCAAACCTGAAAGTTAATCCATTAAACATTGTATACTAAAAAGGAGAAAATATTCTGAGATTGGGCCCTCATATGGTCAGTTGAGATACTATGCTTAAATTGTGTTTTCGTAGGTCTTGATACCATTGATACAAGGACCATGTTTCCCATGTGTTGTATGAAATCAAATATAACAATGCTTGGCACTTACATGGCATTTTTCAGCTGTCGATTTTAAAGTGCTTTGCAAAAATTGGGTGCGTATTCTTATTCCCATTTTGGCATAAAATGGGAGATATAAGATCTCTTGGCAGAACTCTATCTTCCTCACTGCCAAATTAGAAAGCCCAAACAGCCAAATCAGAGATTTTTAATAATTAATAAAACAATTGATCTGAGAAGATCCAGCAGAGCCTGCCTTTTTAGTTGCTGGAGGGAGAACAGAATGGATAGCATGTACACATGTGAGAGGACACCCATCCTGTCCTTACTAGCAAGCTTGGTTCTGCCTCTGAGCAAGCTGCAAACAGGATGCAGACCTTTCCATTGCAAGAATGGACATTTTTAGGGAAATCAAGATACATTTTCCTACAGTTCAGTTTTGTAGCTGTGAAAACAGGCACAAAGAAGCCAAGATTTTCCAAAATAGTTGGTTAAGTCTACACTGGGGAGGATTGATCTAAGTTAGCAGCTTCAGCTACGTGAATAACATAGCTGAAATCGATGTACTTAGATCTACTCACCGCCATGTCTTCGCTGCAGTGAGTCGACAGCTGATGTTCCCCCGTCGACTCTGTCTGCGCCTCACTCTGGTTGAGTACCAGAGTTGACAGGAGAGTGCTCGGCAGTCAATTTATTGCGTCTAGACCAGACGCGATAAATCGATCTCCGCTGGATCGATTGCTGCCTGTTGATCCTGTGAGTAATGTAGACAAGCCCTTAGTTAGGCACCTAAATATATATTTAGGCACCTACATAAGAGGCCTGATTTTGAAAAGTGTAGGGCAACCGGGAGTACCTATAAGTATTTTGGAAAAGTCTACCCTAAGTGAGTTAGGTGCCTAACTTAGATGCTTTTGAAAATCCCACCCATTGACTTGAAGTTGCAAGTCAATAGTAGGTGCTAGCTGCTCAGCACTTTTGAAAATCAGACCCATTAATTGTAGTTTGAATTTGTAATATGAATTTATTAGCTTAACGGTAACGGTAAGGAATGAATTTGAAAAATTTCATGTTTAAGTGACTGCCTTGATCACGGTTGTGCAGCAAGTGAGTCATAATAACACTGTATAAATACAGTATTAAATATGTGTTCTGAATTTAAGCAAATATGTTTGACACAATTAGCTAAAAAGTATTTGTTCTCTAGCAAGAATATTAGCTTTGTGCTGAAGTAACAGCCTATGGAGCAGACTGTTTCCCCCTCACACTGCTTGGTCCCATCAAGCTGCTAATGGCAGCTGGTATTCTCCATCTGAGAATAGGGGACAATAGCCAGTGGTACCTATAGTTACAGATGCACTGACTGACCCCTTCTCTTTCGTTGTACTGGTCAAACTTATCTAACTCTGAAGCACAAGGTGTGTGGGGATCTCCTTAGTTGGATCTTGGAGTCATGTCCTCTTTCCACAGGCAGACCTACATTAATTTCTTTATATTTAGGGCCTTTTATTCCCATGCAGTTAAAGTAAGGAGGCAGAGTTTGGGCCTTTGACACTTAGTGGACACTCTAGAATGGAGAAGAAAGGATTGTGGGTAAGAGTAGTAGTAACTGAGGCATCTCTTTACGCCACCTCTTTGGTGAATCTTTGCTTTTTTGATCTCGTTTAGATATACCCTTAGTGGTCCATGGATGCACCCCCAGTCCTTTTATTTTGAGATCCAGAAACTTTATTCTTTGATAAAACACTTGTGTACAGAGCAGAATTCAAATCCATTAATTAAATCATTCTTATAAATTCTCTGTTTTATTCAGTATAACAATACTATTTTTAATAAAAGAGAGAGCCCTCATGCGTTCATGAACAACTTTCCACATTTCATAGTCATTTCCCCTTTCTGGTATCTTATCCATTTGTATCCCTTTCTATTTAAATATCCTTGATTTCTACTTCTCTGATTGTATTTTTCTTACAAAAATCACCATTATTAAATATTCTTTCTATTTTCTGATTGCAGTATGCTTCCATATATCTTCATTACATCAGCTCTTTTTAAAAATTTCAGTATGTAAGGTTACATTTCAGATTAGTTTTGGTTCTGGCATTGAACCCTTCGTTGTAAACTTCTTGCTAAAAAAAAAGTCTCAAGTTTCTTAAAGCAGTATCTTAAAATATACGTCGGAATATAATTATATGTGTTATTTGTGGAAGTCCTTAAAATAGCTGTTTAAATTACTTTTCACACATTTTACTAACTTAAGGTAGTGACACATTTTTAAACTATTAATGTTTTATCTCTCTCTTCTACTGTCCATTTGCCACTTGTCTTACATTTTGAGGTCTGAGGCAAACACTGTCTAGGATTGCTAGGGCATTGCCTCAGGTGGAAACACTACTATGGTACAAACAATAAATGTTGCTACTAATGTTAAAAATTCTAAGTAGCATTAGAAAGTGGACTACAGGCTGAACTTGTGGTCCAAAACTGAAACTGAAGCTTTAGCAAATTTAGTAGCAGAACTGATTTTGTGATATTATACTAAAGCATTTTTTGTTATGTAAAAATATCTTTGCGTTAGTGGATCCTAAACACTGCAACTTTTTAGGGGAATGAGGCAAAATTAAATTGTCTTCATTGTACTGGAAATTGCAAAAAGCAAATTGAATTACATGTCATTTTCAAAATTATTTCAGATTTAATAATGAGGTGGTATAAAAGGAAATTGGGGATTTAAAAACCTAGTATCTAAAGTTTTGGCTCACATTAACAAGTATGTTACTCTTTATTCGTGGATTGCAATTTCCAGGGCAGTCTGTCATTCCTGACGATATTCAGTGATGGGTGGTGATTAACTATTACATATTTTGTAATAGTATTTGTTTAGGAGGTAAATTACTAATGGAAATGAAACAACACTTGTGAAAACAAGCCTACTGAACTACTTCCTCCAAATTATTCTGCTTTAGTTATGGCTTTACTATAATAACAGTAACAGTAAATGAAATTTTCACTGGATTACTGTGTAGCAACAGCAAATCACAGGTAGTGTAAAAAGCATTTTGTTTCCCTTTAACAGCATACATGGTATCAGGTGGTGTTGATTGACATTTCTTGGATAGTGCTTTATATGGCATTTCATGCAAATCATGTTTGAAGGAGACTGCTGCATCAAATTACATTTCTTTCAGATTATAGCCCTTGCAGATGTGAGACTGAGCTTTGTTCAACATCTAGCAAAAAGCTTTCATTTTGAACATTTACTGTTTTCACAACTTGTCTGCAAAGCCCTGTAATTACAGCACTTAAGATAGTGAAGGAATGATGGGCATTTTCTCTTATCAGATCTATAAGTAGTAGCAAGCAGATGCAGCATGAGATCCCTCCAGCTGTCAAATATTGTCAGGCTGGCATAGAGGGAATGCAGTTTAAAATGCAGGTGACATAATACCCAACATCCTCCATTTGCTAGCAGGCTTCTGATTAATCACGATTACCATACATTATCATACCATCAAATTTAATCATATCAGTGAATTCCCATCTGCAAGAGGAGCAGCAGTAGCTAAACATGATGGTAACAGCTATTAAATAAGAGAGGAATACATAGTTTCTAAAATGCAGTAACCCTTTAACTTGTCATACTATCTCCACGGTGCACATGCTCCATAGATGTTAAAATCAAACAAACAGAGAATTCACATTTATATTTCATGGTACTTGCCATATTTAGTTTGTTTGCTAACTGCTATTTTAGACTTGTGAGCATCCTGAGTTGTGGAATAAAAGATACATAGAATATTTTTTTAAAGTTTTTTTCCTGCATTAATGAAATCTTAGATTTTTCAATAGTTTCATTTTTTATTACCTAACTACTTAAAAGTTGCTAAAAAAAATAATTTGAATGAATGCAAATTTAACTTTTCTCCCCTAAGTGTTCTTGTGAGAAAGATAAAACTTCTCTAGAGGGGAAACCAGCACAAATTATTAAATGTAACAATATAGCAATTATAGGCCAAGAAGGAGACTCTGATGACAAAAGTCAAGACCCCCTCCTCCCCCCATAAGAAAATCCAATGAACATGTTTCACACCATTGTATACAGGAAACAGTTGTATAAATGAATTTCTGTCCTACAACAAACTAGGTCTGCATCTGAGAGATAATGCACTGGGTTAATAGAGTCTGAGTGCAGAAAAGCAGATGGGTCCCAAACCTGGAAATACATGTATGCATAACATTATGCACACAAATAGTACCAGTGAGTTCAATGGGAGAGCTCTCTCATATAAAATTACTCAGATTACTCCAGGGGGATACTGCATGACTGCATGCCTGGAGAAAACGCGCCCCCCCCCCCCCCCCGGCAGAATTCCTGTGCTTCCCTGCAGAAAACAGCAGGGAAGCCGCGGGGTTGGGGGGAAAGAGTGCATCACTGCCATGGGTGCAGTTTTTGGGGGAGTGTTGTCCCCCTCTAAAGGGGGGGGGGGCACACGGGGTTACATGTCACTTACCCTCCCTCCCCCCATTTCTGCAAGCACAGAGCTTTCCAGTTGAAGGAGGCTGCATCTTTGCTCTGCTGACTCTGCAGCTGAATGTCGCCTCCTGGGTCCTAGTGCCAGTTGAGCTCCCCATCTCTGTGCTGGGAGCCTGCCTGTTTTCTGTGCAGCAGTGAGTGCTGGCAGTGGGGCTGGGTAAAGGGGTGGTGATGAGGGAAATGAGGGAAGGGGATGGATACCTGGTGTGCCTGGCACAGAGGAACAGGGCCCGGAGGTGTTTTTGGGGTAGGCCCAGCCCTTGCACTGTGTCAGGATCAGGTGCAGTCTCACTGCCAAGTCCCTGTACCGAGGGATGTGGGAGTTTCAGGGTGATCTCCCACCTCAATGCAGCTAGCTGTGCTCCCCACTGCCATGCTAGAGGCACATTTATTTATTGACAAATAAAAATTTGCAGAATTCTACAGAATTTTAAAAATATTTTGTAAAGAATTATTAATTTTTGGGGGTGCAGAATTCCCTCGGGTATCAGATGTAAGTATTGATATGGTCAGGGCTATGTAAATTACTTTAAAAATCTAGTTTCTCTGCAGAAATATAAACGAGGAATTATGTAATTTAACATCTGTATGGTAAAGTCTTAAATGTTGTTTACTGACGTATCTCCTAGTCTAAGTCAACTGCATTAGAAATATTAGTAGTTTGTAAAGCTGCTTTTAGTTTGTTTTGTTTTTTGGTGGAAATAAAACATTTGTTTTCATTTTTAAAAAGACATGATCACTCCAATGTTTGTTTTGCTTTGAGATTCTCAAATTGCTTTTATATTAGTTACAAGAATATCCCTTTGCACCACCCCGGCGGGAATAAAATGTAGAAATCCTGAATTTATTATATTCATGATCTGATTTAATTCTAGTCTTTTTCAGAATTCTCACTGGTGACTTGCGGGATCACCAAGACACACCAGGTTCATAAACATAGTTAATAGTCTTCCCAATTAATAGCTTCTGATCTAAGGAAGAAGAAAAGCTCTTAATGAAGCTTAATCTCAATAGTCCTGAAATTGAGGAATTTCTAAGATGTGCTTTTCTTATTCACATGTTTGGGGACACTGATCAGTCTGAGATTTCTAATACATTGTAAATTTCCCAGCACATCAATCTTCAAAAAGATCTTTATTGTCTTTAAACAAAGTGGTTGCTGGGTTCTTTATTGCTAATGGGATATTTTCTGGTCTGCCACCCTAAACTGAACTGCAATTTTGTACCAGTCCTCCAGATTCTGTTCTGTGCGCTATTCCTACATTATACTGAATCTTCAGTTAAACATTTCAGTGTTAGTGGTAATGGCCATCTTTAACTTTCTTATGCAAGACCCTAGAGGAGAGACTTGTAAACCAAAGATGAAATTGAAGTTGAAGCTGCAGAAGACTCACTATTTTTAAAACTAAACAGCTATACTTTTTAAAAAACATTTTGTCACATTAGGGTTTCTAATCTCATCTGAGACATTTAGAATTGCACCTCCCTTCCTGCAGATAACCGAGGCTGTTCAGGTTTGTCCATGATGTTTCATCACTTTGCTATTCCATTTTCCTGCTCACTGTAAATACTCTTTTTCCAGCCATGCATACAGAGCAGTGAGAGCTCAAGAATCGTTGTTACCAACATGGCTTTAAAGCAGGAGTTTAGGACAAGAGTGAGCAGTATTTCATGCCTTATTTACCTAAATATCTTAACATGAAATTCCTCCGTAACTCTCCTTGCCTTGCACAGGTCTTCCACCCTTTCAGCCTATATAAGAGCATGGATGGAATTTTTACTGATGTAAAGATAAAGAAACCAGGTGTTATAGCTCTTCTGGATTTTCCAACAGGATGGCTCAGACTTGGGCCTATACCTCCCAATGTGATTTCTCATGTCTTAGCATTATAAAGTGTCAAACATATATTCCACATCTAGTGGATCACCTAATATTATTCAAGATTCCTTTAGTTTTGACTTAATTTGGACAGACATTCCCAACCTATTTTCCTGTCCTGGATCTGCCTATAGTCCTACAGCTCCCACAGCCCTTCTGTTTGAACCAGTTTTCCATTTCCTGAAACAGTTTGAATAGAGCTAACTATTGTGTTATGATATTTTTAACTGACTCCTGAACGATCTGATTCTATTGAAAGTAAGTACACATTCAATATCACGTGAATCTGTTTATTACTATAAACCATTATTATCGTCCTGCTCTTGATAAAGGCTTAAATAAAAGGGATAGTTTAAGTATTAATTTAATTAGAGAAAATAATTATGCCAGTCAGCGGGCTGTTTTTTCCTCAATGCAAATGCATCACTGTAATAAGCATTAAATGGAAGCTATTGGGCAGATTAGGTCCCAAATTTAGGTGTTTAAAATAGTATTAGAATGCGTATATTATTTTTCAATTTCAGTGAATCATTCCTCATCCTAAAAACATTGTGCCTAGTAAATGAGAGCCAAGTGAAATGGATTAGAAGTGTACCTCTTAAAAGCATACAGTGGTGTGTATAAATTCTATGTTAAAATCTTTTATAATGCACTCAGGGTATATAAAATGTGTCTAGTTATCCACAACAATATGTGCTTTCTCCTAAGAGGTAGGCATTTTAGGAAAGCTTTTTGAAAAGTCTGATGACTGCTGAAATAAGAGGATTAACATCTTGTGACAGATGGCTATAGTTTTAATTGTGTCATAGGTTATAGCGGTCATTATTCTTTGCATTAAACCATATAATAAGAATTAACTGAGTGGCCCTGCTTAACTGTCAATGGGGTTCTCGTAGCTCTTTGCATTTTAAGTGAGATTAATAAATGAAAACATGTTGTAGAGCCAGGGTATAATTTATTGAAAGATTCATGAAGTTTCAATGACATTGTTAAGGTATTTAATTAGTCTCTTGAAAAAGGTATAGAGTGACCCTTTTTGGGAAGCAGATAAGTCATATAATAGCTGTTAGATCCTCTTTATTCCTTGCTTTATAAGATTAACTTTGTGCTAAGCAATTTATGCTAAGTTTTCTCTTTTAATGGTAACCAAAGTTATTGGTGCTTCTTGAATAGATTATTCCAGATAACATCATGTAATTAACAAGAGATGCAGAAAAGTAAAAGTACAATTTGTGTAAGAATTGTATGAGAGAATGTTAATTTCTTAACTAGGAAGGATATTTAAGGGGATAAAAAGGAAAGCAAAATAGTGCAATTCTTTGAAAGGATTAAAGTAACCTTATCTCATATTCTTTCAGGAGGAGGATTGCCTGAGTGTGTGAAAGTCATGTTCAATGAGCTATTCACAACTCTAATGAATTGGAGACACAACTTAGCGTTGCAATTTTTGCAAAAGTGATTGATAGCATGCAAGTTGTGCCTTAGATGTATTGAATAATGAAAGTCAGTAAAATGGGAAATTGCATAACCAGCATAGCATGTATTACTGTAGAAAGAAATATTTGTCTGTGGAGCCATAATTTGTAGTATGAGAGGAAGAGTGATGGAGGAGTGGATGAGGACTTCTTTTTGTGGGGGAGGAGGGTGTCAGGTAAACTTAACTCACGATATTTCTGAGATTTCTAAAATTCAGCCATAAACAGTTAAATGCAAAGTTCATTTTAAACATAGTTTATTTCAGGAATTTGCCTGTCATCATGGAAGCAGGGCAAATTTTACATGTTATTTTTTAGGTATCTATCTACTGCCACTTTCCTAACTTTTCAGAGTAGAACTGCACTTTCCAGTGTTCTGGGATAAATGGCATGCGAGAGTTCAACATTTATTGTTTTTCAAAGATTTCCAGAACAAGTTAATTCAGTTTAAAATTTGTAAAGATTTTTTTTAATTAACAGTCTGCATTCCCAAAATGGAGTCTGGAAGTTGTCATGTTTCCATTTTCTGAGAGATTGTACAGCGGGGATACCCAAATAAGGAAATGTGACGGCCATTGTCTGTTCCCCTCCAGACCTGCAACTCCTTTTGGAAAGCTCATAAGACCTGAGCAGTGGGAATGGGTCTCTAACATCATGCCTTCAAAGAAGGAAATTAATTACCCTCTCAGTTCTCTTGATATGTTCTCATTACTGTTAGTTGGGGTGCTAGTCTAGCACATTAGCAGAAACGTTGCTGGTACAATATTGAACTGGTTATAAGGGATCCATACACTACATATAGAAGATATATATCCAGACTATCTGTTGGTGACTTCAGACCACTCTCTTATGTGACCTGTAAAGGCTGCTAATGCAAAGGGATGGAACTTTGCCTAGAAGTTGCATTTTTCCTAATCCATACCAACCTTCAGGGAAAAATACACTCTTAAATGCAGACCTTACGTGGTAGTACTGGGCTTGCCTACAGCGATCCTTTGTCACACAAGCTGCACTTTTGACCACATTTGTCTGTCATCTTTATTTATCAATGGAATATTTTGAGCAGTAAAGATAGCAATAGGACACGAATTGCTCCCTTCACTGCAGTAGTATCTTTGTAAGTAGGCTTAAATACAGCAAAACATTCATTTTGGAGTACTCTATTGAGATTATAAACTTCTCTGTTAGTAAGTAAAAGAAATTAATCCTTTTTAAAATATTAATGTGTAAATTTACATTGTAAGAGCTTTGAGGCAGATATACCCTCTTTGTATTTCTGCAAAGCACTATGTAATTTACAGTTCTTTATAAATTAATAATCAGTTGTGTACTCTGTGGTTTGCCTTCTTTGACCTTTGCCTTCCATGATGTAGTGGGGTAATTTATTATTATGTAATCAACCTTATTTCAAAGGGCCAAATTCTATTCTAAGTTATGTTAGTACAACACATGAACTTCAGTGAAGTTCACACCCAGGTAACCGAGCAATGTTTAGCCCAGTATAAACAGTGATAGCCACAAACTGAATGGTAAATAGTTTTTCACTAGCGTATTTCACCCTTTCTTCAGTTCCGACCTTGGAGTCTCCAAAAAAAACAAGCGAATCAGTTTTCTAAATCTAACTACATAACATTTTAGAAAAAAAACAGCCAATACCAACATTTTTTCTCTGTTAGGGAGAATGAGCAATAAGAATTCAGTCCCATTGCACATTCATAATTGAGTCAGTCCTGCTCTCTTCTGTTGAGCCTGCATTTGCTGTGGCTCTGTCCAGTAGAGTTGCAGATTTCAAATCCCAAATGATAGGGTTTGTCTGCTTATGGGTAGTAAGAAGTTTGGAGCCTCCAGTCCCTTCTCATTGAAGTTCTACTTATCTTCCTATTGTCAGAGTACAAGAAGTACCATAACTAGAAAATGGTTTTCCTGGCTTTTGTACTATCAAACCCTAAAGCCAGCAGAGCTTAAAAATGATGTAGCATTTAAATCAAACCACTGCAGAAATAGAGAAGCCTCTCTGAGATTTTTCACCCTGCTACTTTTTTCCCCCCACTTTGAGTGAGTGGTGCTGCTGACTAGTTGGTGTTAGTCCTGGATTTTGGAATAGTTCAGGAAGCTTTACTTTCTAGGTTAGTTTATCATCTTCCATCTAGTGGAATATTTGTCTTGTGTACAGTTTCATTGAAATAGATAGTACATATGGATACAATGTGGTTGTAGTAAAAAATGACCAATCCCATGGCAAATCATTGCCAAAACTGCTTGTGCCTGTTAAGACATGACATGTATCATAAACATTCAATGTTGTGCATTCTTATTACATTACAAAATCAATGATGGAAACTAGTATTCCCTGTTGTCGATGGAAAGGACTCCCCCAAGTACCATCTATCCATCTTTCTTCCCACATTGCACTGTAGGTCCTGCATTGCAGCTATCTTCTTCCTGGGATGGAAGTCAGGAAGTTTTGTGTAGCCATTTGTTTCTGCTGCTGCAGTCCAGCCCAGGTGGGTCACTGGAGGGTGACAGTGATGCACTTCTCCTTTTCTTTCCCCAATTTAAGGACAGACCTCAGCCTTGAGATTAAGGAATTTGACCTCTATTACCTTGTCTGACAACACTAGCCGCTTTCATTTAGTTGAGAACCAGTTACCTTTTTTTTTAATTATTCAAGGTTGTAAGATTAGTTGAAGTGCTTCTACGGAATCAACATACTGATTACTCAAGCAAAGTAATGGGTTAAAATAAATTTTCTTTTTTGCAAAAAGACATCTTAGTTGACATGTATACTCACTATTTTCTGTAATTTGAAACTAGGCAGATAAAAAACCATGAAAAATGGAAGTAACTACTGTGCATATCAAGATTTATTATGCATCTGTTACTGTATGCTTATTTTACCAAAAATATGCCATTATGAAAATTGGCTGCTGCACCTGCTCTGTTAATTTTTAAAGTTAAGTAACTGCATGTTCTGCTTTTGTTTTTGTTTGCCAAATATCAACAGCAGTAGGTGGTATTAGAGAGTTGCTGACTTCAGAGGTTAGTATTGTGATGAGTCATTAAAGTAATAATTCAGCGCTGGCATTCTAATCTTAAATTTACAGACAAAACTGCAGTTTTTCTAGATATATTTCAATGCAGGTTTGACCTTTATCTTTCAGAAATGTATGTAATGTGCATCTATCAGTAAAATAATAAATCTAATATTACTGTACCTTATTTCTCCATTAAAGCAACTGCAATGAAGTTTCATTTAAAGGTGCCATTGTGATTTTGGTGCTTCAGAGTTTACAGTGTTTTATATGAATGAGAAATTTAACGATCTCACAGGCAAATAAATCCGTATCTCAACTGATTTGACTCAACTCATCAGTACCTCAAACGCAGTGCAAAAACAAACAAAAAATGGAAAAAAATTCAACCTACATGTATGCACATCGTCTGAGAATTTAAATTAATGGAAGTCAGAAAATAAATGAGAGCACTGAATAAAATTTTTTAAATTAAAAGCTTGGAAAGTTGTACAGCACATATCCTGCTCACAATACAAATTAATATTTAATAGAATTGTATTGAAACTGCTGAATCTATACAAATCTATACAGTTACAGACGATTAGGGCTGCCCAGAGGCAGGGGAGGGGACAAGTGGGGCAATTTGCCCCAGGGCCCGCTAGCCCTGGCCCAGCAGCGGTCCAGGATTTCGGCAGCGGGGGGCCCTTCAGCACTGCTGAAGATGCAGAGTGACTGAAGGGCCCCTCACCACCGAAATGCCGCCCAAGACCTGGACCGCCACCGGGTGAATACAAGTGCCACAGCTCCCCTGCTTTGCCCCAGGCCCCCTGAATCCTCTGGGCAGCCCTGCACACGATTACTATGTAATGTAGGCACAGTAGTAAATTCTTCCTCCAGTTTTTAGTAAAAGTCAAATCAAATCCTGCTTAAAAATCATAGGGGCCCAATCCTGTTTCTATTGACATTTGGCAGAACAGAATCATGCCCATAGTTTGTCCTTACAGGAGCAAATGTTACTATCCTTGAAAAATGTTCATCCTTCACATTTCTTTTCTATGGAAAACAAATCTATTTATAATTGACTTTGGATGACTTGTCCTTCATATTATCAGCCTAACAGTGGTTGTTAATGTAGTTTTTCACTGGCTACTCAAAATAACCAGTAAAAACCTTTAAAATGTGTAAGTGGCAAAATGTACTCACCACAACCGTATATAGTGGATCTTTGTCCAGCTGACCAAATGAAAAGGGGTGGCTTTCCCTTTAAGGGCTCCCTGTAGAACTGGTGGTAGAGGGGGAGGAAGGGGAAAGTTTGCCCCCTGTAGGAGTGGGAAGCAGCTAGACTAGATGTCTGGGAGGAGTGAGCATTGCCCTTCCAGCTGCTCAGGAAGAAGAGGGGTGTTGATACCCTGTGCAGTCCCAGAGGAACCTTCTTTTGCCTGGACTGAGCTGGCAGCATCTACCTTTCCAGCCATGATACTTGAAAGATCCTTCATGATCAGCTGTGAGCATTATGCTAGTTGCCTCTTTTTCCTTGGGGACTAGGAAGGAATTTTTCCCTTACCACTGGATTAGCCGAGGGGTGGACTTTTTTTCATCTTTCCCACAATGGGTTTGGGACCCGGTGGTGTAGGGTAGGGGAGTAAAGTTATAATGTTGCAACTTAGTATGCAAAACGTGTGGCAGATGTCCAGTGCAGGTACTCAGTATGGAAGGGATATGGTTAATAGATCAAATGGTTTGGAAAAGGATTTGAAGGGAAAGCATCCCTAATGGGAGCTGAGGAAGGAGGGTTTGGGTCTCCTACATGTGATACAGTGGGAAGCCAAACTGCTTTGTTTTATAGCCCCCTTAGCCTTTTTAGGAGGGGAGGGTGACAGTTCTTGGCAATGGGATGGCAGGGGCCATGTTGGGGATTATAAGGAAATGATGGTAACCCCTTCACTGTGCAATGTATTGGTAGGTACTTCCAAATATTTTAAGTGAATGATGTTGTAGCCTAATTAAACCACATCCATTGCCTCCTTGTTGCCTTATCTTGAATGGACTGGACTAGACTGCTGTTAAATATTTCCAGCTGTCAGCTGGGATGGATTAGCAAGGACTAATGCTTAAATAATACATCTTAATAGCTGAATAGACAGTATCAAGTGTTACTTTACTGATGTATATTCTACATCAATGATTTAGATAATGTTATAGAGAGTACACTTATAAAGTTTGCGGATGCTGTAAAACAGGGAGGGGTTGCAAGTTCTTTGGAGGATAGGATTAAAATTCAAAATGATCTGAACAGACTGGAGAAATGGTCTGAAGTACATAGGATGAAATTCAATAAGGACAAATGCAAAGTACTCCACTTAGGAAGGAACAATCAACTGCAAACATACAAAATGGGAAAGACTGTCTAGGAAGGAGTACTGCAGAAAGGGATCTGGGGGTCATAGTGGATCACAAGCTAAATATGAGTCAACAGTGTAACACAGTTGCAAAACAAGCAAACATTCTCATATGTATTAGCAGGAGTGTTATAAGCAAGACAAGAGAAGTAATTCTTTCACTCATACTATGCGCTGATTAGGCCGCAACTGGAGTATTGTGTCCATTTCTGGGTATTACATTTCAGGAGAGATGTGGATAAATTGGAGAAAGTCCAGAGAAGAGTAACAAAAATGATTAAAGGTCCAGAAAAGATGACCTGTGGGGGAAGATTTAAAAAACTGGATTTGTTTAGTCTGGAAAAGAGAAGACAGGGGGAACATAAGAATTTTCAAGTACATAAAAGGTTGTTACCAGGAGGAGGGAGAAAAATTGTTCTCTTTAACCTCTGAGAATGGGACAAAAAGTAATGGGCTTAAATTGCAGCAAGGGAGATTTAGTTTTTCCAGATGTCCAACCTTTCTGTCAGAGTGGCTAAGCACTGGAATAAATTGCCTCGGGAGATTGTGAAATCTGTTGTTGGAGATTTTTAAGAGCACGTTAGGTGAACACCTGTCAGGGATGATCTAGATAATACATAGTCCTGCCACGAGTGTAGGGGACTGGACTAATTGACCTCTTAAGGTCCCTTCCAGTCCTATGATTCTATGCCTGCGTCATTTATTGTAGAAGTGAAAAGGTGTGTGGTGAATGAGACAGGACATTGCAGTAAGGAAAAGGACCGTGTAATAACTAAGGCAGTTGACTGATGTGTTGGGGAGTTGGATGCTATCCCTGCTTCTACCACGGAGCTCCTGTGTGATGCTGGACAGATCTGTTAAACTTTTGGTGGCAGCAGCGGGGAGGGGGCACTAATTGTGTTGTTCATTTTCTGGTACCTGAGTTGAGACCTGGGGACTGAATTGTAGAAATGCTGAGTGCTCTCAGTTGCAACTGAAGTCTATGGGAGCAGTAGTTTGAACATATTAAGTGCTATGAGATGCTGAACGCTCTGAAAAAATAGGGCCTCGGTGTTTAGAATTGGGCACCCAAAGTTAGGTGGATACTTTTCATCTTAGTCTTTTTGTGCCTCAGTTCTCCATCTGTAAAATGGGGATCATAATGCCCTCTCACCTTATAGGGGAATTGCAAAAATAAATTGTTTGTGAAGCCCTGATACTCTAGAAAACTCCATGAGGAAATTAATAATTCTGCCTTCAGAACAGGGCTTGAAGAGTGTGCAATAAATTCAGACTTGGGCTACACATTGAACAATGAGAAGACAAAATAGTGAATCCTCTGCATTGAATGAGGCTTGGGTTCCTGTGGAATAAATAGTATGTTATGTTATTAAAGATAAGCATAGTTCATGCATACATGTGAGTAGAATTAAGGTTGCATTGACAACTGTAAATCTGGAATTTTCTACTTTTTGAAGTACTTGACTTTGCAACCTAAATAACTTTCTTTTACCAGTTGTTTTTATATGCAGTTTGCTAGGTTTTTAAAAAGGTAAAACAATTTCTCTTGTGTGCAGCTGTAATAATCTTCCCATCATGCATTATCAGCAGGGTTCAAACCCTGAATCTTTGGCTCTGCAATACACACTGCTACCGCTTGAGTGACAGGCCTTAATTACATTGGCTGGCAGTAGCAGAAGTGTGTTTTTGTGGAGGTGAGGTGGGCTGCTGACACCATGTGCTGGGTAAAGTAGATGGTCGGGGGAGCCCTGCCTGGATCTGTTTTCTCGTCTCCTTTCCAGGAAGTGTGGGGCTCCTGTCCCATGTGTAGCCCCCAGAGGAAGAGATGAGAAGCTGGTACCATGTGCCAGGTCTAGAAAAGGAGTTTGGTCAGATGGGGTAGCCTTGCTCTCCTCCTCCCCCACTCTACTACAGGTGCTCTGGCAGCTCCTGGGTGTTCCCAGTACAGTGTATGGTGATGGTGCTTAGGTGGTAGCACAGGCCTCGCACGTCAGAATGTTCTGTTGTCATATTGGCAGGCTGCCAGAAGTTTCCTACACAACAAGTGAGAGAGAGGTAATATTTAATAGTAACATTCAGCTACACCTGAATGGAATTTCCTGGGACAAGAAAAGTCACTTCTCTAGCCCTAGGCTTTTTCCTTACTGAATTTCAAAGGTTGGCTGCTTACAATGGAGATATTAAGATGTTTCAAGAAAAAGTCCCAAGAATATTTAATAATGGAAGATGTTAGGCAATCTAAATAGAGAAGCCACTACCAGCTCTTCTTATAAATTTTACATGTCGTGAAGACTTTCATGCTTGAGTTTAAAATAATACCTCTCCTCTAAATGAAGTAGCCACTGGAGACTGGATGGTTCGGGAGACTGATAATGGGATATAGAACCTTTAATCTGTAGGATTGCTAAATCCAGTCTAGTGCAGGGTAGGAGTGACCAAAACTAGTTATGTCTGACAGCTGTTTAGTGATGTAAAATGAGTGATTGCAGCTCTGCTCTTAGTGGAAAGGTGTTAATTGCTCAAAAACCTCAATTTTAGCACTCTCAGCAGAGAGGCCAGAAGTTTTATGGGCATGGAGACTCAATTGTTCTTAAAATTGATGACCACCATAGTAAAAATTGCCCAACTTGCTTAAATGATCTTCTTGAATTATGGTTAGCTCTGTGACACCTACCTTTTCCCATGTGCATACGCACACACTAGGATGAGTGATAAGGTGGAGGCCGTAGGACATGTTTCCTCTGGAAGTATGCTAGATTTGGGGTTTGGTAAACTTCCTAGTCGCATTTTAAGATCTATGTTGTGTTCTTTCAGACTTAACATTCTCTTACTTAACTCTAAAAGGGAGCGTCTCTTCTTGAATCTGTTTATTTTGAAGGGCTTGTTTTTGCTTAATGTGGTTCTAATTGTTGATGAATACCAAGTGCACATGTAATACATATCGCAAATTTCTAAATGCATATTAGTTTGAAAACAAGGATGTGCTGAGATGACATTGATTACCTTTCTGACTTTTTCATGCATGCTTATCATGAATATGGTTTTTTCATGCATGTTTGTCATGAATATGGTATCTGTTTCCTTGTGAATGTATTGATAGATGGGGGACTGCCTCACATTTTCAGTGGATGGTATCAATTTTTAAAATTGTCAAACATTTCCATATAAAAGCAAATAATAATAGTGGGAGTATGAATTACTGAATTAAATCTGAATTATTTGCGTGCTCTTGATTGTGAAATAACAGTACATTAAGCCAGTGTTTAAAGACTTACTTAAAACTTCTTTAAAAAATCAAGAAAAGACAGATTCTGTGTAAATTTTTCTTATGCCTTTTGAAATGCTTCAGATGCTTAACTGTTTAAGTTTTATGTGAATTGGTAGAAATATTAGTTCCTGTTATTTATTGAAAGATGATGGCTCTAATTTTCTGGATGTCACAAATTGATTTTTTTTTTTTCCTTTTGAAGTAAAGCTGCTTCATTTCTGTAGCTTAGGTTGCACTAAATAGATGGCAAAGAATAGCATGGTTTAAGAAGATAAATGTCAGGAACGTTTTCTAAAGTAGACATTTCAGACTTTTGGATTAATGGGAAAGAAGGTCAATAATTGCATGGATTTCAATAAGCTTGAAAAGAAATGGCATTCCTGTGGTGCTACAATGACTATTAAAATGCTGTAAAATCATTTCAAGATCCTGTTCTCAGCTTCAGTGTCTGATTCATTGTGCAAGAATGACTCAGTATGGCTGCCAACCTTGTACATACTACAGGAGATAATTGATAGGTCAACTGATTTTTTTAAGAGTATTTTTAATAGACTATGGATGAATTTCTCAAAGATGGACTTAGTTTTGCTGATTTTTGTTTTATTAAACAGGTCCCTCCAGATTTTCAGCAGCATCCTCCTGGACCTGTTCCTACCAACTTCACCCAAGCCCCAAGAATCCCTCTACAGGACCAGTGGAGAGGCCCACCTCCACCACCTATGCCTCCACCACCTCCTCCTCCTCCTCCTCCTCCCCAGGAAAGAGACCCTTTCTTCCTGGGAGGTATATAATTTTTATTTGAGATTGGTATACAGGGTGACCTTTTTCACTGCAAATATACTATTTGAATATTCTTCCTTTTCACATACTAACCCCTTCTATGAATTAATCTATCCACACACTTGAGATCTGAAGATCAGAAGGGACCATTATGATTTAGTGTGATCCTGTATTTTGTCGTCTCTCAAAAACCAACCAAATAACATTGTTTTCAGTTTGTAACAGTTCAGATATTAAATATCAACACCATTCCTCCTTTCATCTGTGGTCGTTCCCCCATTAACAATTATATCTATCTGGAATATTTGGTGCCCTACAAATTTAACTTTCTATGAATTCTGTTCAGTCTTCCAGTTAATGTTAAAGTTACAACACAGCAAACATGGTGTTAAGTAAAATATAAACATTGCATAAAGTGGTGTGACTAGTTCTTTGCGTGAATTGAAAGGGTGTTTGTTTTGTTCAGCTTGTCAGTGCTTGCATTTCTCTAGTCCTAATTCCTGCTTGGAGGAGTTAGGTGCTTTTGCAATAGAAATAACTAGCTGGCATTAATAGCTATTTTTATTATCAAATTGTCCTCTTTCTCCCAAGGGTCTGCATCTTCCATGTGAAGGTGGTTCTTGGCACAAGCAAGAGGAGTATCTCTCATATAATCTTGCAGAGCTGCTCTTCCAGCTAAACTATTTTATAGTTATTCCTCAATCAAATTATCACGTTACTCCCCTGAAGCTGAAAATATGCCAGGACTGTATTTAAAACACATTTGTATTCATGAGGAGGTTGTCACTTAATTAAATGTTTTGATTTCAACAGATCCAAGATTCCCAAGTCATCATTTGTTCGAGCAACGGAGTCCCCCACCTCCACCCCCTCCCCCACTCCTTAACAGTACCCATCCTGTCCCTACCCAAAATCCTCTGCCTTTCAATCAACCTGGACCAGGATATAATCAGCAAGGGCAGCAACCAGTATTTCCCAGAGACAGACCAGTAAGGCCAAACATCCAGCCTCAGAATCCTGGTGGAATTCTTCACTTCAGCCAACCAGGTTCAGCAAATCCACGACCTTTCATGCAACCCAGACAGCAATTCTTACAAAACCCAGGACAGCCATTTCTAGCAACACATACACAGCCCAATATGCAGGTATTAATCAATGGTAAAAGGGAACATATAAGAACTATTTAGAACTTTTGCATTTAGAAAGTTATATTGCGATCTTTACGTTCAGCTCATAGCAGCAGTCTAACCAAAATGGCTAAGTCTTGTTTGATATTACAAATGTGAAGTAGATTTAAGTGTAGTTCCTATTATTGTGTTGGTGTTAGACAGAGAAGCTGATTTTCATCACCATATCAACCACTCAGTTGTGAAACGTACACCAACGGATATTTCAAAAGTGAAATTATTAAAATTGCTGTGATTTATGCTCAACTGCTTACACCTAATGAGATTAGAAAAGTTCTTAATGACATATTTTGTTCACCAATGGTTCCTTAAATTAATTTACTCCAACAGAAATATGAAAGTATTGTATTGTTCAAAAATGTCTGTTTACAGAGAGAAGTATATGTATAGAAAATAGACATTGCTGGGTTATTTCACCTCTTGTCACGGGTCTTGGGTGCCCTCTGCTGATAAAAATGAGCTGTGTGTTTTAGGGGACTAGCAGTGAGAGAGAAATCAGTTTAGCTTCTTAAAAATTAGTTTTTCTTTTAAACTGTTTGTTAAAGTAGACAAATGGTTTGTATGACCACGAAAAATATTATGCAAAGGCCCTTGAATTTTGGGGTGGAGGGGAGGAGGTTGTTATAGATTCATGATGCATACACTGTGGATTTCTTCTTAAGAGTAAATATTATATTCTAGTAATTCTTAGAAGCAAGTAGGACAGTTCGACTTATTTATTGTAGTCTCATTAATAACATTATTTGAGATTTTTTTCACGTTAAGAAGTTGAGCTGAAATCTAAGTACAAATGTTTAGTGACCAAGTGATGTCATTAACCTGCACAGCAATCAACAGTCCTTGTTTACCGCAAATACTCTTGCCCCAGGAAAGCCTATATTTCTAAAGCTCCTTACTTACAGCCAAAATACTGTTGCCATACAAGAACAAATCTGATTGCTTAAGGAGCTTATTTTCCTTAGGACTGAAAAAAATGCATAGAATGTCTTTTTTTTCTTTTTAAAATGTAAAGGGTCCCTTGCACCCTCCTCTACCACCTCAGCCTCACCATCAGCAACAGCACCACCAGCACCACCAGCAGCAGCACCACCAGCAGCACCACCAACAGCATCATCAGCTTCAGCATCAACATCAGCAGCAGCAGCAGCATCTTACTGGTCCACCACAGCCTTTGATTCCCATTACCCAGCCACAGTTCAGACCTCATTTGCAGCCTTCACAGCAACAGTCAAATAACAATAGAATGCAGTGTCAACAGCGGCAGGGTCCGATGAATCCAAGACATGTAAGTACCAGTAAATACTGGCATACATCAGTGTTCCCTCATTTTGTGTCTGTGTGTATAAAGATTGTGTATCTGAGCTCAAGTTTAAAACCTTTTGAGCATAGGCTCTCCCACTCCTATTCCTTCTCCTCTTACTCTGTCCCCTTCATTCACTCATCCTCTCCTCTTTCCTTCCTCATTTATTTAATATCCTATATTTTTAACCACTTCCCCATCACCTCTGTCTCCCCCTTGACTTACTGTCTTTCCCTCTTCCCCTACTCTTCACTCACTGTGTGAAAGAAAGACGGACACAGTGCCCTCTCATGCTAAGAAGCTAGAGATCAAGGATGTTTGGAAGGGTGGAATAGGAGGAGGGTTGTATAGTCAAATGTAAACTTGGGGTTGGGAAGCTAGTGCTTCAGCAATGAGGAATCTGTGTTGGAAGACCTCTCCATAGCACTGCTGACTGGGCTTCCTGGTGCACCATGAAGCAGTGCCATGAGGGATCCCTTGTTACTCTCACTGCTCCAATGCAGAGAAGTTTTACCCCATTTCCTTCTGTCCCTCTTCCCCTTGCCCGTTTACTTGGTTGGTGTGGGAGACAAGGCAATTTACCTTGGCCAATCTGGACATAGCTCAGAGCAGTTATTCTGATCAGACAGTCATTCTTGGGGTTTATGTTAGAACTGGTGTATATGTGAGAGAAGTCTTAAGTTTTGCTATTTAAAGAAACCTAAAGATATGTGGTAGAACTGAGAAAATTTCAGAAGGAGGGCACTTTTAAACACTTACCCCACAAAAGTTAGTGCGTATTTTACTAAAAAGCTATATTGAAAATGCAATTGTTCTCTGAAGAATTAGTGCCAGTTTTTGGGACTAAATGTTAGTCCTGCTTGAAGTGGAAATCTCAACATAACCTGCATTCTGAAATAGCTACCAAGGCCTCCATATTATTTGTATGTTGTCTTTTGCCTATATCAGAGTACACCAACGCAGAACATGGTCAAGCGTCCGAATCAGCAGCTGCACTCAACTGCTTCAAGAAATAGCAACTTGCGTGAATTACCAATAGCACCTTCGCATGCTATTGAGATTAGTAACAACCGGCGAACCGCTGCACCTGCTGCGCAGGTGAAACCCATTACCAGCACAACACCTGCTACAAGATCTGTAGTAGGTGTTGGGAGCCCACATGGGAGGACTGAAATGAAAGCTAGAGCAGTCGTGCCAGTGGTCCAAACTAAAGTAGAAGTAAAATCTGAACCAGAGGTAAGGGAGATTTTCCATTAATGTTAAATGGCTTTTTGTAGTACATGCATTTCTGTTTCTTAATGTCACCAATTGCTGTAAGGTAAAGATGAGAAATACCTGCAAAACATACCAGTATGGTGCTGCTAAGTAGGGAGTCATGGCTAAAAGTTAAAACATTGGCTAATCTATTTACCTTTTTTTAAAGAATAAGTTTATACATTTGCTTGTCTGATTTGTGGAGTATAAACTCACCATATGCACCCATGTGCTACACTTCATTACCACTAGGCATCCCACTTCCAGTTAGTGTGGCTCTCCTCATAGTGTTGTCAGAAGGGGAGAAGGGGATTAGCTGCAAGCTCCTCCCAGGAGAGTGGTCCAGGTCTTGAAGGTTGAAAGGGCTGGGTGAGTCAATTTTGGGAGGTAAGGGAGCTACTCCTGCCAAAGTTGGGGACAGGTAACCTGCTTGATTTGGGGCACCCTGCTTTGGTATATGATGTGGTTAAAGTAGGAGCAGCTACTGAATGAGTAAAGGAAGAGAAGAGGGAGGACATGGAGCAGGAATGAATTAGACTTAAAGTCGCTTCAGAGATGGTATGGGCAGGACATTGCTGACCCGAAATCTGGTGGTGGAGTTGAAAGTGTCTGAGAGAACCACAGAGAGTGACATGAAGCTAAATGAGGCTGGAGTAGGGCTAGCAACAGCAGTGCTTCTCTTCCCTTACCTCGGGTCCTGCAACTTCCCATATCAGACTAAGAGGCTTCTGGGTCCAACCAGCTCCCTGCTGCTCAGTTTGGTTTTCTCATAGTGCCATAGAACTGCTACACTAGGTCAGACCAGTAGTCTGTCTAGCACAGTATCCTGTCTCTGACAGTGGCCAGTACCAGAGCTTCAGGGCAGTTCTGGATAGCTCCATTCCTGTCTTCCCCTCCTGGCTTCTGGCATTTAGAGGTTTAGGGTCACCCAGAGCATGGGGTTATCACTGGCCATCTTAGCTAATAGTCATTGATGGACTTGTCCTCCTTGAACTTGTCTAGTTCTTTTTTTAACCCAGTTACATTTTTGGCTATTACACTATCCCATAGCAATGAGTTCCACATGTTAATACCACCTGATACTACTCTCTCAGCAATACCTATCCCTATCTAATACTTCCTCTTCCAACCTGGTTCCCTACTGCTTATCACTTCCTCCCCAGTCTTGTGAATAAGACAGCCGCCAGATCCCTCCCTTCCTCTTCTTTCTCATTTTCTGCTCTCTCAAATGAGACCCAAATGACTTCCAAACATGGCTTCCAGCCAGTCTCCTCCAAGTCCTGGAGTCCTCATGATAAGCTGCAGCTGAGCCATCCCCTCAGGCGCCTCTTCTGCTGATGGAGCGGATATTTGTCCTACATCTCATCTGGAGGAGATATAAAATATTTTGTTTTTATTATTTTCCATTTGAAAAAAGTTGCTATTAATTTGCCAGGACCGCACTCCCCCACCCCACCCCCCCGCCCCATGAGTGTGAGGTATGGCTGTACTCTGAACCTCACTCAGGTCTTAATTCTGAATGCAGCCGTGTGTGGATCCTTACCCCTGTATGGAACTCCATTGAAGCCGGTGGGGCTCCCCATGGTCACAGGGAGTCCTCTTGTGTGGAGCAGTTTGCAGGATTGGGCTCTTAATGTTGAATGCTATGAGACACTGTATCTACATGATGGTTAAATGACTGTTACAATTTTCAAATGTCAAGTCATTCCAAGCAGAACCACAGATCCTTCATGTTAAGTTAGCTATGAACTGCTCTGTCTCAAACACCAGGTTTCTTTTAAGAACTTCTTCTTTTAAGTTGCTGGCGATTAGTTCCTCTTCTTTTTCTTGAATTAGTTATGACCATCTCTCATTTCCACAAATGTAACATGAAAGAAACATGCAGTTATCAGTATTTAACTTCCTGTGCACTCATTCATCATCAGGCTTAAAAACCCCTTGGTTCAGTTTTTCAGGAGGTCACTTATTTAACTTTGCTCTTTAGTTTCAGCAAATACTAAAGATTTTTTTCCCTTTCATATCAGTTCCTCGTAGAAGAATCTAAAAGTAACAGAAAATAACACAGATCTTGGGGTGAAATTCTGTATCTTTCAGGCCAGTAAGAAAGGTGATAAAGATTATAAGCTTGTGACCTACAGTTACAGGCTTTCTCTCTCCAGTTAAATATGAATTAACTCCAAAATGTATACATTAGTCATTAAGTCTTTTGTTACTGTCTTTGACTGGATGTTCCCTATAAGACAAGACAGAGCAGCCTTCTTGTCCCCTCAGATTTAATTTAAATGTAAATAAATCCCTGTAAACTTTGTATGTTCTAAGATTAACTGGCCTTACCTATCTGAAGCTTTAGTCTTACAGAACTTCTGTATCCCTGATCTTTTTGTGGGTGCTTCAAAACTTTATTTGGAAACAATTTGTGAAACTTCCTGTTCATGTAACTTGCAGAAGGCTTTTTTTTTATCCTGGAACAGAGGAAGTGTCTCCTTGTAATTCCCAGTAGAACCCACCACAGTAAGTGCGGGAAGATGCTCAACAATTAACTGAGATGTTAATGGAAAACGGGGCTGCTGCTTTCAAAGGAAAGCAGCAACAATCCACATACTATACCATAGTAACAAATGTGTCCTTTCAATTTCACCACAGATTTGTACATCCTGTGCATTAAATCGGTACGTAACTTCTGTTCACATGTAGTGGGATACTACTTTTTTTTTTTTTTTTTTTTTTAAGTTGTGTTCTGACAATTCTCTTTAGGGCAGACCTGTGCAGAACTCTCTCTGGTGCAGTCATTTTTCCATATTTTTCTTTCCTCCTTTTCTTTCAATAATTTCACTCTGTCTGCTTCTTTACCTTTATGGCACTGGAATCTCTACTAACAAAAACTGTCATGCATTAAGATCCCCTACAAATCCCTGTCAGTTCTTTCACTACTTCCACAGGTGTTAATGAAGAATGAGGAAATGTCCTCTTCTCTTGTCATATTGTTGCATTGCTCATAAGTGGCAAAGCCACAAATTAGTTACAGAGGTCATTTTTCAAGTGTGTTAGAACTGAAAAACTAAATTATTAGGACTATTTCTTGCGTCCCTCTTTCTCTAAAGCTAGTGTCCTTATTTACTAGAGATCCTACTAGGGCTCAGAAGGAGCCCTACAAACATCCAAATATGACCTTGTATAGATTTTGGCTGTATTTTAAAATTGTGTCATTTTAAAAGTTTGCAGCCCTGCAGGACTAGAAGCAAGTGCTGAGTCCCACTGAGAGACTGGGAATCTACTTTTCCCATAGCATAATGCTCCTCTTTGTAGCCCTACAGGGCTGCAAAATATTATTTTTAAAAAACCGATTGATATGTCTATGTATAGAAAAACTATTACTGTGTTATGCTTAGAAGAAGCACACAGGATCTTTTTCAGGAGAAAAGGCAATACGCCATGTTTATTGAAGATACAGCAATTAACATATGTATTCTCTCTCTCTCTCTCTCTCTCTCTCACACACAAAAAAGAACAGGAGTACTTGTACCTTAGACGAGCATATTTGAGCATAAGCTTTCGTGGGCTATAGCCCACTTCCATCGGCTGCATAGACTGGAACATACAGCAAGAAGATATTTATACATACAGAGAACATGAAAAGATGGAAGTAGCTCATCTCAATTGATTGGCCTCTTACAGTTGATATGGCTACTTCCACCTTTCCGTGTTCTCTGTATGTATAAGTATCTTCTTGCTGTATGTCAAAATCAGTCATCGCTATAAAGGGCAGAGAAATGAATTTTGTGAATGGGCTGGTAACTTTTCACATCAATTTTGCAAGGCTGGCAATATATGAAATAAAGGCGCCTCATTAATTTGTGAAGTGCACAAAGAAAAGTTTTCATTGCCTCTTTTAAAATAAAGCATTAACTTCTCTCGATAAATCTTTCCCTCAAGGTGGGAAAACGGGCTCATAACTTTCTGTTCTATGTGGTCATTTTTGGTCTCTTTTCAATTTGTATAGGCTTTGGTTTCCAGAGTTAGGAGTGTTTTCCTCCTATTTTGTTTGAAGGTTGTTTGATTAGAGGACTTTTGTCATAATTTTTTCCCCAGTTCATCCTGTTAATTTCCTGTTAGAGAGAGAGGACTGGAGGAGGACAATGCACTTCTTCAGAAGCAACAGATCTTGTTCTTTTTCATTCTCTGTGTTTTGGTATAAGTAAGATGTTTTAGGACCTGCATCCTGTGGGATGCACCCACCTCTTCAGAGGCTAAGAGCCTATCATCAAGGCTGTCATCAGAAACCTGAAGTTCATTTCAGATCTTTGGGTTATAGCTCCTCAAGCGTCAGACCGTCAGCATTTTGATTTGGGGTAGACTTGAATTTAAAACATAGGCATGAAAGTCAAGTCATCTGTGTTCTATTCCCATCTTTGACACATGCTTTTTTCTTTCGACAAATTACTTAATCTCTCTGTACCTGACACTCCATTGGTATAAAGGGAATAATAGTACTTTGAGTGATTGTACACACAGTTCCGCTCATGGTGTTCATTCACGTGAAATTGGATTTTTCTGGCTATCAGTGTCTATTGGGGCTGCTCCTATATCCTCCTTAACCCACCCAAGGTCATAAAAGGCAGAGCAGACCCCACCATCACTCAGCTTCTTCTTATCGCTGATGTGCAGTGTCCGCCTGCTTCTCTGCAACGCTGTTACAGTTCGTGTTAATGACTAGTAGTTAATTACTTTCAGTTTGCTCATTGGTATGAAAAAGATCATTTTTACTAATTCTTTGTAAACAGTGGGCTCTGAGTGCCCTCCTCAGTACTGTGACTTGATTTCGTATGGCAGAAATTGAATTTCTGGTTTGACATGCCCCTCTTGTGATGGACATTAAGTGCCTTTATTTAGTCAAGGAGCATATCCCTAACTGTTGATTCTCGTGCCGCTCTCTTTCCAAGTGGACTCCGAAGGCAAGGGATGCCTACCTAAAGTTATCCTGGAGCATTCCATGAAAACCTATTCAGAGGAGGATATAGCAAACGCTCACTCTCCTCTCCATTCCTGCTCAGCAAGTGCCCCAACAAACTGTTGTTCCTTCCCAAGTGCCAGGGCTAAGATGTCTCAGAGACTGCAGTTGTCGACTTCAAGAAGGGATTGAAAGGAACCGTGCTCCAGAGATAAGACATGAATCTCCCTCTGTGGGATCCATGGAACAGAGATGCAAGAATCAACATATTACATTGTCTCAAGCTCTGCATTCAAAGGGCAGCAAATGCCCTAAAATGGGTGCCTCTGGAGCCTCATTGCCAGGTATGAAAAAAGTGTCTGTGGTACTAGCTAAATCTGCTGCCCGCCTTCAGCACCAGTTCTCGTAATCTTGGTATGTAGCTCCCATATTGCTAGCCTTTTTGGTGCCTATGGCCTATTCATCACCAAGTGACATATTTGTGAGCCAGTACCAGAGTCTTCCCTGTTGGAGCGTATGATTTCAAAATGCTAATTAAGCCTTCAGTCACTGAAATCATGGTACTGCATAGAGCTGTTGAGACATTGGGTGTCATTTACTTTTCCTGCTCAGAGTGGGACCCTTCCATCTCGCAGGATCCTAGAGCTTGAGAGCCAGCCTGAGCCCTAACTTCTACACTGCAGTTAAACAGCCCTTTAGCCCAAGCCCTGCTAACCCAAGTCAGCTGGCATGGACCAGCCACTGTTTTTTAATTGCAGTGTAGACATAACCTAGGAGTCTTGATCTGTTCAGCAGAAAAGTCTGCTCCTCTGCCAGTCTCCAGATGTACATAGTCATTTTGCTGGAAGCATCTTTAATTGGTAATCTACACTGGGACACATTGTCTTAGTTTATGGATAGACTCATGCAGGACCATGGAAGAACTAATGTCCATTGTGCTAGAGGGAAATCTTGCTGGCTGCTTTTGAATGTATCTGATATATCTACATACAGCATGATCACATTTGCATGGTGATGCAGGAAGCCTTTTTTCTTCAGGAATACCCAGATCAGTCCAAACCGCGGTAGAGGATCTTTCATTTGAGGACTGCAATCTCTTAAATTCAAAGACAGCCAGCTCCTTTGCTGGTACACTCCAGCCCCGAAGAGAAGACAAGCCAGAGTTCAAATCTCATCCAGATAGTGTCCTCCTGCTAAATACGATTATCGCCCATGGAGGCATTGGAGCCACCAGGAGAGAAGCAGAGGCCCAATGTAGACATCCCACCACCTCTTCAGCTATAGTGCACTTAACATCTTCCTTTTGACAGGAAGCTTCATGCCGCAGTTGAAAGTCTGGCAGAGCCTTTGGAGAATCTCTGCCCTCAGCCTCCTTCTGGCAATTGCCTTTTTTTCAAGAAGCTTGGACTAGGATCATCACAGCTGAGAGATTGTCAGCATTGGGTATTTCATACAATTCTAGTTCCTTCTCACCTTCGCTCCCATCTTCCCCTCCACACCTCTCATGAGATACTGTTGAAGAAAGAGATGGACCTTGTCCTGCATGTTTGAGGAGCAGAAAAGGTACCCTTAGAATTCAGAGGCAGGGGGCTTCGTTCCTGTTATTTTCTCATTCCAAAGAAGGGGGCTTGAGGAACTATTCTTAACCTTCGATATGTCAAGAGCATATATTCTACTAAGAACATGATGCGTTTCCTGTGAGCTGGAACATCTCATTAGCAGTACAGGATCCTGCCCATTGAACTTGCCACAGTACCAAGGATGTTCACCAAATACTTGACTCTACCAGCTCTCTTAAGGAGGCATGGGATACAGGTTTATGCATATCCTATTAATGTGTGGATCGGAAGAAGATCATTATATCAGGTCATCAACTCAGTTCAAGTAATCTTAAATCTCTTTGCTGCAGTAGGACTGAGTCAATAGACAAATATCCACACTTACTCTCACTCAAAGCATAGCTTTCATAGAAGCCATGTTAGATTCCAGGTCACTGAGAGCTTGTCTCCCACAAGAAGAATGTCAAATTAGAATAGACTTCATCAACCAACTTCAAGCTCCCTCAAAGATGTCACTGTGAGCATGCATTAAATTTCTAGGATATAGGGCCTCATGCATTTGGGTGATGCAGTTCACCAGACTTTGGCTGTGCTCCATGCAAGGGTGGTTGAAATCAGTATATCTAGTTGGAAGACACTGCATGAGCATGTTGGTCACAATCCCACAAGAACTCCCCTCCTCATTAAACTGGTGGAAAGACCCACATCCCTATGCAATGGAGTACCCTTCTCTGTATCTTTGCCTACAAAGACACTTCTGCTAAGGGATGGGGATGCTCATCTAGATCACCTACAAACGCAGAGCCTTTGATCCTCTCAAGAAGCTCACCTGCACTTAAGCATCCTGGAACTCAGAGCCATCCATCTGGAATGAATAACATTCTTGCCTCTGCTCCAGCAATCCTCATTCCAGGTGCTGAGAGACAACACCACAGCTACGTGGTATGTCAGCCAATAAGGAGAAGCCAGGTCATCTCCACTTTGTCAGGAGCCTGTTCTGCTCTGTATTTGTCTCCAGATCACACTGACCCTGCATTTTCCAGGAGTTCAGAACTTACTAACATCACCTCAGCAGACAGTTCTCAGACATCCATGAGAGGATGATCAAGAACCCAATGTTGCAGAGCATCTTTTGCAAGTGAGGTTGCCCATTAATACACCTATTTGCCACAGACCAGAACAAGAAATTCCAAGTGTTCTGCACCAGAGGGTGCTCTGGACCAAACACATTAGTGCCTTTCATATCCTGTTACTCTGTGACAGATGTATGTCCTCCCGTCAGTCCCCAGGATACGAAGGGTCCAGTGTAGTCTGAAGCAGGGTGCTGGACTGATGATCAGGATAGCTCCAATGGGCCAGGCAGGTCTGATGTTCATATCTGGTGGATTTTTTGTTATACTTCCCTGTTGTGTTGGCTGCTCTGCCCAGCAGTCTCATAGAACAATCAATAGTTGGATCCAATGCCCAGACTTTACATACATATTGTTACGTATGACAGCTGTGATGCTGGGTGGCTGACCGACCCACTGAATGAAGCAGTTCAGCTGAAGTTCAGAAAAAATTCTGCTCCAAAGCAAGAAGGTCTCAGCTAGACTGACATATATCAAAGTGGAAGAGAGAGTTTTTATTCATCTCCCTCCCCCCCCTGGTTTGGAAGCCCCCCCACCCAGTCTTCAGACTTCAATATAGTATTAGCGAGGTTGATGGATTCCCCTTTAGCAAGCAGTTCCCTATCCCATTATTAATGAAGACTGCCTTTTCAGTAGCCATTACATCAGCTTGAAGGGTAGGGAGATGCATGTCCCCTGATAGTTTTATAAGGCTAGGCTTAGGGTTAAGTATCATCCCAACTTCCTGCCAAAAGTTTGTTTCTGAGTTCCATATTAAACTAATTTATTTATCTCCCAGTTTTGGTTGGGCTGTTCTGTAGTCATTGGTTAAACAGAATTCCTAATACCCACCTCCAAACAGACAACTACTTGTTAGTCATCAGGAGTGGAATCCATGTGGATGATCACTCAAAGAAGAAAGAATAGTTATCTTTTGGTTACAGTGTTTTTTTCGAAATGTGTTATCCACATGAATTCCATGATTTCCCCACTGCCCCAAAGTCTTACTCCTCTGAATTGGAGAAGGAACTGTGGGGTATTTGCACCCATTCTGCCTCTTATGCCCTTGACTGGGGTTTAGGCTCAAAGACATCTAGGATACAGGCACGGCCCTAATGAACACTGCTTGGTACAATAATCCAATCTCATGTGCATACCCATATTTGAATCTGCATGGACAGTACATCTCAAAGAACAAATATGGTAAGTAACCATTCTTTACTGGGCACACAGATTGTTCATGAAATGCTTTAGTACCTTTTTATGGAAGACTTTACTGAAATGCAATGTGTTATTATTTGATGAAAGCCTAATCTTATTTTATTTGGCAAATATTTCTGGTAAGTATAGCCTAAAATCAGAATGATCTATTCATTGAAATAGTAAATTCATTATATAGCGTGTTTTATAGGCAGATTGCTTTAAAAACAATCTTAAATCCATTTAAAACGGAATCTAATTCCATCAGGTATATTTTGTAATAAAATATATACATCCTGTTGAAGCAGCTATCTCAAAAGCGAGCTGGATCTTTTTTCTTGAAGATGGGCATCTGCATTTCCTTAACTGTTCCCTGTTTCTTATAGCTTCCTATAAGGACACTTTCTGCCAAAGTTGCAGGACCTTTAGAAAGGTTATTTGGCAGAGTATAATACTTTCAGAAAGGCTTAGGGATGGAATATTAAAGGCATTCTCTATATACCATTAATATTCCAACACTGCATGTGGCAACATTTTGATTCTGAGGACAGTGCATGAGTTCAAGGTCAGAGAGATTGACTTGTGCTGTTCATTATAACCAATTATTGTGTGACAAATGAGTTTGAGATCAGGCTGAAAATTCTGTAAGAAAAATCAATAGTTCTAATCAGGGCTTTTCAGGTCATTTACCACCCTACCTTTTGTTAGTTTGTCAGAAAAGAGAAAGATAAAACCTGTGTGACAGTGGATTGCCTCTGTATTGTTACTTTCCATTTGAAACATATTTTTATATCTTGAATTATATTAATAGTTTAATTGGTTTCAGAAACTTCTACAAGAATTCCAATTTATAAGACTTCATTTTTAGTATTTTGATAAGATTTCCAAACTAGCAATATAGTGCGCCCCCCCGGATGTAGTATATCTAATTCCTAAAACAGATTCAAGTTGCTTGTCTATAATGAATAGCAGATCTTACTGGAAGAGATGTCACTAATAGTTCTAGCACAATGTTGAGGTAATTTCAAAATATCTTTTCAGAGTCATGCCATTATGACATCTTATAAAATAATAACTTCATGTTAGCTTTGATTAAACTGGACATATTTCACTATTTCAGTAAATGCCTTTCCTTTCCTTTTTGTAGTTTCCTGATGAAGATGAAGAAACCAGATTATACCGCTTGAAGATAGAAGAACAGAAACGCCTAAGAGAAGAAATTCTGAAACAGAAGGAGCTGAGACGGCAGCAGCAGGCAGGTGCTAGAAAGAGAGAGTTACTTGAAAGACTTGCACAACAGCAGCAACAGCCTCCTACACAACAATCTTTCACACAGCAGGAAGAGGAATCATCAGAGTTTCCCACCAATGGAAATCCATTTATTGTCCATCCTGGTGCACAGACCAGGCAAAATGTGAAAAATAGACTTCTTGTTAAAAAGCAAGATATGGTAGTTGCAAATATTCAGCCCAAACCCACAGATTTCATGCAAGATGGGGCTAATATGCATTTTCAAGGACAGCAAGTGAAAACAGTGAAGCCTTTGAGACAGACTAGAACAGTACCACAAAGTCAGCTTCAGCCATTGCCGAAAGTATTACAAACAAAACCTTCAGCAACTACAGCATCACTCACCCCAGGACAGACTGCTAGAGTGGCATCGATACAAGGAAGGCCTCAGGAACTGAAACCTGGTGTGAAAAGGACTGTCATGCAACGGGCAAACACTGGTAGTGGAGATGGGCCCCATGTCAGCACCAAAGTGAGGGTGATTAAGTTGTCAGGAGGGGTAAGTTTCCAAGGCTCATCTATTTTTGTGTTGTTTTGTCATGGTCTGTTTTTGTGTGTTCTATCCAATGCAATTCTAAAGTAGGAAAAGAACCTATTTTGAAAAGAAAACAGCAAATTCAACAGAACTAATAATCCATATTTCGGAAGATGATTTTCAGAGTTATAGACAAGAGTTATTTTTAAAAAAAACTTGTTGGAACAGAGGTTTGCTGTAATATATTGCACTGGAGTGGGGTTACCATTAAGTTTACATCACTGTTTCCTGAATAATATCTACTCATTTTGGGTGCTTGTAACTTGCACCTAAAAATTCTTCACCTGTGAATCTTTGCATAGAGCAGCAGTTCTCAAACTTTAGCAACCCGATGACCCCCATTTTGATTTAAATTTTTTTGCAGACTCCTAAATCCCTCGCTCAGTCATAGAATATCAGGGTTGGAAGGGACCTCAGGAGGTCATCTAGTCCAACCCCCTGCTCAAAGCAGGACCAATCCCTAACTAAATTCCCAAATGGCCCCCTCAAGGATTGAACACTCAACCCTGGGTTTAGCAGGCCAATGCTCAAACCACTGAGCTGTCTTCCCCCCCCCCCCCCACTCCAGCCCCTTCCCTCAAGGCCCCATCCTTACTCCACCCTTGCCCCTCTTCTTCCCTGCCTCTTTTTGCCCTGCCCATGAGCGCACCCTGTCCTTACCCCTGCCCCTTCTTCCCAGCGTCTTCTGCACTCCACTGAACAGCTGTTCCACAGCATGCAGGAGGCACTGGGAGGGAGGGGGAGGAGTTTATCAGCCGGGCCAGTGGCCCCAGCCATGACTTGCAGACCCCCTGGAGTACCCTCGCAGACCCCAATTTAAGAAACCCTGGCATGGAGCATTTTGGTCCAGAAATGCTTTGATGTTCGGGAGAAAAGAATTTGTGTGGCTATTTTTAAGTTTGAAGGGTTAACCCCCCCCCCCCCCAAAAAAAAAAAAAAAAAAAAGACATATGCCCTGTCCATCATGCAGTTGAAACCAAACTTGCAGCCAGTCATGTTTAAGTATGGCTGGAGCTAGCATAGTTGTCTGAACAGTGTGGGCAACCCTTTTTTCTTTGAGAACCACATTACAAAACTGTGATATAAACAGAATTTGGGAGAGGAAATTTTGTACTAGGGACTAGATTGAAAATGCCACCATTTCACTTTTGTATCTAAATCAGATGTATTTATCTTCTGACAAAGGGGTCCATTGTCTGCATTGGCCCCTGAGCACTGGTGGTGGTCCTAGTAGCATTGTATATTCACAATGTTTTTCTGTATTCATCCAGCCAATATCTATATCGGTGGTTTTCAACATTTTTCATTTGCGGACCCCTAATAATTTTTGAATGGAGGTGCAGCGGACCCCTTTGGAAATCTTAGACATAGTCTGCAGACCCCCAGGTATCCACGGATCACAGATTGAAAACCACTGATCTATATTGAATTTGATTTTTTTTTAATTGAAAAAAATAGAAGTGCAGAATAAGATGAAAATTCACAAGGTCTAACTACAGGGTTTTCCGAGAGACATGTGGCCCTTGCTTTGCCTTGTGCAAAAATATTTAAATATAAAAATCTTTCTGTGCTGTGGGACCTTTTAGGAGAGGGGCAATCTGAAAGAAATCTATACACTAATTGAGGAAACCACTAGAACTGCAGTAAGCGACAAGCAGGTGGACATATTCAGTGTGTTAGCAGAGGTTGAACAGGACCTCAGTTACAGAAGTTGTTTCTCACTCTTCTCTCAAAATCTGATTTTGTTAAATAATAGAATTTAGCAAATAAGTAGTTCAAAATGTAGTCTTAGGTGCTCAGGTATCTTAGTAATGAGCACCGTATACATATGCAAAGGGAGACAGAGATAACTCTTGGTGTTTTTAAAAGGGAAGAGGAAATTAAAATGCTGGAGATACTAAAGTATTAAAGGTGACTACTTTTCGTTAGGATTTTATTAGATTACAAATTTCAAAATGTTTCAAATTGTATAGTTACACAGTGACTGTAAAGGTCCTCTTAACATTTTTTTTTAAAGAAATATATTAGCATAATAGAAAGAATATGACTAATGAGGATCTGGTAAGAGTGGATGATGACTTTCTTCAGACATTGGTAGTAACTTTAGTCCAGTAGAAGGAGTAAATACCAGAAGTTGTAGGTAATCCCTTCTGTTGGACTAAATAAAAATATAATCATGCTTTCAGGAATCCCATTGGCCTGCAAGTAGTGTGACTGGCTTATTTTATTCTTGGTAATTCAACAAAAACAGTCTGGCCCCAACTTTTCTTTTTATCTGGTGAGACAAAACATCAAGCTGTAACCCCAGCCACCAGTGCATAGAGGTCTCCAGGGCAAATGATTCAGTGCCCAATGTAGCAAGTGTCATGAAACAGTTTTTTTTTCCTTAATGTTTTCTTTTTCCAGCCAACCATAAGTGACTTTTTTTTTTTACACCAATTATACAGTAAGGTTGCTTGCCATCAGATTTAGCCACATTAAATACATGTATCGTTCCTGCTGCATTGTATGCTATGTAGACTTGCTCTTGTCCCTTGAAAATTCAGTTCATATCTGCAGGATCATCAGCATAGAACAGGCTGTCTGTGCATGGTATGTAGTTGCTTTTCCTTGTCACCATGGAATATTTGTTTTCTTTCAGACTATAGAAAAATGAAAGCAAGCATTACCATTAGCTTTTTAACTCTGATCAAGATGGTTAATTAATTTTTTAATAGTATGTCGGAAAGCTGAATCTATATTACTTTGTTCCATGTGCCACACAGAAAAAAGGGAAAATCTCAGCAACAGGGGGGCAATCTGGCCTGTTTTGATGCTCAGTATATTAAAAAAGATTAACAAGTTTATGAGAGGCCTGCAGACTATAAGGATCTCAGATCCTGTTTATAACTCTGTTTTTTAGTACTGCAGCATACAGCAGTTATTGCCAGACCTTTGAGACGTCCAGGTGCTGTTTTTTTTGTTTTTTTTTTTAAAAGAACATTTACTCCCTAATCTTTCTTCCTCAGTCTAAATTAGGTTTGCATGACTTCCCTGCTGTCAGCCACCAGAATATGCTTTGGCTCCTTTTATCTGTAAGCAGTGACTTGATTCTGCAGTATAGCAACCTCTCTGCTGCTGTCAAAACTACAGATCATTTATACCCATTTCCCTTTCTCTTTAATTGTTTGTGCAGACGAAATCTTTAATGCCCATGGAATGGTGAGATTGTTACTGGTTAGGCGCTGTGCTGGCTACTCTACCCAGCTGTGCCAGTGTATGTCAGTACACACTTGAAAAGTCCTCTCTTTTAGCAGACTGGCAATAGTACTAAATAATGTAAAGTAAACAGTTATCTAACAGGGAATGGACTGAGATCATGCTCATACCACACCTTTTATCTAAACCGGTTTTGCTTTGCACAGGAGCTGTTGGCAAAAACTGTCTGCTCATTAGACTGCTTGCTGATACCGTGGTGGGTAGAACAGTTATCAAAGTGGCATTATATGCTAATGATGGGTTTTATTTAATCTCAAAGCAGCTGTGCCAAACTTGATTTCCCTTGTTAAGAAAGTTGTCAGTTTTCTTGGTTCAAAATTACTTTCAGAGAACAGTGGCTCCTGCTGTTGAGTAAGGATACACCCCAGTGTGAGTCTTTATTTTGTGTGCAGCAAGTCCTTTACATAACTAGGTGTTAGGGTACTAGCTAGAGTATCTGACTCCAGGTATGCAATATCCCCATATCTCTGAATAAAATAAGATGACCCATCAAAGTGGCTATGACTACACTTCATACTCATGGGACGAATAGTCTTTTTAAAGAAGATTTCATGAAATTGCAATATTTGCCAATTAAGTATCCTCAAAAACAGATATTTGCTGTCCAGTGTCTCTGACACAGTAGATCAGAGGTGGGCAAACTTTTTGGCCTGAGGGCGACATTTGGATGGAGAAATTGTATGCAGGGCCATGAATGTAGGGCTGGGGCAGGGGCTTGTGGTGTGGGAGGGAGTGCAGGTTGTGGAAGCGGGTGCAGTGTGCGGGAAGGGGCTCCGGACAAGGGTTGGGGTGCAGGAGGGGTATGGAGTGCAGGAATGGGCTCAGGGCAGGAAGTTGGGGTTCGGGGTGCAGGAGGGGTTCAGGAGGCAAGAGGGGGCTCGGTGAAGAGGGTTGGGGTACAGGAAGGATGTGGCAGGGGGCTCGGCAGGGAGTTGAGGGCTCAGAGTAGGAGTATAGGTTGCAGGATGGGGTGCAGAGTGTGAGAGGGGGCTCAGCAGGGGTTTGCGGTGCAGGAGGGGGCTCAGGGCAGGGGTGCAGGATGGGGTGTGGAGTACGGGAGGGGATTCAGGGCAGGGGGTTGGGGTACCAGAGGGGTGCAGCAGGGGGCTCAGGGCAAGGCATTGGGGGCTCAGGGCAGGGGATTGGGGGTGTAGAGATGTGCAGCAGAGGGTTCAAGGCAGGAGGTTAGGGGGCTCAGGGCAGGGGTGTGGGGTGCAGGAGGGGTTTGGGGTGCGGGGCCCTGCATCGCTTACCTTGAGCGGCTCCGGGGTAGCAGTGGGGCTAAGGCAGGCTCCCTGCCTGCCCTGGCCCCACGCCGCTCCCAGAAGTGTCCAGCATAGCCAGCAGTGGCTCCTGGGGGTGGGGTGGGGTAGGCAACTTCGCTGTGTGCTGCCCTCACCTGTGGGTACCACCCCTGAATCTCCCATTGTCCGTGATTCCCCGTTCCTGGCCAATGGGAGCTGTGGGGGGCAGTGCCTGCACGCGAGGGCAGTGCACGGAGCCCTCTCCTAGGGGCATGGTGCCGGCCACTTCTGGGAGCATCATGGGGCCAAGGCAGGCAGGGAGCCTGCGTTAGCCCTGCTGTGCCCCAGGGCTGGCAATCCCATAGGCCAGATCGAAAGCCCTGAGGGGCTGGATCCAGCCCTCAGACCATAGTTTGCCCTCTCCTGCAGTAAATGCTCCAGTATGTGCCTGACAAACCTCAAGAAAAAGAAAGCAGAAGATGAACACTTCCTGTGTGTCAGACACTGCAATGTATTGCATGCCCTATCAGGGACTAGTCATGTGATGCAAGGGGTTAATGATAGAATTTATCCTTATTTATTTCATGTCATAGCTGTCATTTTTACCAGAATCCTAGTTCCTCAAACATTTTAAGGCCAACCCTTCCTTTCGTGCCTCTAGATGAGCAAGGAGGAATGCCTGTGTGAGTGGCTTTCTATTTTGATTATTCCCTTTCAGTCTGGGTAGTCCAAATATGCTTGGCAAGTTTAGTCAGTCTGATCTTTAGGACTTGAAGAGACAGTGGGATCAGGCGTTCAACAGATATTTTTGATATCAAGGCTTTGCTTTTTTGCAGAGCTACAAGACCTCTCTTGGCATAGCTTATCTAGCTTCGGTCTTACTTTGTTGCATATCTTCAGGACATCACTTCACTGTGTCTTGGATACACAAGATCAGCATATTATTATCATGCTGTCCATGAGAAACAGTCTTAGATTTGTCTGGCTCAATCAGAGGCCTGATCTCAATACTAGATAAAGAACACAATAGGATTCAGACAGGATAAGATCTTGAAATGGTATTTGTTGGGAGGAAATACAGTAATAAATGGATATTTGTAGGCAGGCATAGTAGATACTTCAAAAAATATCTAGTGCAGTTGAAATCTGTAAATCCAATATCATAGAGCAGGAATGATCCTGGTCATGAGGGAGCAGGTTTGTACCCAGTGTTAGCCCTATATGTCTTAAATGTTAAAAGGTTATGCAAACTCGGCATGTTAGACATGTCCATTGATTGGTCTGAAGTTCTGTTGGCATTGCATGATGTTTTTAAATCGTTGTTGTACCACTCAGTCATCTTATTTTGTTATTGGGTGATCTCTCCCTAGCCAAAGACTGGTCTTCCTTGCTCAAAGTGATATGTCTCAGCCTCTGTGGCCCGAAAATGCTGAATCTTATGCTGGACCAAGAATACACCACTCTTTGTCTGTGTGGGCCTTTTGTATAAGTGCCCTAGTGGGCCTTTTGTATAAGTACCTATGTTCTGTTTGGATTAAAAGTGAAGTCTTAGATTTTCATGAGTTATAGCAACTACTGCCCGACACTGCATCTGAAAAGCGTGACCGAAATAGCTGACAAACTATTTTTGTTGGAAATTCAGTCTGTAAGGATATATTCTTGGGTTGTGTAAAAAAGATTGAAGAGGGCAGCTAAAGGGCAGATAGCTTTGCTTTATTTAGGATAACGGTCAAGGAGGGAGGTAGTTGAACACTGAATTCTTAAAAATGGGAAAAAATGTTCTTGGTTTAGACAATCCTTTTGGATGATGTAAATTTATCTACTAAGATTTGCTTGATGATTGTATTTGTTTTGCTTGTATGTATATTGTTCATTACAGCCAATAAAAATTGTTTAAATAATTTAAATTTCTATAGCGCCTTTCGTCCAAAGACATCAGAAGAGTTTATACAAACACTTATGTGGCAAGAAGTATATAGGGAACTTTCAACCCATATCTGAAATGCAGCTCTCAGGTGTGGAATATCAGAACATTAGCAGAGTACAATAACGTTATTTTCACAGTGGGAGATGGCATCAGCATCAGTACTCATCCCCCACCATCTGAAAGAATGGTTTTGGGCACAAGTAAGGTCAGTGTGCATGTCATATTAGGTGTGCAGGCAAAAGCTGAATGTAGGCCAGCATTTTATATTGCATCTTAATGCCTCTTTTTCACACTTACAACTCAGCACAAAAAGAGTGACACCCAAGAAGCTGCTCTAATCTAAACATCAAGGAGATTAAAACTCAATCAAAGATAATGGATGGACAGACTTCCAGTATCTGTAAAATTTCAATCTAGCAATATTTCTCAAATTAGAATGTTCCTTACTGAAAAACTCACTAAATTTCTTGCTCTGTAAAAGTACACTCTAAAGGCACGGGATGGTGCAAAATATTGAAAACTATATAGGTGCCATTAGGGCATAGATTGATATGGTTCATTGAGGTGGAATAAGTCATGATTTTCACAAGTCTTTTAGAGAGGGGGGTACACTTCTTAGTGGGATGGTACAAAAGGAGACATGAATTCACACATGGGCAAAGGAGCAGTTAATGGGAGGGCAGTGCAGGAGGAGACCAGGGCATAAAGGTAGGTGAGGTCAAGAGCAAGAGAAGAACTAGATGGCACTTTAAGAGAGGCTGGCAATCAAATCCTGACTAAAAGGAATCCATGTTTAACGGGTTAAATTATAATCGAATTTCACTGCAAATAACTTAGAGTATATGCAAAATAAAATGCATCCTTTTATCAGCCTGAGAACAGACCTTTAAAATTTAGTCAAAATTTCAATATACAATTGTAAGACTAGACTTTTCATTGAATACTGTAAAAGCAGGTTCCATCATTCCCTTAAAATTGTAATAGTCTTCTGCACTTTAATTTTGGAATTTTATACTGTAAAACAGTCTCGCATGGTGGGCCTAATGTACATTATTGCAACATCAAGCAGTAGTTGGATTTCATGAGAGGAAATGATAGAGGATGACCGTGACAGCGTAAGTAAAAATATGTCACTAATAGAAATCTTATTTTAAAGTGAAAATTGGTCAACATGGGATTATTGGAGTGGGAAAGGATGCAGATTTGTCTCATTTAAATTTAGTGACTCCAAGAGCAATGAAATGCTTTAATATAAAATGTTCAACATTTAAGAAATTAGAGGAGCTAGGCACTAATACAGGTATACCTCACGTCTAGAAGACACTCAAACGCAAATGGAGAACTAAATAACTGAATACCATCAGTGCTATGGAAAACATAATGCTAGAAGCTTGGGGCAGGACATGGCAAGAGTTGAACAAACGGATTTGTGTGGCCGTAGCAGAGTGGTACGCACTGGGTTCCTGTTTTGGCTTGGTAAAGAAATTGTCAGTCTGCAGGGATTTGTTCATCTGAGCATCTCTAAGGCTGCAAGATCCATGTGGCTGAAGAGGGCTACATTAATGCAAACTAGGGAAACTTTTATTTCAAGCGCACAGCATCCCCATGGGGGGATTACAGTGCAGCACTTCAGTGCACACTGCTATTCATACCGGTCATTGTCCAAACTATGGAGCAGTGTAGATCAAGCTCAAAATGACTTTACCATGAGGTGAGACATTATCTGAGTCTCTTTCAGAGAGACAACTCTCAAATTAACAAGCATTGACTTTTCTTCCAAGGTTCTAGGTAGTCCTACTTATGGATGAATACCACAATCTGTTGAAGAGCCAACCAGAGTTATTGGTTGTGGGTATAAAGTGGGGGGCACTTTCCTCCAGGAAAGTGGGTGCACAGTCAACAGTTTCTAGAAATGAGCATCCTGTAAGTTTTACTGTTCTTTATTTAAAAGGAAAAAGTATGAGGTGAGAATCCAACACCAATTTCATGTACATCAACAGTCAGAGGTACTTGCTGTTGACAAGTAATATATAAGTGACTCACCAGCTTTTAATGTAGGCAAAAAGAAACCTTCAACTAAGCCAGGAAACTTGAACTAGAAAAATTAGGAATGAACGTGCCAACCTGGAAACTCCAGTCAGTTCAGAACATAGCAGCTTGTTTGCTCAGCAGCACAGTCCAACAAAAGCACATCATCCCAGTAATCTCTCTTCACTGGCTTTCTGTTGAATGCTGGTTCAATTTTAAGATTCTGGTTTCATGTTGAAAGTCCTATGTTAGGATAGCCTCAAATATCAGTGGGACTGTTTCACTCTGTAAAGTAATGACCACAGTGACATTTCCACTAGTGTAGTGTCAAGATTGCAAGGAGGAGGCAGAGTTGCTTTTCCTAACGGAAGAGATCAGAATGACACATCTGGGCATGTTCAGAACCTATTCTGACCTATCTACTCCTGAAAAGCACACCAAAATCATGTTTTGAAACAAAACAAGGATCTTACAGAATGAGGGAAAGTGAAAGTTTAATCTCGTTGTGCTCACTTTAATGGTGTAAGAACATAACAGTCATACACAATGGTCCATCTAATCCAGTATCCTGTCTTCCGGCAGTGGCTGATTCCAGATGCTTCAGAGGAAATGAACAGAACTGGACAATTGAGTGATCCATCCCCTGTTGTCTAGTCCTAGCTTTTGGCAGTTGGAGGTTTAGGGATACTCAGGGCATAGAGTTGTGTCCATGACCATCTTGCGTCCATAGGGTTGTGTCCTTGATCTATCCTCCATGAATTTATCTAATTCTTTTTTTGAACCCAGTTATAATTTTGGCCTTCAGAGTGGCCCTTGGCAATGAGTTCCACAGGTTGACTGTTCACCGTGGGAAGAAGTACTTCCTTTTGTTTTGTTTTAAACCTGCTGAATATTAATTTTGGTGCTCAGATATCTCAATGATGGGTGTGCTTTAAGAATCAAGATAAAAAAGCTGACTCACTTAGAGGGAGAAAGAACTACTTATAGAGGTTTTCCAACAGAAAAGCCTGACATGGAGATTTTCTTTGAAAGACGTACTGCGCGACTGGAGAAACAAAATAGTGACCAGCTTCTATGGTCTGGTAGCCCCTAGCATTTTGAATGGATGTTCTACTCCCAAAACAGGAATTTTCCTTGACAAACCCCTTGTCTCCATCCAAAAAGGTGTGTCCCAATAGCAGATATGCGTACTACACACCATGTATTCTATGAAATATGTATTATGGGGCTTTCTTTACCTCTGCTAAAATAATCCCAGTGTACTTGCTCTGAAGTGATCTTTTTCTATTGCTTAAAACAGTGCATTGTTTTTGGTGGAAGGAGGTAGATTTTACAATAGAGACACTGTAACTCAGTGAAGGCTATGTACATAGTGTTGTCAGAGGTGTTGTCAGATGCTACCGGTGTGGTGCTCTGCTCTGTTCAGTGTTGATACCACTCGGCTGCGTGCGTGTGTTCCCTCTGTGTGCTGCCCCAACTCTGCAGATAGCTGACACAGCAGACCCAAAGAGAAACCCCATGACCACAGAGTCTAGTAAGGTACAAAGGCACTTCGGCCAGGTTTATTGCCGTATTGGACACAATAATAGTTCCCTCCAGATCGTTACTCTACAGGGCATGCTACGAGTATGTGCCCACGGTCAATGGACTCGGCTCAGTTAGTGGCGGGACTTTCCGCTGCCCCCTCGGCTGGACAAAGACACCGCACTAGGGATGCATTCTTATACACAGGTACAAACAAGTTACACATCACTCCTGACGTATTGAGGTGCAACCCTTCTACGTAGCAAGGTACAACCCCTCTATGTAGTAAGGTGCCACCTCTCACCTTGTACGTGTTGGTTTGAACAAAACAACTGTATCCATCGTATTACCCTTTTGCCCCTGTCATTGGGATGGGTCAGTCTGTTCCTTGTTATCTGTGTAGAATGTGCAAGTATGTGAATGTTCTAATCTCTAGTGTTCAGTACCTTTTAGGTACGTATCTTCTTGCAGCATCAGCCCTTTCCTTGCCAGCTTATGTGAGCAGGGCCTGCCTCTGGCTCACAGCTCCACTTGGCTTTATGTTAGCAAAGTCTTGACTATTACTTTAGTTCAGGCCTTAGGCCTCATACCAGGCCTCTGATACCAAGGTTTATATCTCAGGGCCTCCTCTTACTACACATAGCAAGTCTCAAACTTAGTTGATTTTACTGTATCTTTGCAGTTATATTTACATTTTATTGGGGAATTTCCCATACCACACTCAATAACTCAGAGGCTGAGTCTACCCTAGTAAAGGAAGTAGCAATAATTCACCATTTGTGCAGTTATTACAGTCATAGTAATGGCCAAAGCTGTAGCGTAGATAAGGCTTGTGCCCTTTTACCGCTGTGCAGTTATGAACAACATACAAATTTCCAAGCAAGGAAATTTTCAGCCCACTTTTGAAGGAGGCATGCAAGGTATTCAGTACATCATTGCTTACTGAATGCCTGTCTGTAATTTGACTGAAACACGTTTCCTTTTGTACTGAGCTGGAAAGGGAATGTAGTTATATTTTTCTGTCCATGTCGTTTTGTAGGGTATTATCTCTGTGTATATTTGTTCTGAGTAAGCTGGCTTCATGAGCAAAATTTTAAGAATCAAAAGGGGAAAAATATACGTTTCCTCAAACATCCACTGTAATGTTCTGATAAGAGTTAGAAAAGGTCAGTTCCTTCAATATAAATGGAGACTGCTTGATTGGTCACCCAGTTATTTGATTTCAGTAATACTTAATCTAACCTTGTGTCTGCCAGGCATATACTTTTCTTTTTGTGTGAGAGTAAATAGTTGGAACTTAGATAGTTAATTTCTGTCTTAGATTGCTCATCAATACTGAATTTCTCTTAAGTAGAGATGGCTATGATCCAATATGGGTGGAGGGAGCAAAGTGGGAATTGTATTCAATCAATGTATTGTTGCTGTTCTTTCATTTAAAAAATAATGACAAGCATCAGCCATGTCCCAGTCAGGGTGAACATTGAACTTGAGTCTGAAGACTCCTGCCACTGACTTGTGTGATATTTGGTAATTATGCCTTATGCCTTAGCTTCCCAATCTTTAGAATGGGAAACATATTTGCCATCTTTGTACAGTACTTTCAGTATCTATAGATAAAAAATGCTACATAAGAGTTTCTTTTTGACCAGCACCTATTGTTCTGCTAATACTGTTGATAAATGTCCTGAACTATTAATTAGCTGTTTTCCTTACATTTTAGCGTAGCTATCAGTGGTTTTGCTTTGTTTTTACAGTGTTTATTTTTGTGTATCACACTGCTGTCTTAGCATCACAGTCTATGTGGACTTTAGTCTTTTTGGTTATAACCCATTGTAGTATCAGTTTAAAATCTATTTCCACACAGAGACCTATATACTGTAGATATATGATAAAATATAGTGACTATCTTCTGCCATTGAAGGAGGATGACTTTAATATCTAATAGATATTTTCTCTCAACTGCTGTGATCTATAAAGTGACTTTTTTTCTGGAAATACTGACTTTTAAACTGCATACGGAGTTTTTATTTTCCCCCCCCAAGGAAAATCAATTACAAAGACCATTTGGGGCTTTGAGGTTTTCGGGGTAAGATTTAAGACTTCATCTTTTGCCACATGCTCTGTTTGAATTATGGTGTATGTTTAAACAAATAGACCCACAGAATGAGGTGAGCATATTAGAACCTCTTTTGTTGTTGTTGCCTCTGTTTTTATGCATGTGATACTTAAAGTAAATAAACTTAGATTGATTTGTGAAGTGCTTTTGCAGCATGTACATCCACTTACTGTTGGGTGATTTTTGAATTAGCTTTTTAAAGATTACATGGATAGACACAGCATTGTAGTAGTTAATAGAAACCTGTGCAGTGAGGTCTATGGGCTGCAAGATCAGTAACAGTGCGGGTGACAGTGAAGTATGGCCTTATCGAAAGGAGAATGCATAAGAGGCTGCCCTGGGACACTACACCACTGTCCTGTGTATCCTGACAATGTTATCTGTCCTCTCAGTACGGAGTATCAAATGTCTGTCATGAGTATAGAAATTAATTTAATGTCACCTGAAGACATGCAATTAATCTTTTAGAGGTTTTCATAATACCTTTACAGAAAGAGTTGCCAGTTTGGCGGATTTGGATTTTGGGGTTTAGCAGAAGATAAGAAAAATTAATTTTTCATCAGGGTTAATACAAGCTAGCAGGGCCACAAAGGCTGAGAAAAATGGTTGGGGAATTTGTCAAGTGTTGTCACTCTAGAATAATGCTGCTTAACGTCTGATAGGTGTAATCAAGAGTTGAGATTTCTATAGAGAGGGATTAATCAATTTGCTCACTACAGAATGCAAGTTGGTGATATCGCTCCTTCATGGGGTTTAAGAATGAAAATAAGATTTGATCTGTCAAATTGCAAGAAGCGCTGACAGTATCAATAGGCATTTTTATCAGTACATTTTTAAAGCATTTGTTATAAATAAATTTGTCCTGCTAATGTTGGTGACAAACAAACTTCATCTGTATTGTAAAACTGTCATAACATCCCTGATAGAGTACAATGCCTTAGCTTACTAAATTCAGGCCCCCCTCTTAAAAAAAAAACAAACAAAAAAAACCCCCCCACCCTTTATAGAACTCATTTTATATTCAGTTAAGACAGAATAACTTTTAAATTTCTGAAGATGCAAAGAATTGATAAAATAAACGACTGAAATATTATATAGCGACCACTTTGAAATGTGATCGTAATCTGTATCTGACAAATCTGTTTTAAAATCACTGGCATGCATGAATGAGACAATTTCTGTTCATTGCACTGTTTTAGAATACTTTGCAAATATGTTCTTTAGCATTCGAAGTTTGAAAAAAATATTCATAATATAGACCAAATCCACTTGCTCATTCCTTTTGAGTTTTCATTTTTAAATTATATTCAATATTTAGAACTAGTAGGATTTTTATGTCAGATGACTTTTAAGAGCAGATTTTCTTTGGCAAATAACCAGTTTCCCTTATATTCCAAAGACTTTCAGGTGAACAGATAGAACTCTTGCTACACATAGCAGCTTTTGTCATGACTGCCATTTAAACCCAGATTTTCAGGGTTTTGACCAGAAATGTTCACGCCTGACTGTAAGTTAGCAATTGGGGAACAAGCCTTAGATAAAACTTGATAATTCAAATTGTGAAGGGGAAAAATGGTTTGTGCTTTAGAGTTTAAGGGGCAGCCAGTATCTCAAGAAAATATTTTTTCATTATTGATATTTAGGCAAAGGGTGAACTTTTCCCCTGGGCAGAAGCCGTTCACCACTTAAATCATCCCAATTAAGTCCTCAGTATAGATTTTAAATATAGGATTTGTAGTATAGGATTTAAGTGGATTTGTGGTCCATAGCCATGTGTTGGCTATATGGATGGGGTAAATTTCACCTGAAGTGTCAAAACTTTGTGCATCAAATTGTCTATAAAAGAGTAAATGAATGATAAACGTCTCTTTGCAAGATCTAGTATTAAAATACATATCCCAAAAATCAAGTGTTTTTATGAACTTTTTAAAAATCAAAATAGATTTTGAGGACAAAAGTTAAAATGATAGGTGGACCTGCTGGCCCCTTTCTTTTACCCTGGATGTTAAAAACTTTTAATAAATCAAAACTAGGCTGGTGAAAAGTGTTAAAAAAAAACCAGAAAATTTGTAAGAAGTTGTCATATTTTTATTTTTGCTTTCAAGAAAAATCAACAAGAATTAAGAGACTTAACAACTATACTAGGGTATACTAGAGACACTAGCATCTCAAGCTTATTCTTCTGCAAGCTGTGGGCCTGGTTCTTCAACAGCTCAACCACCTGCTCTGGCCCAGGCATCACCGAATCTAGCGTCAAGTAGAATTCAACACCACCCCTCTCTTCTATCTACCATTTTACCATAAACCAGAGAACCTTTCCCGATTTTAATATGCAGATTAGAAGTTCCACTACTGTATGTATTGTTTGTCCTCGAGATCCCATGTTAATATTTCCCTGGAAGGAGAATTGGATGCCAGCATGTGTGTTATGTTTTACATTTTCCTTTGTAGGTAGAATGCAAAAAATTGTTGAAGTTGATGCTGTATCCCCATCAGAGATAAGTGGTCTGTTAGTTACTTTTGTAGCATGAAGTCCAAATGTTCTGACTCTGAAATATGTGTAGTTGATGTATCACAGTGGGTCTCAAACTTTTTTTTACCGGTGACCCCTTTCACATCGCAGGCCTCTGAGTGCGACCGCCCCATATAAGTTAAACACACTGTTTAATATATTTATCACCATTATAAATGCTGGAGGCAAGCGGGGTTTGGGGTGGAGCTTGACAGCTCACGACCCGCCATGTAATGACCTTGCGACCCCCTAAGGGATCCCAACCCCCAGTTTGAGAACCCCTGATGTATCAGCATTACTGGCTTAGTTTTTCAGACTTAGAACTTGTGGAAACTGACATTGATTGTGTCCAATGTAAGGAATTGGACTTAAAGCATGATGTGGGTAATTTATTCTAATATTTGAACTGATATATAAACATATTAACACATACACTTTGTTCATTTTCACCTTGAGCTACCTTTTTTGGCTTGGATAATGTGTCTTTGATCAGCTATGTCTGTAACAAACTGAAATGAATGGTACTAAGACAAATTCATTTCACAAAGCCTTTGCTTGCTTGCTCCTGGACAGGTGCTGACCTGGCAGCAATATTTGCACTTGAACTCCCCAGAGAAAGACAGCGATACCATTTTAAGTTAAAATCTTGAATAGTTATGCAAAGAAAAAAGAGAGAACTTGTTGCTGGCTTGGAATGAACTGGGGGTGGCACTGTTGGCCCTTTAGCTTCCAAATAGTTCTTCTTCGAGTGATTGCTCACATCCATTCCAGTTAGGTGTGCGCGCCGCGCGTGCACGTTCGTCGGAAACTTTTTACCCTAGCAACTCCAGTGGGCCGGCAGGTCGCCCCCTGGAGTGGCGCCGCCATGGCGCCCAATATATATCCCTGCCGGCCCACCCGCTCCTCAGTTCCTTCTTACCGCCGTGTCGGTCGTTGGAACTGTGGAGCGCGGCATAGCTGTCCTCCACGTCCCTAGCTCTCCTTGTTTTTCTATCGTTATCTCTATTGTAGTTGTTAATTAGACTGTTAAGTTAGATAGTAGTAGTTAAGTGTTAAGTAGTTGTAAATAGTTTTTCGCCGGGGGCTTAGCCCTTCCCGGCACCCGGCACCGGGCTCATGCCTGGTTCGCCGGGCTTCAAGCAGTGTGCGGCCTGCAAGAAGCCTATGCCCACCAGCGACCCCCACGACGCGTGCCTGAAGTGCCTGGGGGAATCGCATAGATCCGACAAGTGCCGCATCTGCAAGGCTTTTAAGCCAAGGACTAAGAAGGAGAGGGATCAAAGGCTCCGGACTCTCCTCATGGAGGCGGCACTTGACCCGGCGGCTTCGCAGGCCGTGATCTCGGCGCCGGCACCGGATCGCACCGGCACCGAGAAGACTCCCCGGCACCGACCTTCTCCGGCACCGGGGACAGAGCCTAGGCCGTCGAAGTCCATTACTCCGGCCAGGCACACCCGAGTGGAGCGCCCGGCCTCAGCATCGGCCGCGGCGCCGCCGGCACCGTCGACTCCGGGCCCGGCGGGTCCGTCGAGTCCGGTGCCGCCAAGCTCCCCCATGACATCTGGGGTCGAGATAGTGGTGCCATCTACACCAGAGACCTTCGCCTCGGCACGGGACCTCATAGCCATGACCGAGCCCACTCAGCTACCACCCCCGGTACCTCCGGTGCGGGTCGTGTCCAGAGGCAAGCCTATGATGTCGGCACCGTCCCGGGACTCTCGTTCTCGCTCCAGGTCCCGACGTCACGGTCGCTCCAGATCCCGCCGCCGCTCGCAGTCCCGGCACCGCTCCCCTCAGCGGTACCGGTCGCACTCGCGGCGCCGGTCGACACCGAGACGATCGCGGTCAGACTCCAGCCGTCGTTACCGGCACCGCGAGTCCAGGAGCCGATCCAGACGTTCGCCGCACCGGTCGACCTCCCGGCGCCGAGCTGGTGGCAGGTCCCGGTCCCGGTCGACCTCCCGGTACCGAACCGGTGGCAGGTCCCGATCCCGGCACCGAAGCGGCGCCCGGTACCGATCCGGATCCCGGCACCGTGGCAGAACTCGGTCCCGCTCCCGGCACCGTTACGACTCCCGGCACCGGTCCCCGGCACCGAGACGATCGCCCGTGCCGGCCCGCGCGGACCCTTACCATCCAGGGTCCGCCCCGCCATGGCCCTCTAGGCAGCCGTCCGTGTCTTCGCTGGCGGACAGTGGGTACGCGCTGGGCACCGACCGGCAGGCGGCGCTGTTCAGCGAGCCTCCACAGCAGGACCCAGCCCCACAGCAATGGGGTTTCTGGACACCCTGGGCATATCATCAGGCCCAGGGCCCCCAACAGCTCCCTGCTAGGCCGGCGACTGCGGAGCGCAGGGCACCTGAGGCCTCGTTGTCTCGCCCCCCTCCCTCCCCGGATGGGGAGGAAGGATCCAAGCACCAGGACTCCACTTTGGCTCCTGAGGCAGAGGCGAGGGCCGAGGGAGACCCCCCTTTAGACACCCTCTTGCCGGGGGTCTCCTCATCTTCTTCCCCTGATGAAGCGGTGGCTGGGACCTCCTCCAACAGCCCCCCCCCGCTGGACCTCAGGGCGCACCAGGACCTCCTCCGGCGAGTAGCCCAAAACCTGAGTCTACAAGCCGAGGAGGTCTCGGAGGTAGAGGACCCTATTGTCACCATCCTCTCGGCAGACGCTCCCACCAGGGTCGCCCTGCCGTTCATACGGACCATCCAGGCCAACGCCAACACCATCTGGCAGTCTCCGTCCTCCATTCCTCCCACTGCGAAGGGCGTCGAGAGGAAGTACATGGCTCCTTCTAAGGGCTACGAGTACCTCCACGTACACCCGACTCCGTGTTCCCTGGTGGTCCAATCCGTCAATGATAAAGAGCGTCATGGTCAGGAGGCTCCAGCCCCCAAATCCAGGGAGGCCAGGCGGATGGATCTCCTCGGCCGTAAGGTGTACTCGGCTGGGGCGCTGCAACTCAGGGTCTCCAACCAACAGGCCCTGTTAAGCAGATACGCCTTTAACTCCTGGGTGGCAGCAGACAAATTCAAGGAGCTGTTGCCACAAGATGCTCGTCAGGAGTTTGCGGCCATCTTAGAGGAAGGCAAGAAGGTCGCACGCACGTCCTTACAAGCCTCTCTGGACGCTGCGGATTCGGCTGCCCGTACCCTCGCGTCAGGTGTAACAATGCGTCGCCTCTCCTGGCTGCAGGTTTCCGGCCTCCCGCCGGAGCTCCAGCACACAATACAGGACCTCCCTTTTGAAGGCCAAGGGCTGTTCTCGGATAAGACAGACCCTAGACTCAAGAGTCTAAAAGACAACCGAGTCATCATGAGGTCACTGGGGATGCACACTCCAGTGACGCAACGCAGACCCTTCCGGCCGCAGCAACAGCAACAACAGCGCAGGCCGTATCTCCAGTTCCGCCAGCGGCAGGACCTTAACAGGCGCCGCGGTAGGAACGGAAGGCGCAGGCACTCGGGGAACCAAGGGGGCCAAAACCAAGGCTCCTCTAAGCCCCCGCCTGGTCCCAAGCCTTCATTTTGAAGGTGCGCCCGAGGGCGCAGTAACAGTTTCCCCATTGGATCCTTTCCCCCCGTTTTCCAACCGCCTTTCTTTTTTCCTCCCGGCGTGGTCCCTAATAACATCAGACCGCTGGGTCTTACGCACGGTGCAGTCGGGATACCGCCTGCAGTTTGTTTCATTTCCTCCTCCCCGCCCCCCTTCCTCGTCCCTCTTCAGGGACCCCTCTCACGAGCAATTCCTTCGGCAGGAGGTGCAGACGCTCCTCGGCAAAGGAGCTATAGAGGCGGTGCCGGAGAACGAGAAAGGCAAGGGGTTTTATTCCCGCTACTTTCTGATCCCCAAGGCCAAGGGAGGCCTCAGGCCCATCCTCGACCTGCGAGAGCTCAACAAGTACCTGGTGAAGTTGAAGTTCCGCATGGTTTCCTTGGGGACCATTATCCCATCCCTGGATCCGGGAGACTGGTACGCCGCCCTCGACATGCAGGACGCGTATTTTCACATTGCTATCTGGCCACCCCACAGACGTTTCCTTCGCTTCCTTGTGGGGTCTCTGCATTACCAATTTGCAGTCCTCCCATTTGGCTTGTCCACGGCCCCGAGAGTGTTTACGAAATGCATGGCAGTTGTTGTGGCGCAGCTTCGGCGCAGTCGTATCCACGTGTTCCCGTATCTGGACGATTGGTTGATTCGAGGCACGTCGCACCAACAAGTCTGCAGCCATGTCCGTGTGATCACCGACATGTTCGCCGCTCTGGGCCTCTTGGTGAACACAGACAAGTCCACCCTGGCCCCCACACAAAGGGTGGAATTCATCGGGGCCGTCCTGGACGCCACTGTGGGCAGGGCCTTGCTGCCATTGCAGCGGTTCCAGGCCTTGTCGGCCATCGTGCAACGGCTACAGACAGCCCCCTTGACGTCAGTGAGGACGTGTCTAACCCTGTTAGGCCACATGGCGGCCTGTACTTTCGTGACCAATTACGCTCGGCTCCGCATGAGGCCACTCCAGCTGTGGCTCATCGGTCATTACAGGCCGACAAGACAGCCACTAGATATGTTAATCACGATCCCCCAAGGGGTCTTAGATTCTCTCGACTGGTGGCTGGACCAGTCAGTGTTGTGTGCGGGTCTCCCCTTCCACCCATCTCAGCCCTCGGTGTCCCTAACAACAGATGCCTCAGATCTCGGCTGGGGGGCCCACGCAGGGACCCTGAGGACGCAGGGCCTGTGGTCCCAGGAGGAGGTGCGGCTACACATCAACATGCGGGAGTTGAGAGCGGTCCGTCTTGCTTGTCAAACGTTCTGTCATCAGCTCCAGGGTCGTTGTGTCGCGGTGTTCACCGACAACACGACGACCATGTATTATATCAACAAGCAGGGCGGCACCAGATCCTCCTCCCTGTGCCACGAGGCGATACGACTCTGGGACTTTTGTGTAGCCCACTCCATTCACCTCATGGCTTCCTTCCTCCCCGGAGTACGGAACACGCTGGCGGATCGATTGAGCAGATCCTTCCTGTCACACGAGTGGTCCCTCCGCCCAGACGTCGCCCTCTCCATCTTCCGGAGGTGGGGTTATCCCCGGATGGACCTCTTCGCGTCCAAAGGGAACAGGAAGTGCCAAGCGTTCTGCTCCTTTCAGGGCAGGGAGCCCGGGTCGATAGCGGATGCCTTTCTCATCCAGTGGTCGACCCACCTGTACTATGCGTTTCCCCCATTCCCGTTGGTCCACAGGGTCCTTCTGAAGGTGCGCAGGGACAGGGCTCACGTGATCATGGTAGCCCCGGCATGGCCCAGACAGCACTGGTACCCCATGCTGCTGGACCTGACCATAGCCGACCCAGTTCCCCTGCCCCTTCATCCGGACCTGATTACCCAGGAGCACGGGACCCTCTGTCACCCGGACCTGCAGTCGCTGCACCTAGCGGCGTGGCTCCTGCGTGGCTGACTGGCTCTGAGCTGCGCTGTTCCACGCCGGTGAGGGAGGTGCTCTTGGGCAGCAGGAAGCCGTCCACAAGAGCGACATATTTGGCCAAATGGAAGCGCTTCTCCTTTTGGTGCGTGGAGAAAAATCTCCGCCCTATGGAAGTTTCAGTAGCCGACATCTTAGACTACATTTGGTCCCTCAAAGGGCAAGGTCTGGCCATATCGTCGTTACGAGTCCACCTAGCAGCTATCTCCACCTTTCACCCGGGTGCGGATGGTCGCTCTGTTTTTTCCCACCCGACGGTGTCTAGATTCCTTAAGGGGCTGGAACGTTTATACCCTAACGTCCGTCCCCCTGCTCCAACCTGGGATCTTAACCTGGTGTTGTCCCGGCTCATGGGGCCCCCCTTTGAGCCGTTAGCTACTTGCTCCCTGCTTTACCTCTCTTGGAAGACGGCCTTTCTAGTAGCTATCACCTCAGCTAGACGGGTGTCGGAACTCCGGGCTCTTGTGGTAGACCCCCCATATACGGTCTTCCACAAGGACAAGGTGCAGCTGAGACCACACCCTGCTTTTCTCCCCAAGGTGGTCTCAGCCTTCCACGTCAACCAAGAGATATTCCTCCCGGTCTTTTTCCCGAAACCTCACTCCTCAGGCAGGGAGCAGCAGCTCCACTCGCTTGATGTCCGTAGGGCTCTCGCGTTCTACGTGGAGAGGACTAAGCCCTTCCGCAAATCCCCCCAGCTTTTCGTGGCAGTAGCGGACCGCATGAAAGGGCTTCCTATCTCCTCCCAGAGGTTATCCTCTTGGGTAACGTCCTGCATCAGGACCTGCTATGACTTGGCCCACGTCCCTACGGGCCGTGTGACTGCGCATTCTACCAGGGCGCAGGCGTCGTCGCTGGCTTTCCTTGCCCGTGTGCCCATCCAGGAAATCTGTCGGGCAGCGACCTGGTCATCGGTCCACACCTTTGCTTCCCACTACGCCCTGGTCCAGCAGTCTAGAGAGGATGCGGCCTTCGGATCTGCTGTGCTCCATGCCGCGACTTCTCGCTCCGACCCCACCGCCTAGGTATGGCTTGGGATTCACCTAACTGGAATGGATGTGAGCAATCACTCGAAGAAGAAAAGACGGTTACTCACCTTTGTAACTGTTGTTCTTCGAGATGTGTTGCTCACATCCATTCCACACCCGCCCTCCTTCCCCACTGTCGGAGTCGCCGGCAAGAAGGAACTGAGGAGCGGGTGGGCCGGCAGGGATATATATTGGGCGCCATGGCGGCGCCACTCCAGGGGGCGACCTGCCGGCCCACTGGAGTTGCTAGGGTAAAAAGTTTCCGACGAACGTGCACGCGCGGCGCGCACACCTAACTGGAATGGATGTGAGCAACACATCTCGAAGAACAACAGTTACAAAGGTGAGTAACCGTCTTTTTTAATGCATACACAAGTCTCTTTCAAGAGTGGATGCAGTAGATCCCTCTCATCACATGCATGGTGCTCCTGCACTGTGACTTCCAAGCCAAATAGAAAAATAGTAACCATTTGGGCTTGCATAGGGAGCTGTGGAAATCCTAAACAAGAATATAAAAATAGATTTTGAATCCAGCTTCCCTTCTTTCTCCTTTGCCAGGGTCAGTTGTGGGTATCACTTCTTTCTTTTGCTTTCACATGTATTTGAGTTAGTGAGCCGCCTTCCATTTTTTATAACTTTTCATTTTTCTCTAAATAGTTTAAGCTTAGTAAAATTTTTCGATAAGTCCCCATTGTTGGGGCCTTAGCGATTACAGTTCTGCAAGATTGTGAAGCAGTGTTGCTGCCTTAGAATGACTCCATGCCATTCAAGATTTTGTATTGCTTTAATTCATTTTTCAGTCTGGTCAGCTTCATTGTGTGATATGTGGGCCCAGTAGTTTAAACATTGGTGTTTCCTGGGTTTTTTAAACAGGCCTATTTGAAGAGGTGTATGGTGTCTGATTCTAAAATATCCATGATTCATCAGCATGCCAGATACTGCCTCTTGTATCTCTGGATTTCTCACACTCTGAGGTAGTGTTTTCTATATATAGGGTTCATCTCTTGAACTTGTAAGAAAAGAGAGCTAAGTTTAAGTCTCTCCCCCCACCTGTCCTCCCCCAGCAGGCACTTAACCATCAGGTGAGGCTTTATCAGTCCTGATTGTTGCATCTGGAGCCATCTTAGGATCCTAGTTCCTGTGTTCATGCAGGCATCATAATTTTCTAGCTGCCGTAATGTTTGATTCAAGATCTTTAAGATATCCAAGATATTTTGGGTTTTTTTGCTTAAAAAAAAGTAAGCTTTGATAATCTGAAGTATTTGCCTCATTTTTTTGCCCGTATCAGAGTGCATTTGTCAGGCATTTCAGCCAACATACAAGAGGAGTTTGAAAAGAGAATCTGCCTGATCTTGAATGTTTTTCTGGTATAAAACCAGTAAGAAGAGTGAGCAAGTTATGAGTTTCAATTAATTATTTTCCTTTAGAGTATCCCTTGAGATGAAATCCTCAATCATGATTTTATCAAAAAGTTACTGACTTTCAGACTACATAGACCTGTTCTTCTTCCCAAAACCTTGTATATTGTCTGTCCTGATCAGTAAGAAGTTGGCATGTTAAGATGAAATCCTTCTGTTAATTTCCCAAGTTATTCATAGATTTTGCCAACATGTCAAAAAGAGGGAGGAAAGGGAACTGTGAGAACAAATGTTTTCAAAATGGATTAGATTTTGTATTCACTCACATTCTAGTTTAAAGACTCAGTTCATTCTACAAAATTTGATAATTTATGACAATTAACGTGTTTGTTTCACAGAAATTTGTGAAGCCAGTTTGTGTATGTGTATACATTTGTGCATCATGACACTCTGGTTGGTACTTGATTGCAGTGATTGTTTTGGGTGAGTTAGGCAGTTCTCTTTTAATCATCTGACTTCCTCCAGGGGTTGGGCGCTAATCTCCCAGATTGGGAATCTACAAAGGTAATTCCAAACAGAGGCCATGTCTACATCTAAAATTTTGCAGCGCTGGTTGTTACAGCTGTATTAGTACAGCTGTATAGGGCCAGCGCTGCAGAGTGGCCACACTTACAGCAACCAGCGCTGCAAGTGGTGTTAGATGTGGCCACACTGCAGCGCTGTTGGGCGGCTTCAAGGGGTTTCGGGGAACGCGAGAGCAAACCGGGAAAGGAGACCAGCTTCGCCGCGGTTTGCTCTCGCGTTCCGCGAACCACCTTGCAAACCGCAGGGAAGGAGACCTGCTTGCTCGGGTTCGGGGAACGCGAGAGCAAACCGGGAAAGGAGACCAGCTTCGCCGCGGTTTGCTCTCGCGTTCCGCGAACCACCCTGCAAACCGCAGGGAAGGAGACCTGCTTGCTCGGGTTCGGGGAACGCGAGAGCAAACCGGGGAAGGAGACCAGCTTCGCCGCGGTTTGCTCTCGCGTTCCGCGAACCACCCTGCAAACCGCAGGGAAGGAGACCTGCTTGCTCGGGTTCGGGGAACGCGAGAGCAAACCGGGAAAGGAGACCAGCTTCGCCGCGGTTTGCTCTCGCGTTCCGCGAACCACCGTGCAAACCGCAGGGAAGGAGACCTGCTTGTTCGGGGAACGCGAGAGCAAACCGCGGCGAAGCTGGTCTCCTTCCCCGGTTTGCTCTCGCGTTCCCCGAACCGCCGAGCAAGCAGGTCTCCTTCCCTGCGGTTTGCAGGGTGGTTCGCGGAACGCGAGAGCAAACCGCGGCGAAGCTGGTCTCCTTCCCCGGTTTGCTCTCGCGTTCCCGGAACCACCCTGCAAACCGCAGGGAAGGAGACCTGCTTGCTCGGGGTTCGGGGAACGCGAGAGCAAGCCGGGGAAGGAGACCAGCTTGATTACCAGAGGCTTCCTCAGGTATGCTGGGATACCTGCTTATTCCACGGAGGTCAAGAAAAGCGCTGGTAAGTGTCTATACTTGATTACCAGCGCTGGATCACCAGCGCTGGATCCTCTACACCCGAGACAAAACGGGAGTACGGCCAGCGCTGCAAACAGGGAGTTGCAGCGCTGGTGGTGCCCTGCAGATGTGTACATCTCCTAAGTTGCAGCGCTGTAACTCCCTCACCAGCGCTGCAACTTTCTGATGTAGACAAGCGCAGAGAGTGACTGTTTCCCAGTAACTACTGTTCAAGTCTTAATACCTCTGCTCATCCACCCTCTCCGTCCTCTTTCCCCTCTTCTTTGAGACCTTCTGTAGATTCTTTGAATTAGCGAAAGAAACTGAGTAGTTGATGCTGCGGGGCCCTTCAGTTACCTTGGTCTTCTAGAATATTCAGATCAGTGAGTGGGTGCTCACGCAGCCATGACAGGCACTAGGTGCCACCGGACTCCTGCTGTTTTTGTGCATTTCTCAGTGGTTAAGTTAGCAGTTCTGTGGGGAATGAGTGTTCTGAGTGTGGGTCTGCAGGGGCAATATATACTCAAGCATAGTTACTGGTGAGTAGCCTTTTCTCTACTATTCTGTAACAGATATTGAATGTTTTGACGGGTCGCCTTAAGCTGTTAATATGCTGCATAGCATTGCAAGCTAGATCCTCCATTTGAAACACTTTTTGTAATTATGAGGCTGCCTAGTGCCTTCTCAGGTTTCCATAGTAGACTAATTATATTGTCGCTTGCTGTATGTAATCTTCAGAAAACTGTGTATGGTGACTGTAAACTTGGCCATATCTGATCTGGGAAAGGTGGACATGTATCCCTGTGAGAGAATCACTGGTTCCTTGGGTGGAAGTAGCCGAGCCTCTGCACTCTTTTACTCTTTTCTTCCAGGCTCCTCTCTTCTACCTCTCCTCTCATCCCAAGCTTGAATTGCAGAGACAGCTCGTTTTGGGAAGACTGTAGTACTTCCATATATGACTTCAGAGGCTGAGACAGGGACATGGTTTGTCACGTCTGTTTTTATTTTTATTTTTTTTAAGGGAGAAAAAATAAAAACACTTGGAGGAGAAAACTACTCTAATATTGGTCATCGTTAGCAGGGAGGAGACTACTTAGAAGCTTATTTTGGCTATAAATAGGCAGCATAAAGATGCACTTAATAAAAATCACCAACCTTTAGTCTTGGAAGGTTTGCTTGGTTTGAAAGATGTGTAACGGTTCAGACTGCTTCCTGCTTCGTTCAGACTGCTTTGCCGCCCTTCTCTAGTCTACAATAAATGTCCCTTTGAAAAATTTAGTTAGCGGAACGTAAACGTATAGCCTGAAAAGCTGGAATTGTAGTGAAGAATGAATAGGTGAGTCCTTGGATAAATAATAAAACATTTTCACAGTCTACTGAAAGGAAGCAATTGAAAAACACAGTAAATGTATCATACCAGATGTAGTATTTTGTACTTCCTGCATTATGGATTGTGTAACTAAATATAGTTCGTAGCTGAAGTGTGTACCATACACAGTTCTCTTGCAGACACTGGTGTGATTTTAGTATGCAAGTATGTGTTGTTCTAATTCTCTGTGCACTAACAAAGTTCTTCTCCACAGCAGGTCTCACAGGCAGTGAATGTTTGCATTGAGTAGATAGGTACTGAACAGCATGTTCTGGTTTTGATTTCAGCAGGAGGGGGAGAATGTTGGCTTTGTGCAGCCAGAGGGCCAGCCCCAACGCCTCCAACAACCTCCAGAACTGAGACAGCAGCCAGTGCGGAAGGTCACATTGACAAAGGGACCACTCCAGCAGCAGCAGCAACAGCAGCAGCAGCAGCAAGCTCAAATACATTCAACAGTTCCTCAAGGAGTCAAAAACATCCAAGGGATTCATCCAGCTAAAAAGGTGATTTTCAGATGCATTGTTACTGCTAGGATCTGTATTATCTGCTGAATGTGTTGCCATATTAATGTTAGCATTGTTTAAGAAATAACCAGAATCCTTACCAGCACTGAAGAAATTTAAACTGTATCTGCCCAGGTAAAGTTATTAATGGAAGGCTGGATGACTCAGGAAATTGATAAGAGGATATAAAGCTTTTAACCTACAGGATACTTGTTTGAATCCAGCCAAGGTTGGTAATGCCTGAAAGTTGTTCCGATCTCATTCAGTCCAGTATTCCAGTGGAGGAATATTCATGACTTGAAAATCATTATCACAACTGACAGTGCTTTTTGGCATTATGAGTCGAGATGTCAAAGATCGAATGAATACTCTCTCCTCCTAGAAGCGTTCCCAAGTTAGGCTACTTAGGGCTTGTACACACTACCGTCTGGAATCAATCTAAGATATGCAACTTCAGCTCCATGAATAGCGTAGCTGAAGTTGACATACTTAGCTCTACTTACCACGGTGTCTTCTGCAGTAAGTTGACAGTTGACGCTCTCCCGTTGACTCCGCTTGTGCGTCTCATTCTGGTGGAGTACCAGAGTTGATGGGAGCGTGCTCAGCGGTTGCTTTATCTCAAAATTGACCCCTACTGGATTGATCGCTGCCCGCCGATCTGGCGGGTAGTTTAGACAAGCCCTTATTCTGTGTATATGTCTGGTAGACAAAGGATTAGCACTGTCAGGGTGGTATTTTCCACTAGGATTATAGCTATAAATTAAGTGTTTATAACGGTTTTCTCTATTAAAAATTAAGCGTGTTAGGTATATCTCCATATTTAAAAAAAAAAAAAAAAACCATAGAGAACTGGAAGGGACCTTGAAAGGTCATCAAGTCCAGTCCCCTGCCTTCACCGTGGAACCAAGTACCGTCCCTGACAGATTTTTGCCCCAGATCCCTAGATGGGTCCCTCGAGGATTAAACTCACAACAAGTCCTACTCAAAAACTATGTCTGTATTAAATCCTGAAACACTAATAAAGTATGAGATAGTGGCTGTAATTTTTCCAAAGTACCTCTGGCATCTTATTGCTTTCTGGTTCATGTGTTAGACTATATTAGATGGTACTGCTATACTGTATAACCCTTTGTGAAAACATTCTCCCTTCAGCACAGAATAAGTATTTGGACCTCCACTAACATAAACATTTGTAAATGGAGAATACTGGGACAAGGAACCTTTATTGGGCGGTCAGTAAAATAGTACTTTTGTGAGGTATAGATTTCTTCTTCTTTTTCTTCCATGCTATGACTTTTCTATTTTGAACTCAAACAAGGAACACCCCTCTAGTACTGAATATTCTATAGTTGATTCAGGTTCGTGTAATTTTTTTTTTTTTTTTTGCGGGGATGTAGGGGGGCTTAAAGTCAGCTATTGGTACACTTCTGAAAGGATCTCAGCACCTCTTGTATAACAATGGCAGTATGGAGTAGGCCAATAAAATTGACCTCCAAAGCAAACACAAAAATTCAGTTCGGAACACATTTGCTGAATTCTCCACTAACAAGGCTCTCAAAGGCACTCAGCACATGAATAAGTTTTAACCATTTTTAAGTTAATCCCTATTTGTGTGATCTCCTTGGTACTGTCATCTTCACTGAAGCGATCCCATAAGTTAGTGGTTCTCAAACTGTGGGTTGGGACCCCAAAGTGGGTTGTGACCCTGTTTTAATGGGGTCACCAGGCCTGGCATTAGACTTGCTGGGGCCCAGGCCCAAAGCCAAAGTTTGAGCCCCACTGCCCAGGGCTGAAGCCAAAGCCCAAGGGTTCAGCTGTGGACGGTGAGGCTCAGACTTCGGCTTCAGCTCTGGGCAGCTGGGCTCAGAATACAACTCCTCACCCGGTGCTGAAGCCCTCAAGATTCAACTTCAGCCCCCACTCCATGATGATGGGGCTCAGACTTCAGCTTTGCCGCCCTCCCACACCCCCGCTCGGGGTGGCAGGGCTCAGGCTTTGGATTTGCCACCCAACCTGGGGTGGTGAGACTCAGGCTTCGGTCCCCCTTCCCTAGGTCATGTATTAATTTTTGTTGTCAGAAGGGGGTCACTGTGCAATTAATTTTGAGAAACACTGCCAGAATATACTAGTCTACGATATCACAGGTACCAGAAATTTCTTTGCAGTCTATGGTATTTGTAAGATCACCGACTAAGGCATTCTCTGTTGTGAACCTGAAATTGCCAAGAGAATTTTAGAGGGAAAATATATTTTATTTTTTTAATTAGTGGAATTACTTCTGTGTTTGTCCCCTACCCTCTGGGGAATGATGGCATTCACCACATGAAACTAAGTTAAAGCAAAACAAATGTGTACTTGCAGTTCTCCTAAGTTGAGCCAAACATTGCACTGCCTACTATTCTGGAGCCTTCTGCCCTTGCTGCAGAGCATTTCCTGTTCTTTAAGGAGAATTATCTTGAATATCTTTGAGTTCTTGGAAATTTCAGAAGGAGCAGGACTTGGAAGACATTTCTCCTGAGAATAGGAGTTATTTCATAGAATCAGAACTGGGAGGGACCTCGAGAGGTCATCTAGTCCAGTCCCCTGCACTCAAGGCAGGACTAAGTATTATCCAGACCATCCCTGACAGGTGTTTGTCCAACCTGTTCTTAAAAATCCCCAATTATGAAGATTCCACAACCTCCCTAGACAATTTATTCCAGTGCTTAACCACTCTGACAGGAAGATTTTTCCTAATGTCCAACCTAAACTGCCCTTACTGCAATTTAAGCCCACTGTTTCTTGTCCTATCTTCAGAGGTTAAGAACAACAAATTTTCTCCCTCTTTCTTGTAACAACCTTTTATGTTCTTGAAAACTGTTATGTCCCCTCTCAGTCTTCTCTTCTCTAGGCTAAACAAACCCAATTTTTTCAGTCTTCCCTCATAGGTCATATTCTCTAGACCTTTAATCATTTTTGTTACTCTTCTCTAGACTTTCTCCAATTTGTCCACATCTTTCCTGAAATGTGGCGCCCAGAACTGGACACAGCACTACAGTTGAGGCCTAATCAGTGTGGAGTAGAGTGGATGAATTATTTCTCGTGTCTTGCTTACAATACTCCTGCTAATACATCCCAGAATGATGATTGCTTTTTTTTGCAACAGTGTTACACTGTTGACTCATAACACCTCTACCCCGATATAATGCTGTCCTTCAGGAGCCAAAAAATCTTACCGCGTTATAGGTGAAACTGCGTTATATCGAACTTGCTTTGATCCACCAGAGTGTGAAGCGCCCCCCCTCCCCCCCAGCACTGCTTTACCGCATTATATCCGAATTTGTGTTATATCGGGTCGCGTTATATTGGGGTAGAGGTGTATTTAGCTTCCTCAAAAGCTCTTGGTCTTCTGATGTTCACTATATTTGCCAGAGACAGTTGAAGAATCAAGCTCAACAGCTGGTGTAATGCTGCTAGACATTACCTTCTGTGCTGTTTCATCTTGTCCTGCCAGCCAGGGTTAATATTAGGATATTTAGTTTTAGTAATTATAACTGTTTCTGACAGTGACTCAAGACCACATGCACTGTGCATCAAATTAAACATGAATTCTACAGCAAGAACCCCAGAATAATTCATACTTCCCTGTTCCTTTGATCCCTTCGTCCAGTGTAATCAGTAGTGTGTTTATTCCTCTGATGTTCAGTTGTTGTGCTGTTCCCAAATGAAACAATGTTTGACCGTATCTACCCCAACCTGACAATAACTCCACTGGATCCCATCACAACATCCGCACTACATCCAATGATGATGCAAAAAATGTTGCCTTGAAGTTTCTCCTAAAATAGTCAGCAGTCAAATAGTTAACATGTTTACATTTTAGGAAGGGTCCTCATTAATTTTCCACGTTATCTTCCCAGTGAGATGACCTGAACCATTTCACATCTCTCATAGCTAATGTTTCAAACTCTGCAGAATCAGGCAAATGTTAAGGCTTTTGTTACATCTGGCTTACATTTTGAAAGTTGTCTTTGCAATCATAAGAGCTTAGAGACCTATATTTTATTTTATTTTGTTTATTTACTATAATGGAAGCTTATATTCTGAAACAGAATTCTGCAGCAAATACTAAAAAGACATCTATGCAGCTGCCAAAGTGCATTATGCATGAGGTACTGCATTAAATCTTAGTCAATACTGCTATCAGTACTATAAGATACCTATGAGAGCCAGTTTTTAGGGCCAGGGGGGCTCTCCAACAATGTGTTGGTTTTATAAGTGTGTGAAAGCTAGTCTCCTCTTTTCTCTAAAAATTGCTTCCTGTTTTCATTATGGAGATGATATTGGTAAACCAGTTACTAGGATTAAAAGCTTGATGGTGACTTTCCCTAAGAGTCATAGGTTGTCTTCCCACCTCATTTGCTTCCAAAAAGCTGCTCAGTGCTAGCCTATGAGGCCAGTGAATTCTGGATCCCTGGAAACTTTTTTTTTGGTGAAGGAAAATTAATCAATTTTTGGTGAGATTGGCAGCCACCTAAGTGACTCAAGCCCTACAGATCAGGCTGGGGTTTTTCCTCAAGTTCTTTCTAGTTCCTGGCTATAGATCAGCCATACTGATCAGCCAGTGTGGACTCTCCTCAAAAAAAGAGGGGCAGTTCAGGATAATAGTTAGCACGGTCTACTGGGCAACATCTTTTCTGTAGCAGTGGAGACTGGGGAGGGCCTGCGCTGATCACATGCATGTGATGCAATCACTGTGAAGAGGAGTAGACTCTATAGTTTTTGGCATGAGATGCTCAATTGCTTTGTAAACCCACCTCAAAATACAAAGGCAGACTTTGTACCCATGATAACTTTTTGTAATTTGGGGAGATATCTGGATAATAAGCGGATAAATATGTTAACATGTGGCCTTTTAAATTAGCAAACAGTGACATGCTGCTTTTTATTGACATGTACTTTAATCAAGCCTTTAAATGAACTGTTAACTTTCATATTATCTGTCAAAGTTACTTAACAGAAGCATTAACTAAGGAAATCAAAATACTGTTACCTTTGTTGTTGGCAGGTCATTATGCATGGGAGAGGCAGAGGAGTAGCAGGCCAGATGGGCCGGGGACGCTTGATGCCAAATAAACAGAACCTGCGAGTGGTGGAGTGCAAACCTCAGCCCTGTGTTGTGTCAGTTGAAGGGCTTTCTTCATCAACTACTGATGTCCAACTGAAAAACCTGCTGATGTCAGTAGGACCCATTCAGGTAGGTCAAGCTTGATTTATAATTTTTGTGCCAGAAGTCTTTCATTCTGGAAAACTCAGTTAATTCTCTGACACTAAATACATTATTTTTATTGGTAATTACTTATATTTGAAGGAATTTTTTCCCACTTTTTGAATAAAATGCCACATTCATAAACATATAATGAAGTGTTGTAATCATGTCCAAAGAAAGCATCTTTAGGTATTTATTATCCTTGTTTTTTATTGTTGGTTTACTAATTCACAACATTCAGTAATTATTGCTAATATAACTTAGTGAGGCTCTTTTCTGATGTTTAGGTCAGATTCTTTAGAATCACTAATTTTTTAAAGGATACTGTCAAGTGATTTTTTTTAAACTGGATGACTTTTAAACAATCAGTTTTCAGTAGTATATTCTGATATCATAGCCAGACTTTAAAAAAACCTTTTTTTGAAGGATTTATTCAGATTTTTTACTTGGTGGTATTTAGAAAAGTCTTTTCTGGAACAGTTTGTAAACAAGCCCCAAAAATCATACCGAATATGACCCAGCCTAACTCTTGTGCCTATTTCTGTGCATGCACTGCCTACTAGTGCTTGTGACTTATCAGCTAAATAGTGACGATGACTTTAAGCAAAAGGGGAAATTTTCAAAATGCCTAATGAATTTAGAAGCAGAAGTCCCATTGATTTTCACTGAGGAATAACTCTGAAAATATCCACCAAAGTGCTGTGAAATACACAAAGCAAACTTAAAAAAAAAAATGGATTGTTTTCCCCATCTTATCTTTCAGTTTTAGGAGTTTCATGTATTCCTTGTAACTCTAGGAACGGAATTTGCAGACAGAAATACAGTTGTCATATTGATGCTATTTCTTGGCTTTGAAACCTTTGGAGTTAGGTTATACTATATTGTTGTGTATCCTAGAAAACAGATGTGATAAGGAGGTATGCCTCCGTCTCACGCTTGGTCTACACTACGCATTTAAACCAATTTTAGCTGCATTAAACCGATTTAATGCTGCATCCATCCACACAACGAGGCCCTTTATATCGATATAAAGGGCTCTTTAAACCGGTTTCTGTACTTCTCCCCGACGAGAGGAGTAGCGCTGAAATCGGTATTACCATATCGGATTAGGGTTAGTATGGCCGCAAATTGACGGTATTGGCCTCCAGGCGGCATCCCACAGTGCACCATTGTGACTGCTCTGGACAGCAATCCGAACTCGGATGCACTGGCCAGGTAAACAGGAAAAGCCCCACGAACTTTTGAATTTCATTTCCTGTTTGCCCAGTGTGGAGCTCTGATCAGCACGGGTGGCGATGCAGTCCCAAATCCAAAAAGAGCTCCAGCATGGACCGTATGGGAGATACTGGATCTGATCGCTGTATGGGGAGACAAATCTGTTCTATCATAGCTCTGTTACAGAAGACGAAATGAGAAAGCATTTGAAAAAATCTCCAGGGTATGATAGACAGAGGCCACAGCACAGTGCTGTGTGACAAGCGTAATGGAAAGCCAAAGAATCAAACGAATCAGAGGGAGGGAGGGGGTACTGAGGACTCCAGCTATCCCACAGTCCCCGCAGTCTCCGAAAAGCATTTACATTCTTGGCTGAGCTCCCAATGCCTGTAGGGTCAAACACATTGTCCGGGGTGTTTCAGGGTATATGTCGTCAATTTCCCCCCGCCCCCATGTGAAAGAAGAGGGGAAAAAATTGTTTCTTGACTTTTTTGTATGTCACCCTATGTCTACTGCATGCTGCTGGTAGACATGGTGCTGCGGCAATGAATAGCAGCATCCTCTCCCCTCCCCTCCCCGGTGGCAGACGGTACCGTACAAAAGGACTGATAGCTGTCTTCATCATCCTGTGAGTGCTCCTGGCTGGCCTCAGATGAGTTCGGCCGGGGGCGCCTGGGTAAAAATAGGAATGATTCCCGGTCATTCCCAGTAGATGGTACAGAACGACTGGTAACCGTCCTCATCATAGCAACTGGGGGCTGAGTTCCATCAGGCCCCCCCCCCCCCTTCATGTCTAAAGAAAAGATTCTGTACTGCCTGGACTATCATAGCAGTGGGATGCTGGGCTCCTTCCCCCCCCCCCCCACCGTTTAATGTCCTGCCTGGACTAATAGCAGTTGGACGCTGCCTCCCCCTCATTTTATCTCACTAAAAACTCAGTGTTTCTTATTCTTGCACTCTTTATTACTTCATCACACAAATGGGGGGACACTGCCTCAGTAGCCCAGGAGGGTTGGGGGAGGAGGGAAGCAACGGGTGGGGTTGTTGCAGGGGCACCCCCTAGAATGGCATGCAGCTAATAATTTCTGCGGGATCTGACATGGAGCGGCTGTGCTCTCTGGTTCTCTGATACACTGGTTCTCTAGTACACTTGCCCCACATTCTAGGCAGGACTGACTCTATTTTTAGATAAACCATAAAGGAGGGATTGACTCAGGGAGTCATTCTCATTTTTGTCTTTGCGCCCCTGGCCAACCTCAGCGAAGGCCAGCCAGGAGCACCCATGACAGCAGCAGACAGTACAGAACGACTGATAACCGTCATCTCATCGCCAATTTACAATGTCACAGCAGACGGTACAGAATGACTGGTAACCATCTCTGCTACCTTGCAATGGCAAATAAATGCTGCTGTGTTAGCGGCATCCAGTACACATACAGTGACAAAAGGCAAAACGGGCTCCATGGTTTCCATGCTATGGCGTCTGCCAGGGCAATCCAGGGAAAAAGGGTGCGAAATGATTGTCTGCTGTTGCTTTCACGGAGGAAGGAATGAGTGACGACATTTACCCAGAATCACCCGCTTCACTGTTTTTGCACCATCATGCATTGGGATCTCAACCCAGAATTCCGATGGGTGGGGGAGACTGCGGGAACTATGGGATAGCTACTGGATAGTTACCCAGAGTGCAAGGCTCCAGAAATCAATGCTAGCCTCGGTACATGGAGGCACACCGCCGAATTATTGTGCTTAGTGTGTCCGCATGCACTCGACTTTATACAATCTGTTTTACAAAACCGGATTATGTAAAATCGGAATAATCCTGTAGTGTAGACATACCCTCTGTTTCCTTCTTTATTGAATGGGGCCCTACTGATTTATCTATGTCTGTAGTTCTGAGAGACTTAACTTTTATTTGTAAAAAGCTTTGATAAGTGCTACTGTATGTGATTTATTATAGTGTTTAAAGAAAACATTGTTAGGTTTTTCTGTATTTGCTTACTCAGAACATTCACACACAATACTTTGTCACTTCAGCTCCTACAGTACTTTGTACAGAAATAATTTTCTAGAGGTTTTTTTAAGCCATTCGTTGGGCCTAAAATCCTGCACTACAAGGAAGTAAAAGCAAGGGTGGCATTTGCACTATTAAATTGGTCTGCTTCATTTAATTTCTAAATGTGAGTCCAGTAACTTCTGTTCTAGGGTGTGATGAAAAATCAGAAAACTCTGTGCTGCATTCTTTGTGCATGCAGAGTTTCAATATAAAGGGTCAGTTTTGAAGCACATTTAATCAATTTTTACTTGCTTACTCCTGTTTGAGAATATTAGTAGGAAATTAGCACAAACCTTGCTGTGGAAGTATTCAGGGTAAAGAAAATTTACTGTGAACGTGCTGGAAAACTTGTTCACCGCTTCCTATTTCATATTAAATACCACAATCGCGTGATTCGTAATACAGTGTCACAGCACAGTCTTGCTGAGAAGGGCTCATCTACAATATGGAATTTCTTATCATTTTTCAGCAGAATCCGATGACATGGTATAAGTTTGTATGCCCAGGCTAACCAAGAGCTTGCACTATTCGTAGAATGGATGCAACTGCACCATTGCTGAAAAAGAATATTTTTTAGTATAGATACACCTTCTAGTAAAAATTGAGCGCTGGCATTACATCAGAAATCTAAAGGTTATGGTATTTAATAAGAAACAGCCAAGTTAGCAGTTAGTAGCAAAAGCACACCTACATTTGAGTTAATACGATTGCTGGGAAAAACAGATCAGAATTTTCCAGGTTGAGAGTGGTAAAAAGGTGGGGCAGGAGGGGAGGAGAAGAGAGAGAGGGTTGAAAGGATGGGTATTGTACAGAACACCTGGTGCTTTTCATCTTCAGAGTACTGTAGTGATACTAACTAATCCCCGCAACAACCTGGTGAAGTAAACAAGTATTATCTGTGTTTACTGGTGGGGAAACTGAGGCCGGTAAGTTCCTAGGCTGCAAAGAAAGTTTGTGAGAGAGCTTGAATTGAAAAATGTGAGTGTTTAAATTGACATTTTTCATAGTAATAACCCATGTTCACAGAGATGCGCCCTTAATTTTGAAAGAGAGGCTAGAAACCCCAGAGAGAATGAGTCTTAACTAAGTTTTCTTGTGATCTTGACTTAATATTTTTATTAGCATCTGTGCTCAGCATTGTGCAAGACTGAGTTCTTGCACAGAGGAATTTGGAATTTAAATAACTTAGACAGCGAGATGAGCTTGGGAGCACCAGAAGAGGGAGGTGTTTGTTTAGACATTTTCTACCTCCTGTTCCCTTGCTTTCTTTCTCCTACTCTCCCTTCCTTAAAAATGTGGATAGAAGAGGCAGTTGACATATGTTAATGGCTGTGGGTAACACAGACTTGGGCCACTAGGAGGGATCTGAACAAACAGAGGAAGGGGGCTCATCACACAGAGATTGGAGGTTTAAAAGACCAGAAGGGCAGTAATGCTGGAGAGGGGGAAAGGGAAGGTGATGCAGTACAAAACAAGGTCCTGGTGGGTCAGGATTGTGCAAATCTCTGAAGGCCAAGTTGAGAGATTTAAACCTGATATGCTGTGCACAAGTGATTCAGATAGGGGAATGACATGATCTGAATTAGCAGTTGTGTTTTGGGCAGACTTTGGGAAGGTGTTCTGGGTTTCAGGGAGGAGGATGTTCCAGTAGTCCAGGCAGGGGGTGGCCAGGTCATGGAGAAGTATTTTATCTGTCAGAGATAGGGAATATCTGATTTTTTTTTTCAACATTGTGGAGGTATGGTAACACATGGATGTGTCAAAGGGGAAAGTGGTGCCTAGGTGACCTTGAGGGGTGAGATCCATAGTGACAGGGAGGCTGAAGTTGTCTTCAGCAACAGAGAAAGGTGGAAGTGGAGAAGATTTGGGGTGGAAAAGAAACACAGCTCATTTTGGCCTTGCCAAGATTTTACTGGCAACAGACTGTACCAGACAATATACCAGAAAAACATTTGGATTCATGGGAGACTGGTCAAGCGTGGTAAGCTAGATTTGTGAGCCTTCATCATAGGGATGATATTTGGAACCATGTGAACAGATGAGATCACCCAGGGATAAAGAGTAGAGGAAGAAGAGCGGGGACCAACGACAGAGCCCTTACTCCGATAGGAAGAGGGAAAGGGAGAAGAAAACTGTTAGGTAGGAAGCAGACCAAGAGGGAGGGAGGGTGAAGAAGGCCAAGAGAGCACAGATGGTGAAAAGAAAAAAATCACCTGTACTGAAGGCTCCAGGAAAAACAGGGGTGAGGTGAATGGAGTACTGGTCCCAAGCTCAGCCAAGAAAAGGTGGTTAGAAACCTTGGTAAGGGTATTTTCAGTGTAGTGAAGAGGGCTGAAGCTAGAGGACGTACAGGAGAGACTGAGGGGAGGGAAAAATCAAAGCAGGGGTTGTAACAACAGCCTATTCAGATTGCTTAGTTGTGGAGAATAGAGAGGACAGTTAGGGTTTAGGTATTTCTGAAGGCAGTGGGATATGCAAAAGCTTTGACATAGACTTGCCTATAGCAAAAGAGGCACTTTCCCTAGCGAGTGAGGGACTTTTACCCATCAGTTTCTATAGAGCCTGTGGTGGGGGGGAATCTTTTCTGGCCCTTACAGTGAGCAACAAAACCTACCAAATGTATGTCAGATGTAAGCCAGTGTTCCTTTCCTCTGTCAGCAGGCCACCCTGATAAGGGATGTGGACTGCCTGAAGTCCAGGTCCCTTGCCCTAAAGTATAGCCTGAACAGTCCTTCCTCTGGGAGAGGGAAGGAATTCTTCTGACATCCCATGAACTCTGCAGGAACAGAGCCACTCCATAACCACTAGTCCATCCTCAGTGTTGGAATAGTCTCACGAGTAGTGGGAAGTGACTCATGTATCCACATAACAGTTGATGCACCTCCCCTCGTTCCCAGTTGCGTAATTGCCCTTCAGCTGGGCTCCTGGCTTTGCAGGAGCACACATGCCTTGTCTAAACTCCCAAAATCTTGCATAACCCCCTGTATGACAAAACTGCACTGGTTCCATTATACAGGAAAACCCTCTGCATCTCTGGGGAGAGGGGGCAGGACTTGCCACTGAGAGAGGTATGCATTTAGAACACTGATGGCAAATAGAATCACTCTGGCTGGTACCTACTGGATAATTTGTTAGTCGGAATACTGTAGTGTGCTTTTACATTCAAGCAAAGTGTCAGATTTGGTTGTTCTCAGATTGTGGAGGAAGCAGAGCAAGTCCACTGCCATGCCTCAGAGACCTGCCATGACTTTATTTTACCCTGGGGACTGTACATGAATTTTAGTATCAGGATACACCAACAGGCACCTGGAGAATGAAATTGAAAAATGAATCTAGTTCTCTGCTCCCTCTCAGCATTGCCATCTTAGATTTCACATTAGGATAGTGATGCTGTGAATAAGGGCAATAGGTCAGATCTGATAAGCTGGGAATAGTTGAACTCTGAGGTAGGAGGAGGTCAGGAAAGTGTATGCAGTTCGTAGAAAGGGAGATGCACCATCATCTTTCATCCGGACCCAGAAGCAGGAGGGGAATTGTTTTATTCCTTCACATGAATGTTTGAAATGCTTCCTCCATCCTGTCTCATCACTGGACTCCTCACTTTCCCTGTCCTTCTATAAAGCTGCTCTGTTCTTAGAACAGGTGGAAAACCCATGACCGTGATTCCAGGGATACTGAAAAATGTAATAAAATGCTTTAGGCTCCAGCATAGTTATTGAATCAAGTGCTCTGTTTATATATAAAATATCATAAAAATACAAAAAATGCTTTTTTTTTAATATTGTCCATTGTCATCTTCATAAACTCTGTCAAGAGCGGAAAGATCAATAAATCAGCTATTTGGCTGTTTTTAAATAACATGACATTAAACTCGATCATAATCGGAGTGAGGAACTACAAGATATGCATTGTTGTACATAATCACACTTTTAAAGTGTTCGAAGGTACAAAAGGCTCTCAGGAACCATTGTGTATTTAAAGCACAGCCTCATAGGCCTAGTGCCAAAGTATGTAATGACATTCAACACAGTTATCTCTGTGTAGTATTGCTTACTAAAGTAGATTGTTAACATGTTGAATTTAAGCAGACTTGTCTGAATTGGATTTATTTTTGGATTGCCAAGAGCGTGAGTGTGTCCCATTTTTCCAGCACTACCCTGAAGGTTCCATGTAGTGCTACCTTAACCTGTCTAAGGAGGCTTGATTGCAGCTAGTCGTTACTCTTTTGTATCTGTTAAGACTGTATGGGAGACAGGGAATTACGTGAGCAAAATCAGATTGTTCCAGTCGCCAAATAATTTGGTAATGATGGACCGTTTTAGGCAGCAATTGTGTAAATAGCCTTTAATCAAATATTTCCTTGCACCAAGTGTTTCCCAAAATAGACCATGAGTGTAGACTCCTAGCACTGCTTTATTAAGAGTTAGGATTAGAAAGTTTTTCTCCTGCCATAAAAATAGCTTTTCATAATTGTATGTAAATACAGCTCAGGCTGGTGTAACTCTAGCCATACTCAGAATAAGTTCAAGAATTTTATCCTGCTCTCTCTCTCACCATTCCTTTTCCAGTTTTAGAAGGGGAAATGATTGTGCTTTGTTAATGCATTCCACTTAGCTTTCTTAGAGTCATGGCGCTACCTTGTGCTCAGTCACAGTAATGGCAAGTTTCTCAGTAGTTTTATTCAAAAGTGCTGATTCTATTTTCTGAGCTGAAGCTTATAAGTGAAAATGACAAATGGGGTAATGATAGATGAATAATCCCAGCCCATGGGGTTCTTATAGTATCAGCAAGGCTCATTTTAGAGTGTGACATTGCATACGAGTCTGGTGACCCATTGGTTCCTCTAGGCTGTGACAACCTTATATGCTGTCACAACTGAGAATTTTTACTGGCTCCATTAGCACTCTCTGGAAGCAGAGATGATCACTACTGCCATAGCCTCCCCATCCTCTTCCTGGAGCTGGAGGAGAAGGCTGACCCACCAGAGGCATCACCTGGGGTCTGATGTTTTGAGTCAGGAATTCCCTGTGTGTGTCTGAGATGGAGGCCTTAGTTGGTTTGGGGGTTGTGCTCTTTTTCCATCCCAACTTTTTTTTTAAGGAGTTGCAGTTTTGCTTCTAGAATCTGTTGCTAGCAATAGACTGGAAATCCTATGTAGTACACAGAGATACTGAAGCAGTGAGAGTGTCAAGGGGGTAGCAGGAAAAGAAAGAGAGTGGGAAAGGGGAAGGGTAGCAGAAGGGAAGGAGGTCAGACACAATAGGAGAAGAAAAGGCAAATGTATCCTGGACCAGAATCTGTGCTGCTTGTCACTTTCAGAAATGAAGTGCAGGCATCAGCAGGGGCGGCTCCAGGCACCAGCACACCAAGCCAGTGCCTGGGGCGGCAAGCTGCAGGGGGTGCTCTGCCGGTCGCCACGAGGGCGGCTGGAAGGTTGCCTTCAGTGGCATGCCTGCGGAGGGTCCGCTGGTCCCGCGGCTTCGGTGGACCTCTCGCAGGCGTGCCGCCAAATCCGCGGGACCAGGGACCTCTTGCAGGCAAGCTGCGGAAGGCAGCCTGCCTGCCGTGCTTGGGGCGGCAAAATACCTAGAGCCGTCCCAGGGCATCAGAAAGTGGTGGAACAATAAAAGGAGGCTGAGTTATGTGATCTAAGCTGAGGGAAAGACAAAAATAGAATCTGATCCTTTTTAAATGTTCCTGCTGTGCTATCACTACACTTATTGAAGAACAGGTTAGATCACACACCAGTATGGAAGCTCATGCTTTATTCTAGTGTGGACCACTTCCTGCAAGCTTTTGTCTCTTGGGTTGCCACCTCTCCTAATCTGCCCCATTCACAAATCCACACCAACTCAACAAGAGCTGCAGTCACTGGTGAACTGGTACGTGTACAGTTAATATTAAAATCCATTTACTTTTTACCAAAATCTCTCCTTTTTACTTCACTTTTGCTGTCTATATATGGCTCCCATCAGTGAATTAGCTGATCACCTCCTATCTGTGCTTCGTTTTCCTTCCTATCTGACTACTCTCCTCTTCCCACTCTCCATTGTCTCTTCTCCCTCCTTGTTCAAGTACCTCGTATAGGAAACTCTGGTCTGACCAGTGACTCTTAGCTGTGTCCTCATTGACAGATCTTTTGCATCTAGTCACCAGGCTTCCCCTTTCTGATTGCAGTGGCCCCTAGTGGAGACTGCTAGTTTTGCTGCTCCCTCCATACTAGCTGCTTTTTACAGGTGCCTTGGATCTCCTTTGAGCCTGGACACTTGTAAATGTGATTTTAAGGCAGGAGAAGCCAGCGTAACCAGCAATCACTCTGTAGGCCAGTAGTGCACTGGCCATTGTTAGAGAAGTGTTGATGTAGAGAATAGTCTCTTTAAAATGCCAGAGATCAGCTTGGATGGCCCATGTTGTCTTTTCCAGCCCTACTGTCTGAGTCGACGCTAAACATGAGCATTCCTTAGGCCCTGGCAGTGTTTCTCGGTGATTTTCTTGGAAAATGCTGTTTTCCCTACAATTTGCTCACTAAAATAATACATTGTAAAATAAAGGTGGTGATACATGAGTTATGTATACTAAAAGCACCAGTGATTTTAAAGTATTGGTTATTTGTACTTTTCTTTTGCACAAGAATTCTGTACACCCAGCTCTATCCATCACTACACAAGGTCTGTTTACTCTGCTAAGAAAAAACCAGCAACGCCCACCTGTGGCAGCAAATCTGAGAGTCTGGATTATCTGACTTGGGCCCAGGCTAGGGGGCTAAAAATATCAGTTTAGATGTTTGGACTTGGGCTGTAGCCCAGGATCTTTGATCCAACACCTACAATGCTATTTTTAGCCCTGTAGTGTGAGCCCCTTGAGTCTGAGTCAGTTGATCCAGGCACAGAGACGCGTTGCCGTTGGTCTTTTTTGCAGTGTAGACAGACTCAAGGAGGCAAAAGAATGGACAGTCAAGATTGGTATTAACCTCTATCCTATAGAGTCCTTTTGCTTCTTCCATATAGCAAACACAGAGTCCATGCCTGAGCTTTTTGTTTGGCTCTTATCTAGGAAATTGAAGATAAGTGAGAGAGGAAAAGAAGTAAAAGTGGGAAGGTTTGTGGGAGCAGAGGATGGGAGGGAAAGATGGGTAGAAGAATATCATTCTTTGGTGCCAGCTGGCCACTGAGCTGCTTTCAGGACAGGGCAGTCATGCTGCCTCCTCCCCAGTCATACACTGTTACAAGTTGTTTTTGTTAACCTCTGAGCACTTCTGCAGATCTTGCATAGTATGCTGGCAACCTCATCTGTACAGGAGTTCCAGCTTCTATTCACCCTCCAGCCACTTTCGTTCCTGGAGAGGTTAGAGGCAGAAGGCTTCTGCTGCATTTTCTACAGTGGTAAAACAGCGTCTGAAATTTATGGCCTCTCTTCCCTGGGATGAATGGAACTGTTTTTTTGTTTGTTTGTTTTTATTTCAAAGTGTGCGTGTTCTGTACTTCTCATTACAGTCTGGTTTATTGACAGGTTTCAAGTGAAGCCATTCCTGTCACCTCCAACTCCCCTCTCTGTTCCTCAGCTTCCCAAGCAGTTCAGCTGGAAACAGGTTTTTTACTGCTGAGTGTTTCTAGGGTCTCCCTTATCCCATGGTGACTCTGGGACAGACAGGGAAAAGAACAATCTGCTGAAAAATATCAACATGCATAGTTCAGGCTTTCAGGTGAATAACTTTGAGTCCCTGTTAGCCTGACTTCATTTTTCTTTAACAGAGTATCAGTCACTAGGCTTAACTGTTGACGCAATTCAGATTGTCGAGCAGTGCTAGCAGACAGAGGTGATCTCTTAACTTTATACATATCTCAATCTTAACTATAACAGTGCTACCCCCTCATTATAGTACACAAATGCTTCCTATGGTACATCTGTGACTGTGTCATCTTCCACCTCCAGCTGTTTTTATAATATAGCTTTGGAAAAAGGACAGCTTCTTCTGAATTTTCAGGGCTCAGAGCTTTTGTCTTCTGCACCCTTCAGGAGAAAGGACGGATAAGGGTTTATAGAGCTGCAAAGTCTCTCAGCGGAACTGAATTGGCTGGCCAGCACTCCTCAGTCAGATGTATCAAGCTTAATCTTCTCCTCCTTCATCTCTCATAGATCTAGTTTTAAAGGCACTTGATCTGTAAGCCAGGGATGTGTATTCACTTTCAGGAGAGGAGACGAGTGGGAGGTAAATGATCAGGGTTAGAAAGTGCTTCTAAATTCCACTGGGGATGATTTTATGTGTGTTTCCAGGAGTTATTCCATTGTAGGTCCTTCTTAACTTTTTCTGAATGATCCTGCTCCATTTCCTCTGCATCTGTTGTAGTGGAAAATCCTTTGTGTCTGAGATGGATCCAAGAGGAGGGCCTGCATCCTCTGCTGCTCCATCCAGTTAGGGCAAGTTATCCAAATGAAGAGTATGTTCCTTGAAATTTGAATCTGTTTATTTTGAACTCCTAAAGTCAGAAGAAATCTACTGCTTGAGACTAGAGGTTGCTGAAGAGTGACTGGACTTCCTGTGTAGCTCAGTGAAGCAGTACCTAAGCCCCACAGGAGGCAGAGCTGCAGAACCAAGCTGCCATAGGGGGAATCCAGCTAGCTGGGTCTTGAATTAAAGGAGCTGAAAAATCTGAAGAAACTTTGACTTCAAGCACGAGGTTTAGCAGCTTTAACGTATTGTATCTCCATCTAGACTAATAGCCCAAAGACCAGATCCTACCTTTGTTTTATTTTGGAAACATGCATGTAATACGTTTGCTGTCCTTAAATTTGTTCTTTTCATGCAGGCAGGCACTAAAGCAAAAGCCTCATGAATTATGTTCTCTGTGAATATCCAGCAGGATTTTTGTTCATTTCCGTTTACTTCTTGGGGCAAACAGGGAGAGTGGAGAAAATGTTTCATATGTGTACAGATACTAGAGCAGGCGTCGGCAACCTATGGCACGCAAGCCTGCCGGCACTCTAGTGTGCCATTAAAAATCCTGCCGACGCGACAAGCTGCAGGGTCCGCGCTCCCTGGCCAGAATGTCGGCAGAGCACAGCAAGCCGCTGGCCCTTCCCCCTCCTTCCCCTGGAGCCCTGCCACTGCACGCGCAGCGCTCTGGGGGTCAGGGCTGCATGCTCCCGTGGGGCAGCGTTTGGCTCCATGGGGAGGGAAAACCGCTCCCTGCTCATCCAGAGCCCTGCCACCACGCGTGCAGCACTCTGCGGGGCGGAGTGGGGTGGGGTGGGGCTGCGCGCGCGCAGCAGCAACAAAACTCCGGATGAGCGGGGATTCTCATGGTAAGGGGTCTGGGGCTGGAGCGGGGATAATGGATAATGGTTAGGGGCAGTCAGAGGACAGGGAGCAGGGTGGGTTGGATGGGGGAGTGGGATCCTGGGGGGTGGTGTGGGGGGGGGAGTCTCTGGAAGGGGCAGTTAGGGAGCAGGGGGGTGGATGGGGCATGGGAGTCCCGGGGTCTGTTAGGGGGTGAGGGGTGGATAGGGGTCAGGGCAGTCAGGGGACAGGGAGCAAGGAGGGTCCTGGGGGGCAGTTAGGGTGGGGAGGTCTCTGGAGGAGGTGGTCATGGGACAAGTTGCTATGGGCGGTTGGATGAGTCAGGAGTTCTGGGGGCGCTGTCAGGAGGTAGGGGTGTGGAGAGGGGTTGGGGCAGGCAGGGAGTGGGGGGGTTGTATGGGTCCAGAGTTCTGGGGGTTCTGTCAGGGGGCAGGAAGCGGTTGGATGGGGCATGGGAGTCCAGGGGGTTCTGTCTGGGTGCGGGGGTGTGGATAAGGGTTGTGGCAGTCAGGGGACAGGTAGGGGGTAGGGTCCTAGGGGGGCAGTCAGGTGACAAGGGGCAGGGAGGCTTAGATAGGGGGTGGGGTCCCAGGAGGGGGTAGTTGGGACAAGGAGCGTGGGGGGGGTTGGGAGTTCTGGGGTGGGGGCAGTCACCAGCCCTCTGTCCTGAGCCCTGCCCCCTCCACCACCACCCCCACACAGTCCTCTGTCCTGAGCCCTGCAGCCCCACACACACCCCAGGCCCCTACCCTGAGCCCTGTACCATCCAGCCCTCTGACTCCTTCACCCCCTCCGATGACCCCAGCCCTGACTCTGGCACCCCCACACATGCCCAGCCCCCCTCCTTCTCTGAGACCTGCACCTATCATAACCTAGTCCCAGATTTGGACCTTAGCGTCCAAAATATGGGGGTTAGCATGAAAACCTCCAAGCTTAGTTACCAGCTTGGACCTGGTAAAGCTGCCACCACCCAAAAAATTAGAGTGTTTTGGTCCCCCTCAAAACCTTCCCTGGGGACCCCAAGACCTAAATCCCTTGAGTCTCACAACAAAGGGAAATAAACCTTTTCCCTTCCCCACTCCAGGTGTTCCTGGAGAGATACACAGAAGCAACCTCCGTGAATCTAAGCAGAGAGATTCCACCCTCCCCCGTTTCCAGCTGGGAAACACAAGCACTTCCCTCTTCACCCAGAGGGAATGCAAAGTCAGGCTAGTAAATCTAACACACACAGATTTCCCCCTGACTTCTTCCTCCCACCAATTTCCTGGTGAGCTGCAGACTCAATTCTCTAGAGTTCCCCACTAAAGAAAAACTCCAACAGGTCTTAAAAGAAAGCTTTATATAAAAAGAAAGAAAAATACATAAAAATGGTCTCTCTGTATTAAGGTGACAAATACAGGGTCAATTGCTTAAAAGAATATTGAATAAACAGCCTTATTTAAAAAGAATACAATTCAAAGCACTCCAGCAACTATAGACATGTAAATACTAAAAAAAACATATAAATCACTAGCTGATCCTTTGTACTTACAACTGGGAAACAGAAGATTAGAAAGCAAGAAATAGAAATCCCCTCATAGCCGAGAGAGCATACAGGCAGAAGACCAAGAACAAAGGACTCACACACAAACTTCCCTCCACCCAGAGTTGAAAAAATCCTGTTTCCTGATTGGTCCTCTGGTCAGGTGCTTCAGATACTTATTTCCAGGTGAAAGAGACGTTAACCCTTAGCTATCTGTTTATGACAGCACCCCCCTCACATGCCCCCAGCCCTCTGCCCTGACTCTTGCACCCCCCACATCCCATGCACCCTGCACATCCCCACCCCCATCCTGAGCACCAAACGGGAGCTCTTGCACCCCCACTCACATTCCCACCTGCACTCTTCACACGAAATGGGAGCTGCCCAGGTAAATGCCCCCACACCCAAACCTCCTGCCCCAACCCTGAGCCCCCTCCCTCATTCTAGCTCCTGGCCAGACCCTTCACCCCCAGCCCTGTGCTTGGTCCACTCCCACCCTCAGCTCAGTGCGGAGAGAAGAAAAGAATGGGACGGAACCAGGGAGAAGGTAGGTACCCACTGTATGTGGGCAGGGCCGGGACCCCAGACCGGCAGTGGGCTGAGCGGGTCTGGCAGTCGGGATGCCAGCTGGCAGGAGCTGGTGGATGGAACCCCTGAGCGGCAGTGGGCAAAGCCGCTCAGCCCACTGCCGGTCTGGGGTTCTGGCTGCCAGACCCTTCCCAGCTGGGGTCCCGGCCACAGGCCCTACTCAGCCCACTGCCGGCCTAGGTGAACAGAACCCCAGACCAGCAGCGAGCCGGCAGCATAAGATCAACATTTTAATTTAATTTTAAATGAAGCTTCTTAAATATTTTGAAAACCTTGTTTATTTTACAATACAACACTAGTTTAGTTATATAATATATAGACTTGTAGAGAGAGACCATCTAAAAAACATTAAAATGTATTACCGGCACACGAAACCTTAAATTAGAGTGAATAAATGAAGACTTGGCATATCACTTCCGAAAGGTTGCTGACCCCTGTACTAGAGTATGAGGTTAGGTAAATAGCTCATTTTTATAGACTCACACAGGCGTGTTCTTGTTTTGTGAAACTAATGTAGTACTTTTTATGAAAAATTACTTTCTAGGATTGGTGGGGTAGTGTGAAAAGAAACCAGCAAGTTTTTAAATTGTACTTGATAGTTATATGATATTGGTTGTGCGAAGATGGTAGGTTATAATAGGCATTGAGACTTCATATTATGAGTAACTACTGTCTTTATATGTGCAAGATACATCACTGTATAACATATGGATAGTACTGGGTAGCCCTGATACACAAAAGAAGCAGCAAAGTGAGCACTTGAAAATGTAAGGGATTTTTTTTTCCCATGAAAGAAAGTACACGAGTGAGGGAGTGAGACTAACAATTCTGAAATGCTTCTTAGGGAGTTTTGTACAAGTCAGCTAGATAATTGTTAAAAAGAGGAAGGAGTTTTTAATAGTGATTTGGACGGAAGTCTAGATAAATTTGTACAGAGAATGCTGAAAATACTTTCATGTGAGGTTATTACAATGGGTGTGGGTGTGTGTGTATATATATATACAAACTATTATGAGGAGTTATATATACTAGTAATGGTTAGTTTTGGTGTATAGCTGTCTTTAACAGGGAGACAAAACTAAGGCTATTACACTGAATATTGTAGCAACGTAAGTATGATATACAGATTAATTAATTGTATGTGTATTTTCCTAGCACCTGCGTTTGGAATCCAAAAAGCAGAAGCTGGTAAAGTAAGTTTTAGGATAAGTTTTTTACAAAATTATGGGATTCTAAACTTCACAGTATAATTTTTTTAATACCGTAAGGCCTAATACTGCATTTTTCTTGTGCAAAAGTTCCATTTTATTCAGAGAATCACTGTTAGCTTCAGTAGGAGCATGACCAACCTAAGTTTGTGGATCACATAACATTAAATGTATGGAAGATAATGCAGTAGATTAATATGGTAACATGTCATCTGTTGAGACTTCAACTGAAATGCCGTTCAAATCAATTGAATGGAATCTTTTCCCTAGTTGCCGTTAATTTATGTTTCATAAAACTCATCAGTGATTGAGAAGATTTTCTAACTCAGGGCTAGAATAACAGGTCAACACTAAGGTGCAGTGTCAAAATTGCATGCAGACAACATGTACCTGCACTGTGTATGTCTATAGCCTAGTGGTCCCCAAACTGTCGGGGGGCACAAAGGAACGTTCAGGACGGCGTGGCAGGGCCCAGGCCAGCCTCAACAGGGGGCAGGGAGGGAGCACGGCTCAGCCCTGCTCTGCCCTCAACTCCATTCCAGCACCGCCCACAGCTGCCGCCCCAGCTCCTGGCCTCTGCTGCAGCTCCAGGTCCGAGCTACAGCCCCCACTGCAGCTCCGAGTCCTGGCCCCAGCTCCCAACCACAGCTGTGGCTCTGCTCCTGAGCCCGCTCCCAACCATGGCTCCCAGGAAGATGCAACAGAAAACATTTGGGGACCACTGCTGTAGCCAGTGCCATCAGTCCTTAGTTTCCTAAGCAGAGAGTTCATAGTTTAGGAAGAAATAATCTGAAAAAATATTACCCCAAAACCAGAACATAACTGATTTTTTTAACAAGTTTTCACTGGTGAATTGAACAATCCCCACAAATCTGCTGGGCTGTGACACAAGCACACATGAATTTTTTTTTAAATAAAAGGCAAAACAATACACTTGAAGCTAAGATGCTGCACACTTTCTGTCTGTAAGGAGGCTTGGGGTAGCTATTTAAAACTATAGTATTGTATATGCCAAGTAGTTTACAGTTTAAACTAGAGGCCTAGTTTATTTATTAGAAAAACTATTTTTTGATCCAAAGTAAGCCTAAACTATATTGTGTGAACCAGATATTGAGTGTGATTTAGTGTCAACACTTAATATCATGCTAAACTATATGTTAAGTGATTTTCAGCTAATGTTAAAATACCAGTTAAAATACTGAATAATACCAGTTTGAAACAATCTTGCATCATTTTCACTACAATGTTAGTTTAGGTACAGCAAATGTTAGTTTTTGTTCAAGCTGTTTGGCTTGAATTAAGATCCCTTTACTAACATGTTTTATTTAAGATCTAACACTCTTCAGTAAAAAAAAAAATTAGATCTTTCACTTTTGTTTTGCAGTCTTTAATTTTATGTTGCCAGTTCATCTTCAGTATTACACAAGCTAGTGGTTCTGTACAGTATTTGTATACAGTGTAACATAACAGAAAATGGAAGAAAATAATTTTAGCTTGAGGGGTTTTTGTTTAGCCTTGTAATGTACTCTTGAAAATAACCCTTCAAAAAGTACTCAAAGGGACAAACTGAGACCTGGTTCTAAATGAGCACAAATGAATCTTGATGTAATGAAGTTAATTAGCCAATAAAACCTATATTCTATCTAACAGAATTACATTTGTTAAGTCTTTAATTGTTTTCAGTGACACTATTTAGTTGCCTTAAGAACAAGTAATATTTTGTAGCTAGAACTAACATGATAAAAAGTTCTAATTGCAATAATTGAAACTGTAATTGTGTGTGGAGATACAAATCAAAATTTTTCCTAAGAAAACTGAACAAATCATGCACTTGGAGGCACATTTAGAGCTGATGTAAGTAGATGCAATTTCCACTGAAATTCATTGGAAATGCTTTCATTTTCATTGCCACGGTATTGCATATTTGCAGCTGAAATGAGCATCTATACTGGTTCTATCTGCAAAATGGCACCTTGACCTCTAGTCCACACCAATAAGTAGTGTAACCGAAAGTAATTTAGAAGCACTTTTTTTAAATGGTTGTGTTTCTTTGTGCAAATGCACACCACAGCAGAAGAATTGTGGACAAGCAATGATATAATAGCCAAACCCTTTTGTCAACAAAATTTACAATCTCACATTAAGTACAGGTAAATCACATGCCATAAGATTATTTTTAATGCTTTCTAATTCTGTTCGCTAACATATAGATTTCCCTGGTGAATTAATGTGGCCTTTATCAAGATGGCTCAGAATAATGTCACTGTTTAAGGGAGATGGTCTGTAAACTCACTGGTTAACCAGTTTTTGGCTTTGTGCATCTCAAGTAGGTTTCTGGAATGATACATCAGTAGTTATTGTGAAAAATTGTTCTGTAGCTAAATACAGCTTCTTCTTTTTTCCTCCCTTCAATTGACTGTGACAGGAGGCTGGAGCCTAAAGCAATGGGAGAATGTCCTGCAATAGTTGAAAGAGAAACACCCAACATTGTTGTGAGGATCAGTTATTAGCAAAAGGGCTGAAGATTGTTCAGGCAAGGGGAGAGAGCAGCAAATGACAGAGGAGGACTTGCGGAGTGCAGCTGATGGGACATATCCCTGTGTTTCTTTTACACTTACACTGGCTGGTTGTACTCTTAAGTATTTCATCCCTTCAGCGAGTTAAGCGGATTTTTCTCTTGTTAAACTGCCATGTTCTGTGGCAAGTGACACAAGAACAGGGTTTGCTTCTCTTGATTTAATTATACTAATTACTTCATCAACCTCTGTTTTTCAAATGTTTGCTGCTGCTTTCTTTAGTACACCTAAGCACGCTCTGTTATTGAGTATGCAAGAACAAGTGACAAATTCAATAAATATTTCAAAAGTGTTTTTCTAGTCTGGATGATAAGATGGTGTTGGGAGAGTAAATTTATATTCGATACTGTTCTATAAATCATAATAGTACAGACTCCATTAAGGATGAAGTCAGAAGCAGACGCTTTTGCAGCTCCTCACCCAGTCCAGTGAATACGGTATAGGAGAACTGAGCTCATTTGCAAACTCCTCAGCAGATGTTGTGTGGCACTTGACTTCTGTTATTGTTTCTTCACCTATAAAATGGGGTGATGGTACTTACCAACTTTGTAAAGATTCTACTGATGAAAAATGGTAACTATATAAGTACTAAGTGTTTAGGTTTTGAAAAGATGCCCTCTGTACTGAAGAGCTTACAAACTACTAAATTGCAATGACTTAACAATGTATTTTTATTGTTGTGGTAGACTTCAGCAAAACAATACAATACAAACTCACCAACCTGGTGCTGAGTAGGTTTATCAAATCATATTTTTGGGAAAGGAACATGGGGGAACTATTTGGGATATTGTTTTCAAATACAGCCATGGGACTGCTCCAATGAAAATATTCTTCTCCTAAATGTTTGAAACTGTTAGTGTTCCATTTGTTCTGTACTCCTTACAAAAGTCTCTGTCTGAGCTTTCCTTTTAGGGAGATGAGCCAAATTACAGCACCCCAGTTTTTACTTACTTTGCAAATATGAAGGTGCTAATTTCCAGTAATCTGTATTTTTTTTCCAGTGGATTGCTGGAACAGGAAACTTTAAAAAAAAAAAAGGACATTTATATTCTAAAAATATAAATAAGATTTTTCTGGCAGACACAGAATTGCTGTAGCATAAATATTTAGGTACTTTTATTATCATTTTAAGGTACATTTTTCCTTTACATATTTAAAACTATTTCTAAGAATTACTTGGAAATAAAATATACATGAATACATTTTTTAAATTACTATTTTTCAGCAAGGTAAACAACTCCTTAAAGATCAGAATTGTATTACATAGTTAAGCTGCTCAACTTTGACTTAGAGCAATGGAATAAATTACATCAGTTAATTAAGCAGGACAAGAGAGTGCAATTTTTGTTGCCTTATGTAAAAATGTTGCTAATGTAATTCAAACTCCTGAAGAAAAGGGAAAGTCAGCATGAAACTTTTCCTGTAATGTGCTCTGTTTGTAAAGAACACTGTAGCTTTAACAGTAAAAACATTAAGACTTGCTGTTTTCAGTGGAGATGTAACTTATCCTGCTGATGCTTCTAAGTTTAACACTGACCAGCCTCCAAAATTTTGACATACTGAAGATACTGTTAGGTGTCTGGAAATCCTTAAAGTAATGACTTGCTAATCTTTCTTAGTTGTAGCTTCATATGGCATAGAGTATGCGCACCTCACCCCCTGGATTTCCCATGTCTTACCCTGAGACAGTTGCTAACTTTTCTTTGCCTATCCTCTCACGCTCATGGATTTTTGTTGTGTTTCTCCCCTGTCTCATTTTCCTTCATATGTATTTTTCTGCTGGTTCTTTTCCATTTTTTCCCCATTTTCTCTCCAGTTTTTTCATCCCTTCTGCCCATTTTCTTTAACTCTTGCTGTTGTCTCCTTCTTTCCTTTCTCTCTCCTTAGTTCCCAACTCCCTGTCTTTATCACTGTTATCTCCTCTTTTCTTTTATTTTCATCAGGACTCTTCTCCCTCCCTCCGGTGTGCTGTCCTCCCTACTGTTTCCCATTCTCATTCCCCCGCTCAGTCTTCCCATGCATGGAAATGAATTCCTGCAGCATGTCCCCTCTCAGCTTTATCGGCTCTGTTTCTGCTACTGCCCAGTGCTGCCCCCTACCACAGAGTGCAAGGAACAGTGCTGTATGCACCACTTAGTGTAGAGGAAGAGAAGGAACCTAAGGTCAAGGACAGTTGGAACAGCAGCCCCCCAAGGAGGGAACAGAAATTGGCACCCCAAAGTGTCAGAAACATTAGGCCGGGATTCCTTACATCAAAGTACAGTATCGCTTTTTAAAATTCTTGACGTGCATGACGTATCTGACATCCTTCCCCTTTCTAGACCAGTGCAACATGCCTCATATCAGACTCACCTATTCATGTATATTATGTGCTGCAGCAATGGGATGTATGTACTATATCTGTAGAAATGATACAGATTAGTGTGTGTAGTTGGACTCTCTCAACATAGCCATGTGAAATGCTCATCCTGCATAATGCAGACACCAGACTGACAGGAAAGGAGGGAAGAGTAATGTGGAAATGCAGTCTTTTCTAGTTTTCTTTCTCCGCTGACGACTCCTTTATTCTCTGTTCCTCTTGCCTTGGAATTCTGATTGGTGCTTTGAGCCCCTTGACGCCTTTAGTATGAGCCACACCGGCAATGAAGTGCCAATCAGGAGGAGAATGCTCTGAAGGAATCAGAGGGTGCAAAAGTACTGGGTCTGCCCAGTTCGCAGACTTTTCTTTGCCTTTCAGACTCGGTGCTGGTCACTTGGGAGTTATGTTTAAATAAAACGTTTGCTAATGTTACGTCAGTTTTCAGCTCCATCAGTGTTGATAGTATCCTTATATAAGTAAAAAGGAGATAGTTTGAAATAGTTGCAGCAGGTATGTTTCTCCATAAACCACAACTATCACAATTAATATAGATATTTGTCTGCCACTTAACAGACTCTGAATCCTGATAATAAAATGGCAAATATTTGCCTTTGTTTGCTATAATATTGACGTCCTTATGCTTGATAGATGTAGCATGCGATTACTACAGGAACTTCATGGAACTGGGGATTTGTATTAATTTTTTCATTCCTGTGCTAGAATGTAGATAGTGAATTTTGGCTGAATACTGACTGGATAATGTACTCCAAATACTCTGGACTACTGACTAACATAATTATTCACATGTTACTCAAATTCTATGATTTGAAATTAGCATCAGACAATTATGGAGGCAAAAAACACTGCAGAAAGTCTTTTGTCAGTGATAATGTACCACATGACTAAGCAAATAAGTTTATGCCAAATAGTTATAACTAACACATTTTCTCAGCATTTCTTTGAAGGGAATAAAGGGTCTTTGCCTCACCCCTCACATCCAGGGTGAAATTGTAGGGGTTCTTTGTCAATGAACTGCCTGTGTATATGGCAATATGTCCTTTGCACTTAAATTTTAATATTTAAAGCCATGCAGTAAATTTCAGTAAAGCTCCAAAACATGTAGCATATCTCCCTCGCAAAGCCATACAGATAAGGACTATTGACCCACATCTTGTATCCAGAAGGGCAAGCTTTAATATTTGACTTCTCATTTCCAGTAGATGGGTCCCCTCCCAGTAGTAATACCTGTGCTTGTACCATACTATGCTCTTCCTCATTCCAGGAGACACCAGCAACAGTGAGAAACTATAAGGAACAGTGTCAGTTTCATAATATTGGTGCCATTGTGAAATAGCTATTGTTCAGGAATGTGGTTCTGATTGAATGGCCCCATTCTGTTGGAAAGGACTGAAAAAAAGAGAAAATCAGGGGCGACCATAGAGAAAATTTAGAAAGAAAACTGCGATAAAGGACAGGAGAGTGGGAAGTAACAGGTTAAATGGGGGAGGGAACAGGAAAATGAACAAAATCTCAAGTATTTCTCATTGGGTCTGATTCTCATTTATACTACGGCCCTTTTACGTTGCTGTGGTAATTAAAGAGGCCCTAAAGTGGGCATAATTTACACTGCTAGCATGGTCTTAATGTAAATGAGAATCAGGCCCCATCGAGATTTCTTAGTAACAGTTTTTAGCTTTGGGGAGGAGGGGTTCTCGGTGCCATCCACTAGTTTGAAGAATTTGTGCTGAAGTTTTATATTACAAATATACTGTAATCTTTCTACTAATTTAGAGGAAGAAAGTTTGTCTAATGTAGCAAATGTGATCCATTTGCAGATCTTTTCAAAAACCATTTAATGTACACACCTGCACTCTTGATACTGCGTATAGTTATTTTATATCCAGTACAGGCAGAAGAAACATGTTGAAATGATCATGCCTGTTGCTATTTTTTTAAACAACTGTGCAACCTGAAGAGCCTGTCTAGCCCCTGCAATCAAGTTATTTTCCCTATTTTTTTTTTGGTTCAAAAGTT